>NC_043714.1:54849160-54944072 GCF_006229205.1 Suricata suricatta
TGAAATGGATGATTAAGTCTTTGGTGTTGTCAGGCAGAGAAGAAATTTCTTATCAGAGTCAGCCCACAGGCAGTTCAGTTTAAGTGGTAGGAACAGGGCAGGCCATGGTAGGGTAAGAAAGCCTGGTCTTTATACCTGGAAAGCCAACTTTGAAAGGCCATTCTTGTTTCTGAGCTACTTGTGAGATTGATTTTTTGCAAATTAACCACATTTTAATTTCTCTGTCTCCTCATCTTGTTTCTCATCCTCTATTATAAGTATTATTACTAAATTTTTCCACAATAAACCTTCTACACAAGAATTTCTGTCTCAGAGTCTCCTCAGAGTCTCTACTTCAGGGAGCCTGGCCTTGGATATGAAAAGTAAAAATTAAATGAAGGAAACAAAATCTTTTGGAGGAAAATACTTATCACAAATGAAAACATGCGGTTTTATAAACTTTACATATAGAAGCATAAAAAATATGTTGACCCAAACCAAATGGCGTTAGAGCAGTATTTTAGTCAACTTTGTGTGTATGTGTTTTAATAGGTTTTCAAAAATTATATATACATAATCTTCCCTATTCTTTATGTAACTGAATTAGAAAATTGTCAGATTTATATGGCATTATGGATGGAAGCAAGCACACATATATGGATATTGATATTCTGGTAAAATATAGATGAGGATTAGTTAAAGTACAAAAACAGAGAAGCCAAACTGGAAAAGTGGATGCTTCAAATATTAGTAGTGAATAAAATTGCTAATTCAGACTTTGATTTGAAATAACTTTTTTTAAAATTTGTCCAATCACATTTCTCAATTTCTTTCTGCAGTAAGTGAAGAAAACTGTTAAATATTAAAATTTTGTCAAGCTCTTGAGTCATTTCATAAAATACCTTGATTTTCTGCTTAAAATTAAATGAACTTTTAGCCAAGAAGTGAAATGTTGAAACTATTCAAGATTCTAAATCTTTTCTTAAGATGCGTCACTTGAGCAAGACACTTTAAAATATAGAGAAAGCCTTGACTCCCATCAGTATCAGAATTTTTTAATCTCATTCCTCTTATCAAAATCTTGTGTGAGTACATTTTCACTCCACAGGGGAGGAGCTGAATATTGACAACACAGAGTCTTGAATTTCCTGCCTATTTTTTTTCTCATGAACCAGAGAAGATATGCCTCAGTCTCAATGTTTTACTTATATTCAGTTTTCAGTAGATCCTTCAAAGTTGTTGATCACCTTCTACTCTCTCTGCATAAAGTGGTCTTTGTATTAGCTTTCAGGAAAATTCCATTTCATCTACTAGCAAGTCCTTTATAGTGAGGGGTAAATAGTGGTACTGTCACTTCTTTAGTGAATTAGCCAAAGCAAAGGGAACAACAAAGCCCTCAGGTGCATGATGCAACTTTTAAGACTGTGACAATCATTACTTAGAATGACTTCTAAAACTATAGGTTATTTAGTGATTGATAAATATATGTAAATGTAATAAGGAATTTTAAACTTTTTATCTTATTTATATTATATATGGAATGACTTCTCAAAGTATATGTCATTAATGGAAATAGAAAAACTTAGTGAGTTTCTGAAAATAAGCTGTAGGTATTTTTTAAAAACTTGAAAGTATTTATTCTAGTTGAACAGAAATTGCGTTAATGAATTTAATCGTAAGAGATATCAGAGAGGAAAAGAAAGATTTATACAAAACAAGCATTGATTTAATAGTAACTAGAATGGGATTACATAAAATATATGTCAATGTGGTAAAATATTCAACTATTAGCTATTTTAAAGGAATAAAGCATAATGATATGAGATAAATATTCATAAAACAGTTAGAAAGAACACCAGGATAAAAAGTATGCACATTTATAATGACTATAATTTAAATGGTTATATGTATGTATGTGTGTGTGTGTGCATGTGTGCCCACATGTGTGTGCCTAGGTATGTGTAGATTTTCTGTCCTTCTTTCCACTATTAGTTAACATTTCACAATGCAAATGGTTTACATTTATTATGTAAAAGAGTAACACTAAAAGTTCTGCAACATTGAGAGAAAAATGTGTTGCCTTCATGGCAAAATCTAGACTACTATTTGATTAAATAACTGGAGACTAATGTCTAGCTAAGTTGACACACGAAACTGACCATCATAAACACTGCAAAACATGCAATAGTGACCTTGAAAAGCATGAAGAGTAGTAGAAAGTGCTACATGTTGACCTTCCTTACTTGAAGAAAATGTTTTGAATATATTCAAACATGGTGGAAAACATAAAACATATTTCAATGTGATAAGCTATAATTACAAACTCATATCTCTAATAAATTGATAAAGCTCTTTCCCAAAAATTATAACTTCAAAATATCACTTATTTACCCCAAAGTTTGTTTTGTTTTTGTTTGTTTTTTTAGAGAGAGTGAGAGAGAGCCAGTGAGGGAGGGGCAAGGAGAGAATCTCAAGTTGGCTTTATGCTCAGCATGCAGTCAGATCTCATCACTGTGAAATCATGACCCGAGCTGAAAGCAAGAGTCAGAATCTTATCCAGTGGAGCCAATTAGGTATCCCTTTTCTACAGGTTTTTATTTAAATTCTATCTAGTTAGTCAACATACAGTGCAATATTACTTTCAGATGTAGGATTTAGTGATTCAACACTTACATACAACACCCAGTGCTCATCACAAGTGCCGTCCTTAATACCCATCACCCATTTAGCCCACCCCCTGCCTATAACCTCTGGTTACCCTGTTTGTTCTTTATAGTTAAGAGTCTGTTCCTTGGTTTTTCCTCTCTTTTTCCCCCATGTTCATTTGCTTTGTTTATTAAATTTCACATAAAAACTGAAATCATATAGTATTTGTCCTTCTCTGACTGGTTTGTTCCTTAGCTTAATATACTCTAGTTCCATCTATGTCATTGCAAATGGCAATATTTCATCTTTTTTATGGTTGAGTAATATTGCAATGTGTGTGTGTGTTGTTTGTGTGTATAATCCATATATCACTTCTTTATTCATAAGTGGATGGACATTTGAGTTCTTTCTAAAATTTGACTATTGTTGATAATGCTTCTATAAACATTGGGGTGCATAAGTATCACTTTTTAGATGATCAGTCATATGTATTTAGTTTGTTTCTGAGTAAAAAAAAATCATTATGTTTGGAGAAAAAGATACGAACAACAAAAAAAAACTGGTCAATTGAAAAACATGATAACTCTAAAGCTCTTACAAAAGTCATGAATTCAAAAGTTATAGGTGAAGTAATTCTATATGAAGTTACTGCAATTTTAGACTACTACTAACTCATCTCAAGGAATTTTTTTCAAAAAAATATAAGAAATGATTGTTTTGACATGGCTATTATTCTTAGAGAAGGTACTCCATCGGGATCTGTATACTCAGTGCATATGTCTCATTTTGTTAAAACTCAGAGACAACATCATGTATAACAGTGACATGAGGTTAGTTCATTGATTTTAACTACATTGGTAGCAGTATCTTGAAAAAATATATATAGTGTAACTTTTTCTGTATGTGGACTACATTTACAAATTTGAGATACAACTTTCAGATGTATGCTAAAACAAATATTCATTAATGTTCCAGGATTCCAAATTTAATCTTTAAAAACATCAACCTGCAATTTCTGAAGTACAGCCAAAGGCTGTAAGGGCAAAAATACACAAACACACATAAATGTCATATTTATATAACATTTTACTCCTTGGGTGAAGCTGAAGACAAACTTGTGCATTAATCAAAATAATTAAGTCTTAAAGTATAATCAGTTTGTGATTTTATTTCCTCTTAGACTGTAGAAGACACCAGGTCAAATAATGTACAAAATAATGAGTAGGGTCTGTTGACTGAAATTATGCAAAAGAAACTAGCACTATGAAGTGGCATGTAGACGTAGCAGAGGAACTAATTAGACAGCCATCTGGTACCATTTAGATCAGGG
This sequence comes from Suricata suricatta, assembly GCF_006229205.1. Lineage (NCBI taxonomy): Eukaryota > Metazoa > Chordata > Mammalia > Carnivora > Herpestidae > Suricata > Suricata suricatta. Next base: position 54,853,116 of record NC_043714.1, read on the forward strand.
CACCAAGGCCTCCACCTCGTAATAGTCCTTTAAGGCATCATTCTCTTACTGCAGTATGCTAATTGATAGTCATGTGAAGGCCCTGAGTTAGAAGAGAAATGTTAAATTATGCTCTGCATACTCTGATTAAGATAATTAGCAAAATGCATTATAGGAAGATGTCAGACAAAATGGTTAATGTTTCCAAAAATTGTAATAATTATAAAAGTGAGACTATAAATACAAAAATGCTTTTTTTAAAAGTATTTTCATCAGAAACATTACTACCTCCTATCCCTCTTACACCTGCTTCTTTATTTGTCTTGAAAAGTTCAAGAACTTAAGAAATGTCATTCCATATCAAACTGCATTATTGAGTAGCATTGTAGAAGACAATGGTTTTTCTTTTTAATGCTCCCTAGAGTTGTGGATGAGCCACCAAGGTAAAAAGAATGTGACAGTGTGACTGAAATGGCCCTTCATATTCTGAACTAACTTTGGAATTTTGGCACAGACTGCCAAGATTCATGTACTATGTTTAACATGTGAGACCAACCTTCCTTCTTTTTTTCCAAATTTTTATTTACATTCTAGTTAGTTAAGATATACTGTAATATTGATTCCAGTAAAATTTAGTGATTTATCACTTATATGATGTCCCTTCCTTCTTGAAAACATGATTACCCAGAATTCTCAGATATCCCACAGATTTTTGCAATTTTCTGTTGTATTCATCTGTCAGTCATTGCTTCATCCTGATTTTTCTAGTTTCTCTGCCTTCTGCTGTAATTGATTTCATAAGCAGGAGAGAAAGGTACTTTTCTCCTTTTAGAGGTGTCATTAGAACTTTAAAAAATGTTGGAGAAGTGTCTGGAGTTAAAATATGTACTTTTCAGACACAAGAAAATTGGTCGGGCAATTAAATACCTGATTATTAAGTAAGAACCTTTAAAATGTCTAAAATGTCCAATCATTGTGAGGCAAAATGTGCTTCTCTCTGTAAGACTTAGGCTTCTTTTCCTTCGCCCTGTAGTCCTTTGGGGACTATTTATCTATGGTGCCTGTGTGGCAGGCAGTTCTGCTAGGCTGTGTGACTAACTTCCACATTCTCCCCTGAGGATCACACAGACAGGACATTCCTATCAGATTGGTTTTCGATGGTTTTAGTTGCTTTAAAATGACTTGTGACCGGTAGGGTATGGAGGTGGTCACTCCACAGGCCCTAAATCTTTGGAAGATTATTTTGAAAGCAAATCCCTTAAAACTGCTGTATAATGAACTGTTTTTCTTTAGAATGACAGGAAAGAGTAGCAGCAGAGAAAGGCATAAAGATCACCTTTATGATAAACTAGTATGTATGACTTATCCCCAATTTTGTTAAAGAAAAGGCTTTAATCTAAGAAAAAATTATTAGATATATTTATTCAGGACATCTGACAGACACAAGAATTCAGTCTTTGAAACATTTACTGTTTAGATATAATGTATGGATAACTCGGTTTTTACATCATACACTTTAATTCTGAAGCTGTGGCCTTAGGTGCTTGAATCTCTGGTACATTTCCTTTGAAAATAGAAAAAAAAATAATAAAGTATCTATGACTAGCATAGACATTAATTATTCTTACACCAAGATCAAATTTACATCTTATATTTATAACATATAATATTTTAGTTCAAATGATTTTTATTTCAGATAGGTGGTATACCTATCCTGAACCAGTTCTATTAGGAAATATTGAAGATATCACTTATACCTTAATTAATTAGGTATAGGACCAACTATTGGAAAAGTTTTAAATCCCTCCAATTAATAAATTGACCTATTTTAATATTTTGTTGTTTCTATTTGTTTTTGGTCTAATAAAAGTGTTGCTACTTATATATTGACACAGTATAGAGTTAGAGTTTGTAACCAGAGTATACTTGTTCTAAAGTATATAAAATCTTTAAGCTCTCTGGAGGATTTAGTGTGTATGCCTTTTATTTCTGAGTAGATGACTTATAACTTCAATCATATTACTCATATCCCAGAACATATGGAGAATCCCTGCCACATTGGCATCCATGATACATTCACCATCCTTCGGTAATGTGTGTAATAGAAGGAATATTTAAATTGAAGAACATAGTACCCTGGAATTACCTATTCAAAGAATTCTAGAATAAAAAGACAAGACTGTTTGAATTATTTCTGTATGATTTTTGACATCTCCATGATCATTATGCTTTTCTGATAAATAATAAAAAGTTGAACACTTTTTATTCTACCCGAGTTATGAGCTGGGTTGTGTCTTCCCTCACCCACCATGCCTCTGAATTCATATTGTCCAGTTCTAATCTCTAGTAACTCAGAATGTGACTGTAATTAAGATAAAGCCTTTACAGAGGCAATTAAGGTAAAAGGAAGTCATACATGTGGACCTAGTCCAATAAAATTGATGTCCTTTTAAGAAGAGGGGATTAGAACACAGACAGATACAGAGGGAAGTCCATGTGAAAACACTGGGGAAGATAACCACCTACGAGCCAAGGAGAGAGATTTCTTAGAAGAAATCAATCTGGCTGACACGCTGGTCTAGGACCTCTAGCTTACAGAATTGTGAGTTTATAGCACACATTTCTGTGGTTATAGCATCCCTAGCAAATTAATACAATCTCCCGTATGAAATACTGTTTACTAATATGTGCTGTGAGAACAATCCCTCCACAGGCAAATAGTGCACTTTACCTACCCACTGATCATTGACCACTATAGCAAATCATGCTGGCAAAGCAATGGTGATCTAGAAACATGGTTCCCTGTCCTTCTGGTGCTTACAATTCAATATGGAATACTTATTTAAAGCAATATTTACCTTCATGCAACTTGGAATTTTGAGAGTTAGTATTCATACAAGAAATAGTTACTTTGACCATGAAATGAATCTACAACCATGCGTTAACATAAAATCAGAAGGTAAGCACAAGTGAGTTCAGAGTGGCCCTAACAAAATTAGGAAGGAATCTGAAAATAAAAAAGACACAGCTGCATGGTGGATAATATGTGGAAAAGCCCACAAGCTGACTTAGAGAAAGTAACAATATTAAGGGAAAGTTTGAAAGAAAACCATCAAGAATCAATTGTCAATGACCTACACTGGTTTTCAGGAATTTTAAACCAGCATCTCTTCCTTATTTTTCAAACTCACTCATCCCCCATAGGGATATTCTATTTGAGGCAATTCAAATTACGGACAGAGAACATCTTTTAAGCTCTATCTTTGCCCTTGTTTACTTTTTCTGCATCTCTCGAAGTACCAATTGGTAAAGATTCAGTTCTCATTCTAAATATGGATTTATTACTATTGTTTTATGTTGATATGATCTTTCATTATGAGCAGAGAAATGTGAAAAAAAAATTCAAGTTAATTTATGTAACACAGTTTCTTTAAAAAAAAAGTAGATCATGTAGCAAGTGTAGAATATTAACATCCTAGGATAACTGACCCACGTTTCTAAAGAGTAGCTGTTCAGAGCAACTATTCCCTGAGAAATAAATCCCTACTTCTTATTTTATGGCAGAGCTATAGAAGGCAGCCATAACTGAAGTGCAAACTAAAGTGGGTTTTTTTAAGAATATATTTGTCTTAATTCTGACTCTATGTTGCAAGTAACCAAAAACAATTCAAATTTATTTGAATAAAATCAATAACTACTTATAAGGCTTGATATGTGCTTCAAAGACAATAGTAGCAGGAAAATGGGCAACTGTTAGAAAAGTTCATTAGCCAGAGTTTAGAAGGTTGTTTAGACTTCCTATCTCTTTACATCCATTATTCTGATGTCTGCTACATTCTTCTCTTTCCATAGCCCAGGTTTCTATACTCCTAGTTCACCTCGTAGAAAAACTTACTTCCTCTTTTTCAAGAGACTGGACAACTGAACTAGGCATGTCCTAACCTCAACTCTCAATTGCTTACAAATAGGCCTTATTGGCCCTTGTTGTGTCAATAATTCACATCTAGAACAAAATTAGCCAGAAAGTAAGATGGCAATTGCACAAATATAGCTGCAAAGGATTCATCACATTCATTTTTGTGTCCATGTGGATTCGTGTAAGTGTAGGGGGGAGAAGGGGAATAGCTCCTATGCCAGAAGTAATGGAGTGATAAAACAGCTCAGTAGGAGCCCCATAAATATCGTGTGTGTGTGTGTGTGTGTGTGTATCAAAACCAAATTGATTACTTACTTTTTTGAAATATTGGATTGTACTTTTGAGACGTAAAATGAAATGTTCTGGCTCAAATTGTTAATTTATGCTTTTATGATTTTTTCCTTTCCACTGCTGAGCACCCTTGTGTTAGATACTGTTCTTGATTGTATTCTACCACCTTCCTTCCACTTTTTTGCAATCAGTAATTAACCTGCACAGTCTGATAGTACACTTACTTTTCAACACATGGGGTGCATACACAGATACAGACACACACACACACACACACACACACACACACACACACACACACACATCTTTAGTACCTAATCCTTCCATTCATTTCTTTTTACCTTTTGGCAGTTCCTACTTAAATATTTCAAATTCTATACCTCATAAAGGTGATTGTTTACTTTCTTGATACTTTCTTGATACAATCAATACAGAATGACTTAACTGTAACGGTTCTCATGCATCTTAAGCCTCCTTACCATACCCAAGAGCTGGACAAGCTTTCTGTTGAACTGCTTGATTTTCATTTTCCTGAATGGAGACTATTATTGTAATTTATAATCTTTGTATAGAAGGTTTAGTAAAATTACAAAATATATAAAAACTCAATCCCCATAGTGGGAAACTAACTTTGCTTTCTAAGAATATTTTGCCAATTAATACCTTTTCTGGAGTACTTTGTGTTAAAACATTCATTATAAAACATTTATTCAGCAACCGTCATCACCCAGCAATAGAGTATACAGTGAGAAAATAGTGAGTAAAATCTGACATGGCTTGGAAAAATCTGTTGTCCAGTATCAAATAATGGCTGTAATCAATTAATACATAAATTATTAGATTTTAATAAAACTAAAACAAAAATAACAGTTATAAAGTTTTTCACAGGAGGAAAATATTTCTAATATTCAATGATCTCATAAAAATACATAAAACAGCAAATTACTTAGAAAATAATAAAACTACTAAAGGCTGGTTTTCACAAATCATTTCTTTGTAATATTGGGAGACAATGATATTTATTGTCTAGATTAAATCATTAAACAGATTGCAAGTCAATCTGAATTCTAAATTTTTGCCTGCATTTTATTAATTGGAAAATTTCCATAGTAAGTAATTTGCTGTCATTATTTGATTAATATGGTAAATCCCTCTAGGAAAGACAGGATAAATTCTTAATTCATTCTATTTGTTTACAAGACTTAAAAAAGAAACAAATACTAATTATCAAGTATTTTTCAAAGATAACCAATAAGGTTTATCTATTTTTAAAATTAATTTTATGTGAGATATTCATTTACTATTTAAAAGGTTAAAGTTTAAACTCATAATTTCATAATTCCATCAACTCAATTATTTTAATACTATCCTAAATCATTCCTTGGTTAAATATGAAATTGAACACTTCATTAAATGCAGTACTCATGAGACCACTAACTAAAACTTCAGCATTCAATAAGATGCTTTCCTTAGAAGAAATTTGTGAACTCAAATACATTTATCTTGAAGATACTAAACGTCACTAGGCAAAGCTCAATTTACTATAATGCAAAATGCGTATAAATAAAGTAATAATGAATAATTTCTCACTATTTAGGAGGAAATGAGTAATTTAAAAAGAAAAAATTATTAAGATGTCAAAAATGGATATTTCAAAAATACTAAGTACATGGAGAAACATCTAACAATACTAATAAGAATATAAAGGTAGATAATCAAATACACATTGTAATTTAAAAGGCATATAATTCAAGATACAGAATAAATTAATCATTGTAAACTAGATAGGATATAACATTTGAAGGCTTCATAACATAGAAGATTATTCATTTATGCATGACAAAAAATGTGATTAAATTTGAATTAGAAAACTTGAATAAATATCATGTCTTAAGAAGTTGTCAAATATTTCAAACTTATGTGTGAGTCCCTGTCTTGTTTTAACTGCTGCCTACCAATCTAGAGTCATCTGCCTCTTTCTCTGGTCTCTCTTTGTCTGTGTATGGAGACCAGTTTCAGATTTCACTAGAGAAAGTTCAGAGGTTACAAAACAGAATTCTTTCTTCCAAATACTTCTTGGAGGCTTTTCTTTAAATTACCAAAGGTTTACTTCATACTATACTATTTAACTGCTGAAGAGTATAGCAGTTTAAGAATGAAAGTTGATATTTTGGGGATTATAGTTTTTAAGAACAACAAGCCTCATAATTTAAACTTAAACTGTTTTATTCTTTACATTAAAAAGTGAAAGCAAAGGGTGCCTAGGTGGCTCAGTGGTTAAATCTCTGACTTCAGCTCTGGTAATGATCTCACAGTTTGTGGGTTTGCGCCCCACGTCGGGCTCTGTGCTGACAGCTCAGCTCAGAGCCTGAAGCCTGCTTCAGATTCTGTGTCTCCCTTTCTCTGCCTCCCCCCTACTTGTGCTCTGTTTCTCTCTCAAAAATAAGCATCAATTTAAAAATAAATAAATAAAAAGAAAAATAAATAAAGAGTGAAAGCAATATAAAAAATCCACAAATCATTCAAAATTATACCATCCAAAAAATAACTGATTTTACTATTCAGTGAATTTTTTTTCTAGGTTTCACTACAAAACATTGGGCATTATAAATGAGGAAATAAATTTTCTCATAAGGTTACAATCAAATTATTTTAGCCATACTATTTTAAGCAGGCATATTGAATTATTTTTTTCTCAAAATAAAAAAATGGAAATAAAACTAACATTAAAAGTCATTTTATCAAAAAATATATTAGTCCTTTATTGGTAATTAGGGGATCTTGTTTGGAATTGCTAAATTGTCTTATTTTTGAATTAAGTAGATATTCCTTTAATACACATTCCAGTTACTCAACTATAAATGAATTTTTTTCTTATATAGTTATAACTTTTTCCAGTGACTTTAGAATTTTCCACAGTTACAGCACTTTTATTTTAAAAATAGTCCATAGTATTTCTGTTTTGGTTCCTAGTGAAAACTGGATTACTGCCCAAGGTGTTTGGTCAAATTTGCTCATTTATATTAATTGTTTATTTACTATAATTTAGTGTGACAACATGTGGCATTACTTACTTGTTTTGTTTTGTTTGTTTTGATCCATCCCTTGCCTACCTGAATTTTAGAACACAGTAATTCATTTAAAAAATTTTTTTAAGTTTACTTATTCTGAGAGAGAGAGAGAACAAGCAAGGAATGTGAAGAGAGATAGAGAGAGAATCCCAAGCAGGCTCCACCCTGTCCATGCAGAGCCCAATGTGGGGCTCGAACTCATGAACCTTGAGATTATTGCTTATAGGTCTGATTTAGTGGTCATGAACTCCTTTGGTTTTTATTTGGGAAACTCAGTCTCTCCTTCCATACTGAATGATAGCCTTGCTGGATAGAGTATTCTTGGCTACATGTTTTTCCCATCAGCATGTTGAATATATCATACCATTTCCTTCTGGCCTGCCAAGTTTCTGTAGAGAGATCTGCTCTAACCTTGTTTGTCTTCCCCTATAATTTATGGATTTTTTTCCCCTTGCTACTTTTAGGATTTTCTTCTTATCTCTATATTTTGCAAATTTTATTTGGTCTTGGTGTTGCCCTGCTTTTTTTGACTTTGATGGCACTACTCTGTGCCGCCTGGATTTGGAAGTCTTTTTTCCTTATCTTGATTAGGCAAGTTTTCAGCTTAATTTCTTCAAATATACCAGAGCATGCTCCTTTTTCCTTCACTGCTTCTGGAGTTTTTATGATAAAAATGTTATTAGGCTTTATGGAATTGCTGAGTTCCCTCAGTCTACATTTGAGGTCCATATTTTTCTTTCCTTTTCCTTTTCAGCCTCATTATTTTCCATAATTTTGCCTTCTATATCTCTTTTGTATTCCCCTGCTTCTTCCATACTTGTGGTCATTACAACCAGTTGGTTTGCATCTCTTTTATAGCATTTTTTATTTTGGCACAACTAGTTTTTAACTCTTTCAGCAGTAAGGAACTCCCTGGTGTCTTCTATGATTTTTTCAAGTCTAGTATCCATAAGGCTAATATCCTTATGATAATTGCTTTAAATTATTGAGCATATTTTTATATCTGTTTTGATTAGATTCCTGGCTGTGACCTTTTCTTGTTCTTTCTTTTGGGATCAATTTCTCTGGCTAGGCATTTTATCCAGGTTTCTGTCTTCTGTGTTTTTGAAAAGCCTGTTATTGTTTCCTGCACCTGAGATTAAAGACTTTATTAAGAAAGTCATATTCCCTCTCTCGGTCCCTCCCCTGCTCACACTCTGTCTGTTTCTCTCTCTCAAAAATAAACATAGGGAGAGAGAGAGAGAGAGAGAGAGAGAGAGAGAGAGAGAGAGAGAGAGAAGAACCACCCCTCTGGTTCCTAAGCACACTTGACCTAGTAAAGAAGCACCGGCAGAGTTAAGGGGTGGGTGGGGCTTGGTGTAAACCATTTAAATCACCACTTTTGGTGTTGTGCTGCTTACTGAAGTTAGTTTTTGCTGAGGGGTGGGGGAAGGAAAAGTCCTAGCCAGCTCCCTCATCCCTCTAAGGAGGAGTCCACACCCACTACTGTCCAAGAAACCCCCTCAGGAAAGCCAACAATCTCCCCTATGTGCCCCAGGCATCCGTCAGAGCCTTGCCTTCACCCTTCCTGTGTGCAGGCTGCCTGCCTGCCTGCCGGGAAGTGCAGTGCACCTGTGTTTTGCCTCAGGCAGGCTGACTGAGTTTAAAACCTCCAGACTTTAGGGTCCCAGCCCTCTGTAGGAGGGTCTTGCCCTGGAGGGGCTGCTGCAGGTGTGTCCCACAAGAGCAGACACAAATGCATAAGAGCTTGGAATTTACAGTAAAGCACAGCAAAAAGCCAATGTCCAGGTGAACCACTCAGCAAGTTTCTCTGTCCCTTTGCTAATTGGGGGAAGGAGACAATACTTCTCAAGGGTTCTTTTGTCCCTGAGAGTCAATGCCACCTCTCCCAGGTGTTCTCCAGAAAGGGGGAACCGTCTCTTTAAGTGTGTCCCAGAGGATCCTCAGACAGTGCCTTCTCCTGCCAGGCCTCTCTCCTCCTTTTCCACAGGAATACCATAGTGTCCACTGGGGTCAACACTAGCCATGGTGGGAATCTCTAAAGCTCCAATCTTTGAATTCCACTGTTTGTAAAAAACTCATGATAATCAGGCCCTCTCATTTTCCTAGTCAAAGACTTTGGGGAACTGTTTTCCTTGTGCCATCCCCTGTGCACTGCGCTCTCTCTCTCTCTCTCTCCTCTGTAATCAGGGCTCCCTCTCCCCTATAGCACCCACAATCCTTTTCTCCCCCAAATTATGTTGCTACCTTCCATAATGTGGCCCTTTCCCTCCCTTTGGTTGTACAGTTTGTTCTCAGTATGTACAGTTCAGTCCTCAGTATGATTTCTTGTGTGGTCAGAATGATTTGCTGTGGTTGAGGGATGAGACAAGCATACTACTCTGCCATGTTAGTCCCCCACAATTTCTATATTTTAAAATAGAATTCATTCCCATTTTTTTCATAAAATTGCAAAAAAAACACCCCATAAATATAGATACATATTGAATCCAATTTAAAGCAAAGCATGCTGTAGGCTGGCTCGCACTAAATTATAATCTAATCAAATAAAACCAGTATTTTCTTTCAGACATTGTCAAATACATGTCCTTTTGTCCTTTAACTTTTTTATTATTATTATTGAGAGACAAAAAGAGACAGGGCATGAACATGGGAGGGGTAGAGAGAGGAGGGAGACACAGAATCTGAAGGTGGGGGGTCCAGGCTCTGAGCTGTCAGCACAGAGCCCAGCGTGGGGCTTGAACTCACAAACTGTAAGATCATGACCTGAACTGAAGTCAGACGCTTAACCAACTGAGCCATCCAGGTGCCCCCCTTTTATCCTTTAAAATAAAGCTTTCAAATGAATTGATTGCTCTTCTTTAAATTTTAACTAAAACGTTAAACTTAATTTTGAACCAATTCCAGAAATATGAACTTTAAAAATATGATTTTATTGAATCTGGGAGAGATTGAGATGTCATTGATAAAATAATACATGAAAGAGTAGTAGATGTTTATATGAACACAGAAAATGAATTGTTCACTAGAGGTCCAAAAGAATTAATGCTCTTTCCTAAGGTGAATGTTGGAATGCTGAATATGAAAATAGATTTTCTGTAGAGCTGAAGTTAGTCACCTGGCAAAATATAAAATAACATAGCATCCTAAGATTAGGCAAGCTTTACAAATGTGTTACTATCCTCAGAGAGACCATTTATATCATAAGAATGACTGATTCTTGCCATTGTTCTTTTCTGACAATGACAAAACAAGGAATTAATATTAGAATATAGGTTAATATTCAATATGCAGTACAATGCATCTTTCTACAAATATTACAATTTTATCATGCTTCAGCTTCACCACATTCATTAAATGCCAAATTTGATCCCTAAAATACAAACCTTTAGCACTTATCTGCATAAGTACTTTTTTGTTAACATCTAAAACCTATTTATTTTGAATGCAAAGGATTGTTTTGCAACATAAGCACTTTTATAATTTTTGCTTGGGGAAAATTTGAGAAAGAGCACATTTACATAGTCTAAGAGGACTTTGCGTCTATAAAAAGGTCACGCATTGAGTTATGTATTGCTTCACTATTTAGTTCAAAGGGAAAGTTCCAGGAGTTTAAATATATGCACAATACTAATGAGGAGATGGGTAAAATGAAGTACAAATAATCAGATATGTGGAAATGTAAATAAGTCAGTTCCTAGAGGGAATGAAACCCTTCACTTCAAATTTCTAAGTTGTGCTTGAATTACCACTTATTAGGTTTCATTAGTCGAATCCTTATTGAATGAGTAGCCCTGTTATCAGTGGAAAAAATCCCAGCCCTCATTTTTAAAAACTAATGGACTGTATTTCTTAGAGCAGGCTTCTGGTTTACGGAATATTGAAAATATAGTACACAGTTCTTATATACAATCAATCCCACCTTCCTTTCAATCTTCCCTACTAGTGACAGCCTGCATTGGTGTGGTACATTTGTTATGACTGATGAATATTAATTAATTGATGAATGATATTGATACATTATTCTAAAGTCCATGATTTACAATGGAATTCACTTGCTATGTTGTAAAATTTTATGGGTTTGTTATTTTTCACCATTATGGTATCAGACACCTACTTTCACTGCCTTAGAAAGGTCCTGTGCTCTACTTATCGACTCTCCCTTCCTCTGCCTCCGCCTCAGTCCCTGAAAACCACTAATCTTTACCCTGTCCTTGTAGTTTTGCCAACAATGTCCCTTTTATGATTCAATGATATTTTGCTTTTCCGATTAAATACTACAGAGATAATATCTCTTTAATAATGTTAACTAGGGAAGCAAATGTGGAAGTATAACCCAGGTATGTTTCACAGTGTGAAAATTTTAAAAAATAGATTCATGGGGTATGATATACTGATCAGGAGATGAATAAAAATTTCCATGGGTGGAAATTTTTGAAATATCCAGAATTGAAAGTATGGAGAGTTTTCCTATGATTCCATTAAATTGCTATGACATATGACAGACTGCCTACCTAAATACCAAAGAAAGCCTTGTTAAAATAACTTTCTGAATTGTGGAGAGAGGTCACTAGTGCTTATCATTTTTCTTTATACTAGATGCCAGAATCTTAAATAACAGATATTTATTTACAAAGCAATTTAAGACATTATTTAAATTTAAATATAATAAAGACAAAGGAATTTGTCACTGAAAATTATAAAACCTATTATGCTAAGTAAAAATTTTAAGCATTTACCTATATAATCAATTAAAACATAATTGTGCACAGTTAATTGTATTTCATTAATTATTATAAATTATAAATTTATATATAATTATATATATGAATATACATACATATATATTCATTAGTATCTTCCTTAGGATACTCTTAAAAACTTTAAAACAGATAATGGCTACGAGATGTGTTGATTGCTGTATTGGTTGGTGCTAGGTTCTACTACTTATATTTTCCAAGTTTTCAGATTCTTTTCTGCATTTATTCTGCTGTTCTTTTATCTATCCAGAACTGGAGTGTTGCCTCCTTGTACTAGAGCCTTTGTTACCAGAACATACATCATTTAGAGCAGTGGATGTGTTTTTGGAAATAGGAGCTCGCACTAACTGTGTGGGCCATTATGGCTTGGTCTCCGTGGACATGATTGGGATTTCCTCCACCTCATCAGCGTTTCTAAAGCCACGGTCAACTTTTGGCAATTGTTTCTTCCAGCTACTCATCATATACATTTTAGTTATCTCGGGGAAATTTAATATTTCTTATGACCTTCACATTGACAAAACATTCCCAGCAATTAATCGCTAATCACCAGCTGTCTATCCTCTAATTATCAGACTTACTCCTTTGTGAAAGCTCCAGTGGTATCACACTTGCTTCTATCCTGTGATTTATACAATCTACTGGAGCACCAGTTAAATGAAGGAGAGAGAAACCATAATAAACAGTACAGTCAACTCAGGAGAGCACATTGGCTGGGAGAATTTGCATATGGAACATTTCAGCTCATGAGCTTGTCACAGCAACCGTTGTACGTTCTGGCATACCAAGCCTCACTTACTCTGAGGAGACGATAATATAGAGAACGTGAACAAACATGAATACTAATATATCATAGCTATCTTTAGGAAATATTTTGGAAGCTTTAAAATGTTTCTGTGCTGTGTTGGGTGGCATTAAGAGAGATATACATTAACCTGATTTTGATCTTGCTCAAAAAAAATCTGAAGTATAAAAATTATATGGATCATAGTGCTAAATTTGCTTCTCTCCAAATTACTCAAAGACCTCCCATTCTCCACACTGCAATACACCTCTTTCTTTTTTGTTGATGTTATATTAACTTATAGTTAAGATGCAGTATATATAAAAGCATATAAATGACAAAACATTAGATGAATTCATGTTTTCATCTTATCCCTAATAGGGAAAATAGGAATTTTTTTCTTTGGTAGGGGGCTAGGTTACTTGATTCTGTTGAATATTCATGAAAAAGTGAATCAACGGTATCAGTATTCTTCAACAAATACCAGTAATAATATTAATTATAATAATAAATAACAATAACAGCAATAAGACTTACACAGAACAAAATAAACTAACTTTAACTGAGTGCCCGTCTTCCCTTTTTACTTCATGTAGTTCTCATAGTATTCCTTTCCAGCATGACATATTTATCCACATTATAAAACAGAGGATCTTGAGAATTAGAAATGTTAAGTCTTTTGTCCAATAACAACTGGATATGAAATAGTAATTCAATAAATAAATAAATAAATAAATAAATAAAAATAGAAAAAAAATACCTAAAGTCCATATAAGTCCAAATCCCATATTCTTAATCTTTTTATTAAAGTAGCTATAATGATATTATTTTTAAACACCAAATTCACAGAAGAAATTTATATAGGTGACTTGTATAATCATTTAGCAAAGAGCTATATTTTGTCATTTCCTTGTACTCTAGCAAATATGAAATATATTTGAAAAAATATATTTCCAATTTATTATATAAAATAATAATCTATTATGCTTATCTATGATCTCTATTCTACAATGAGTATTAAAGAAAACATTGACTTCTTTCTTTTCTGTTATAAAACCATATATAGTCTTTTCAAAAGATGTCAGAGAAATTTATACTAAGAAGAAAATGTTATTCATTTAATAATTCTGCCTCGTAATTTCCAGTAATATTTTTCTGAATTTTTTTCCAAGTTTGTGCTTATACACAGGGGCACACTCCCACACAAATATATAATCATTTTACTTAATATAGTCTAGAGAAGTGGTATCTTACCTAAATTTTTCATTGAATATTATAAGAGTTTACAACCATTACAAGATGAATCAGAATTGTAATTTTATTGATAGCATAATTTATTAAATATTTTCCTGCCCTGACATCACAGACTTTGGGTCTGGAGTTCTCCCTTGTGTAGCAAGAAAGTGGATGCAGAATTGAATATGAGAGAGGCTAATGTCCAGGAACCACAACTGAGAGTCCTTGTTCCATATTTATTGAGATCAGAAGGCTTACAAATGTGATGGATGTGAAGACACAATAAAACAGTGATCATTAACTCGTGTGTGAGATAAAGGGGTTTTTGAAGGTATGCAATGGTAGGGGTTAGGGTCAATGCCAGTCAAAGTCCTGGCACTGAGCAGATGGCCATTTACTGTAGGCACCAGGCACCGTGTCTGTTTACCTTTTCAAGGTGCCATGTCAGATAGAGCATGCTACTTCAGGGTTAACAAGGCATTTTTCTTGCTAATTAGCTCTGGACATTTTCACCCTGCTGCGGGATCTTTCCACTTCTACCTGTTCTCAGACGCTTTCATCCTGTGAAAGCCGCTTTCTACTCAAGGCTTTGTTTTATGCTGGTGTGGGGGTGGGGGGGGACTTTCATCCTGTGTTGGCTTTTTGTTCTAAGCCTTTTTAACCCATTGGTGCAATCTTAGAGAATTCCTAAATTTATTACCCACACCCTGATAGATTATATATTTCTAAACACAGCTTACTTAATCGTGGAATATTAGAATGATCTTTTCTAAAATCAGAAGGAAGATAATGATAGGCCCTCCAACTGATAATATACAATGTACTTTGGAAAGGAAGAAATCAAACATTCCTTATTAATAGTTAACATGACATTACCTAGAATATACAAAAAAGACACTGGAAATATTCTGGAATGAATGGGAGGTCAACAGTGTATTATGTTAAAATTTAAATGAGATATTTAATACAAAAAGGAAATATATTAAAATAGCATACTGCACTATATCTACTGTACTACAAAACCTGTGAAATTCTAAAATGTAATTCTGAGAAAAATTGCATTGGACCCCTAAAATTGTATACAGTAGGAGAGTACAAAAATGGTGAACTAAAAAGAGGAAAAATTGGGGCATAATTTCAATTTTTGTACATGAGGAAATTCCATTGTAAATGTCACTTCTAACCTATATAATCTATGTGTTTTAAACAATTATGATCAAAATGCAAAAGAAATGTCCAGGGAATTTAAAAATGAAATTGTAAGTTCAAATATAAGAGAAGTGATTACGATATTTTCAATGAATCGTGTTGGTAAAAATTACATGTTTTAATATTTTAATATTTTTAATGTTTTTCAAAACTTTTTCAAATATATCCCTAGTCACATTGCATTAATTCAGAATTTAAGATGGAGAATAATTTTGATACTCTTAAGAAAAGAATAATTAAGTTTTATAATATTTTGGAAGGCAGGGTAAAATACACAGGAGCCACAAAGAAAATGGCTGACATATTTGACTTCAAAATAAAATTTTGTCTTACAAAATAAACTAAGAACGTGTATAAAGCAAGCAGCAGGTGCAGGAATATATTTGCACCACATGTATAAAGCAAAGCAGTTGGAAAGAGAACAAAGCGCTCCTCAAACTTGTCAGGAAAAGAGAAACTACAAAATAGATTAATAGACAAATGGTATGAGTTGGTAATTGGCAATTTACAATATTTTTAAAGTGCTTAACAGTACTACTAATTATTAAAATGAAAAAAGAATATGGAATTGTGTGTACCAATTAAGAACTATTAAATAATTGATGACATCAAATGTTGGTGAGGATGTAAAATAATATAGACTCATGCATTTTGTAGACATAAATTTATTAAGCCTTTTGGGAAGGCAATGCATTATTAAATAATGATTCTATATATACTTTTTGAACCATCATTTCTATTTCTATGAATCTAATTTTCAAAAATACTTGCATATGAGCTTTAAAATGCATGCATATGGTCAAGCATTGCTTCATTCTTTTAAAAATAACATAAGGAATCTTCTAAGTAATGTCTACCCAGGAGAACATGGATTAACAAATTTGGTTTGACATAGTATGCAGTAATATGAAGCTATTAAGACAAAATGAAATCAAGCCAAATGTATTGACATGGAAAGATTTTGAAGACATATTGTTAAATATTAATAATAATTACAGGATAATACCCAATATGATGTCATTCCTTTTTTAAGTTGTGTATGTTTATCTCTCTGAATTCTACATTCTTAGAAAGAGGACTGTAAAGTCACACTTAGAGTGTGTACTGGTGGCCTGATTTTTCTAGCACTCTTCCAAATTTCCCAGTCCTGTTTTGTTTTTGTTTTTGTTCCAAAGGTGAGTCTTTTATGACTTAAGCCAAATGTCCATGTATTTTATGAATCAAACTTGGACATATTTCAGGGTGAGAAGGGACACTATTAATAATTACGCCTAATAAAATGCAATGCCATATCTTTCCCAGCAAACCTCGAATCTGTCCAAGCAAATCGTGACTTATGGTCTCTATACTTTAGGTAGTCAGTGAATTTTATTAACTTTCCACTATTTGTTTGGATATTTGCACCTACCCTAAAGAGAGTCAATTAGGAAACTAAGACTTTTGTAGATACTACTACTTAAAAAACAAAAAGTTAAAGAGTCCACTTTCTTCTCTGGACCTAAGAAAAGAAACTTTGTCTCATATGTGAAAACACGGGGTTTGGAGGTAAGGTCTGTAATTGCAAGTTATTTTTGAGCACTAAGTAAAAGTCTAGAGCCACTCACAGACCCTGTATGTTCCCTGAATTTTACTGATACTGAGAAGAGCATGGAGACCAAGAAATGAAGTTCTTAGTACTTTGGAAGAAATTTAATTAAACCTCACTTAAAGTTCCAAAATACCACCTGGAATTTTCAGTTACATGAGTCAAAAGTTCTCTTTTTTTGTTTTTGCTTAGGTCAGTTAGACTTGGGTTTTCTTTTCCTGTCATCTCTAACTCATAGTACTAAAGAATATACACTTAGGATCATCATTAGTCTCTCATGTTGGTCTAGGACTGGGAAATACACAGAGCCAAAGCTAAAAAGTTTCATGTTTTGCTTGTAGTCTTTTACTTTTTTTTTACATTATTTCCAGTATGTACCATTTTTGAAATAAATGTCAAAAGTGTTAAAAAAAAAAACCTTTTCATATGATGTTTAGATTGAAGAATAAAGTTACATATTTTGATTTTATCTTTTCTATGTTAGGAAAACATTACATGCTATTATTTTTCCATGGAGAATCCTTTTTTTATTTTGAAATATCCTTAATACAATATACTTGTTTTTCTTTCCTTGGCTTACAGTTAGTGAGTTGTTTTTGGTTGCTTTATTACTTTAGTAAACTCTCCACTTCTTTTGTAGCCAATTATGTTTATGCTCAGTAATGTTTAACTGATGTCAATGATCACTCTCATATTTTAAATTAGTATTTACTAATTCATTTCTCATTGGCTGAAGTGCATCTTCAAATAATATTTTCAATAGTAGCTCATTTATTCTCTTGAAGCATACTCTACTTAAATTTCTCATCTTTACATCAAATAGAAAATTTGAGTTACTAACGTTTTTGTCAGAGTTATTAGAATTTATGCAATTTATTGTTAAAAAAAGTATTCCAGATGTTTATTTGAAGCTTAACCAATTTTTCTCTCTGTATCCTTGAATTATATCTGATTTTTTAAAAATTTTTACTTATTTATTTTTCAGTTTTTATTTTCATTGCTGTTAGTTAACATACAGTGTTATATTAGTTTCAGGTGTACAATATAGTAATTCAACACTTCCATACGTCATTCTGTGTTTGTCACAGCAAATGCTTTCCTTATATTTTATCTTTAAATTTGTAACTTAAAAATCATAGTATAATGCAAACATTATAACTATGTTATATTATAGTATAATAACATTTATTCTATACTATATCCTGGCTAATGGCTATGCAAGTGAGAATCATGATCTTGTAAAGTCCCCCATACATTCTCTTAATCACATATAATTATAGCTGAATATATTTTAATTTATTTCTTTTGAGATGTGATAAACCATTAAATGTAAATACAACTTAAGTTCAACATTTTTTTTCTGACCATTGTTTTGAATATTGTTGACATCCAGCTTTCAAAATGTATTTCATTTCGCTCAGTGGGTTGAGTGCCTGACTTTTGATTTCGGCTCAGGTCATGATCCCAGGGTCATGGGATTGAAACCCACATCATGCTCGGCTCTCGGCGTGGAACCTGCTTAAGATTCTCTCCCTCTGCCTTTTCCCCCACTTGCACTTTCTTTCTCTCTAAAGTAAAATGAATATATAAAAATAAAATGTATTTTTCCAAAGCAACCTAATTTTGCCAGGTTGACCATCCATTCTCATCTTCACATTTCTCTACTATTTTCACATCTTTTATGACTCCTCTGTTCTTCTCTATATTTTAGAACACCTCATTAAATTCCTTCTGTATATTACTAATTTGGGTTTTTCTGTTAAAAATTCACTATTTTATTTTCTTCATTGTGTATTGAAAATCTACTATTGCCCTTAAATTTTCTTTTCAGTCTTTCCTTATCATATTTACCCCTCATTATATTTTATACTATAGTATTTTCCAATCACTTTCTCCCTTTTATCTTTTTCATTTCATTCTGTGACTATTTTTCCAAGAAACTTTATGGGAAAAATACTACACTTTCTTCTATTCATTTATTTATTTATGTAGGTATTTATTTTTATGTTTTTTATTTATTTTTGAGAGACAGAGAGAGACAGTGCAAGCAGGGGAGGGTCAGAGAGAGAGGGAGACACAGAATCTGAAGCAGGCTCCAGGCTCTGAGCTAGCTGTCAGCACAGAGCCTGACGTGGGGCTCAGACCCAGGAACCATGAGATCATGAGCCAAAACGGGATGCTTAACCAACTGAGCCACCCAGGCGCCCCACTTTCTTCTATTTAATTTAAGAAATACTTTAAGGATTTCTGCTCTCAATGTGAGGTTTTAGCAGAAATTTTCTTCCCTGTATGATACTATTTTTGTTCCCTTTGTTTCTGTTATGGCTTCAGAAGATGAGTAGAAGTCTAATGGTCTCAATGGCTGCTGGTGGGCAGAGGGGGTAATTTCCTCCAGCTTTGCTCTCTCCACCCTACCCTGCTTCCCTCCTGCCTGAATAGCATTGTCTACAGTGGTCAGCCCAATCTTCAGTGTCTGAATTCATTTAGTTTGACTCTGCTAACTGTAGATGAGGGTGTGTTCTAATATTGTTGCTTAATTTGGCCCTGAAAAAAATCTGGGACACAAACCACTGCAGTCTCCAATTTGTTTGACTCCCAGAACTCATATCCCAAATTTATGTTTGTTCTTTAACTATGGGAATTTTACTACTTATGTGAAATATAGAATATTTTATCATTATTTCCCTACCTCTACTTTTCTACTAACCCCCAGATTAATTTTATACCATATATTATCTAGATGTTCTGTTCTCCAGCCTGTTGTATCCTAAGTTCTGATAACAAGGAGGGAACATCTTGCTATGGCTATTTGAAAATGCAGCACCCACACTGGAAAAAAAGAACAGCTAGGAGGTTTTTCCCACACGGCTATAGAAACTGAAGACAGACAAATGGCTCTTCTAATGGGCTTTCATGTTGGGTGTTTGCCGTCTGCCACGCCAGAGAGCACAGTGAGCGCTCAGTCATTGCTCTCAGCCAGGAAATTAAGTACCTTTCCACCTTCAGATAGATGCAAAGACTTGATATGTCTCAACCAAATATGATATTCTATGTGTTTTTTACCTTTTTATCTGACTTCTGAGATTCTGTTGGATGTTAGAGAGGCTGTAATTATAAAACAAATTATTCCTTTTGAAGCATAATTTTAACATTACTGGAAAAGTCTTGCTCTTTGAGAAAAGTCTAAGGGAAATAAATGTTGTCAATCTATTTGTAAATTATAGGATTGTGACATACCTTTAAGAAGCCACGATTTATTTTTCAGGTTTAAAAATAATAGTCAGCAGTGATCTATTTTTCGTGATTTTCATGTCTATTTTAAAGAAAGACAGGGGTGTCTTAATGGCTTAGTTGGTTGAGCTTCTGACTTCGGCTCAGGTCATGATCTCACGGTTTGTGGGTTTGAGCCCCGCGTGGGGCTATGTGCTGACAGTTAGCTCAGAGCCTGGAGCCTGTCTCAGATTCTGTGTCTCCCTCTCTCTCTAACCCTCCCCTGCTCATGCTGTCTCTCTCTGTCTCTCTCTGTCTCTCAAAAATAAATAAAAAACATTAAAAATAATTTTAAAAAAGAAAGACACAGTATGACTATGAATGTGAATTTAGTTTTGAAAGTGCTATCTATGAAAGCTGAAGCAAACACTGTCACGTGACTTGTGTTTATTTTACTTACATGAAGGCCATTGACAGAGAAAGAGGTTCTGCACGTATAGAACTCAAAAGCAATTCCTGTAGTGGCAGCTCCATAGGCACAATGTTGGTCTGCACTCCACCCTGACCTTCGGAGTTAAGACGTCTAACATGGAGAATGATGCTTATCATTGCTGTTGCAGGGGGGCAATACATAAGGGTTTTTAGGGTGCCTCAAGTGAAGAGGGTGGAAAGTGAGGCATTCTGTAACCTCAGGAAGACAAGCAAGTGGAAGAGCAAGGCCACATGATTTTGAAGTGCCTTAGGAATGTAACCGTGTGAAAGGATAAAGCCAGCCACTGTTTGTTTGTTTTGGCAAAGATTTCAGTAATATAAGGTTGTTTATCAATGGAACAATAATCTGTAGCATTAGTGGATCAGATTTTAGTCGTAATCAATTTCTACCATGTCTAGTCATAGTATGATCCAAGGTCATTTCACTTAAGAAGGATCTGGATCACATTTGCAGTTTGAATCCCTGCAAGTCTAAGCTCTCCTTGCACAAGCTGAGCCTATTTAAAGTTACTTATAGAACAGGAAAAAAAAAACCAGCTTATACAATTTATATCTTAAGTCTAAGAATATCACAAAATACCAATTTTCATGCAATGAAATAATATTGCTATTTCATTCATCATCTGAGGTCTACAATTTTAAAATTGAGAAAGACCCAGGATTTTTGAATGAGACCAAGACATTAGCCGAGCTTCTAACTCATTAATAATAACACAATTCAATGATTGCCCCCCTAAACTGGAGCATGAATGGAATGGACCTGCTTGCTTTAGGTTCATAGAAAAAGCAGATATATCAATATGATAACATATCTGTAAGGCACATTCTGACACTTTGATGTAATATTTGCTTCTGATCTGGAAACAGTGGGTGATTATGCTGATGAAATATGGAGCCGCTATTTAAGCAGGAGGCACAGATGATAGATGATAGATACATACATACATACATACATACATACATACATGCATAGATGAATGGGAAGGATAAGGATAAAGGAAGAGATATAGACTGAATACTTGTAAAGGAGATTAAATTGATAATGGAGATTTAAAAAACCCCTCAGGGAAAAATGAGCAAAATAAAGAGATTGTGTCAGAGAAGCCATGATGAATAAAATAAAGAAAATAAGGTGTTGCTTGGATTTATCTACTTGGAGATCATTAATAGCCTGGTAATAGAAGCTTGACTAAATGTAGGTTCACAAATCAGAACAAGATTAAAGAGTGAATGGAAGTTAAGGATGTGTAAACTTCACAAGTATTAAAAACTTCAAAAGGGGAGAATAATAATAATTTTAATATATAAATATTTTATATTATTACTTTGTGTTTCTCCAAAATGTATTATAATTGAGAGAAGAATAGACTTATTTATGATGCAAGATATTCCATAAGATATTACACTCTGTATGCTAGCTGGAAGTATTCAGTAACTAATAAATTTTTAATAATGCAAGGGAAAGGCAAAATTTTAAAAGGGAGCCTATTTTTTGAGAAAGATCTAAATGTGTACAGAACATGCTCTTTGGTAGGAGAAAGGACTCTTTCTAGTTCATACACAAAAATGGAAAGGCCATAGAGGTGTTTTAGACTACTCAATAGAAATGTCTAACCTGGAGATTCAGAAATAACTGAGTATTCTGTTTTGAAATGACAAATACAAGAAATATTAAAAGAATTAGTAAGCATAAAAAATAGAAGCGTATTAGTGTAGGACTGTAAAAACTACCATTATTATCACAGGATTTGGAATGATAATGAAGGATGTAAGAAAGCAATGGATAAGGAGGAGTAAGATATTTATATTATGAAAACTAGAATTTATTGTCATTGACGGGTCACTCCTTCCCAGAAGCTCAATAGAGAGCACAAGAGTTGGATAATCCCATGTGAGAAAATCCTGTACCTGCACAGAGCAACCACCACCCTCCCCCAACCCACATTTCAATAAAAACAAGGGGGCTTATCAACTCTAAATTTTGTATGGAATAAATATAGTTTTAAGCAAGATGAACAAAGGTAAGAATTGGAGTAAAAATAAAATACTGCTCTATTAAATGTATCGCCATCCACTGAAACACTTTTACCAGTAAATAGCTTTATTTCATATGACTATGCAAATATTTTATGATTACTAAATTATTTTACTTAGTGGAAATATATTTTTCTCTTGAAAAAGAGTTATAAATAGAACAAAACTAATAAGGATTTAGGACCTAATACTTCCAATAACATGTTCATTTCCTGGAAAAGATGCTTAAGTTGTTCATCATATTAACGGATAAAATAATTCAAACTCTCAGAGTTTCAGGAATATAAAATTGCTTCACTAAGCTACCCTACTGTATTCAGATTCTTTACTGTGTAAATTAATTCCAGTTGATCAATTTTCTTGCTTGATACCTAAGAATCAATGAAAAGCACATTATGAGTACTTCCAAATATTAGAGCAAATTAGCTATGTTTTCTTTTACTTACACTTTTCCAAAGGGATATCAGTAAACCTAAATGGCCATTGGTTTTATTTTTTCCCAAGGGCTTACAGAGTTAATTACCTCTGAGGGAAACACACATATTCATTACCAGATAGATAAACAACACACCTACATTTTAAGCTCAGTTGCTTAACATAATTCCATATACATTATTTCTTCCCATTTGCCTTTGCTTATTTTATTATTTCAAAAAGGAAGACCCAGGGTTAATTTATCCTTAATTGTATTTCCTTCAAACCAGTATATATAACAATTTTAGACTGATTTCAATGATTAAAAAACTACTGAACTTTACAATTCATCTATTACATTAGTCCTTGTGTAAGAAATGACCAAAATATATATTGTAATAATACAGACAAAATAACATAAGAGAGTACATTATTATTCCATTTTTCATCAAATGTTAATATAGGCAATTCAAAGAATAATATGATTTTTAATATTTCAGTTCAAAAGAACAATAACTGATTCGGTTTAAATGACCAAAATGCGTGCTCACTTCAGCAGCACATATACTAAATGATCAAAATGCTCAGGTCATTCAAAGAATAAAGTTCATCAAATTATCATGAAGACCGTCAAATCCATTTACTGTGTCTTAGAGTTGTTGCAATGAAATGGTTGGCACATAAAAACTGGCACTTGTACGTTTTACCAGATACTGCTTGGGAGGCAATATGCAGCAGTGAAAAGAAAATTAAAAATCTGATCTTCTAGGTTTCTAATTTGGCCCCCTATAAATGAATTTGTGATGTTAGACAAAATACTTTTAACACTTTGCTTTAATATTCATATGTCTAAAAGAAATATAATACTCAGGTTTTTATGAGAAAATCCAAAGTCGTAAAATACAAAATGCCTTTATACTAAGACAGTTTTATTTTATGTGATTTTATGTGATTATATGTATTTATTTGTTCTATACATATTTTTATTTGTTACCATTTTATGTTAACCTCTTAAATCCTTCCATCTTACACCCTATTAAAAATGACAGCTAATAGGGGCACCTGGGTGGCTCAGTAGTTGAGCATCTGACTTTGTTTCAGGTCATGATCTCACAGTTTGTGAGTTTGAGCCCTGCATCAGGTTCTGTGCTGACAGCCCTGAGCCTGGAACCTGTTTAGGAGTCTGTGTCTCCCTCTCTCTCTGCCCTTCCCCTGCTCACACAGTCTCTCTGTATCTCCCAAAAAAATAAACATTAAAATCTTTTTAAAATGAGAGGTAGTAATGATGAGGCTTACGTAACATCTTGAGAAAAATATATTTCCACTTACATAAATCACAATATTTAATGAATGAGTAGGACTTTACCACTTACTGATTAAATTAGTCTGCTTTAAATAAACCAAGGCACCTGTCAGTATTGTTTTCATGGATTAGGATGATGATTTTACCTCATAAAACTGTTATTTAAATTTGTATTTGTAAGCCATAGAGGAATTAGATACCTAAAATGGTTTGTATACATTACTATGATATGTCACTTAAAATAATTGTTGTTAAAGAAATATAAAATTGGAGACACACCAAGAATTATAATTTTAGCTCAGAAACAAATTCTTAAAAAAAAAACTAACACTGTCAAATATTAAAGCCTGGTTTCCACAGATAAAAAAAAATCTTATTCCTATTAATTCAATTCAATATTAGAGGTGTATGATTATCCACCCCAGTGGGCTATAGTTTTGAAGAAATAAAATAAGATTTATATATATTTGATATTATGAGAGAGAAATAATAATAAAACACATTGCAACCATTAAGTTGTAGTTTCATTCTTCGTGCCAAGTAAAATATGGATAATTGGATTCCATATACTATTGTTTCACATAGAATTCTGTTTGGAAAATCTATTTCCTTCAAATCAATTTGTCATGTATTTTTTTCTTCAATTAATTACTAACGTAGTTACAAGGTGTTACTAATGGGAGTGAAAACATGATTGGATATTTGTGTAAAAATGTTTTCAAATTTGATCACCAACTCCAATCTAATTTAAATGGTAATAACATCTTCAGGGTTTTCTGATGACTTATGCAAGTTTCTCTCATGTTATCAAAAATATTTCTGATAATTCGAGTACATAGTATACAGCGTACTTAAATTCTGATGGGCCCTCCTAAAATTGTCTTTGGATTTTTATAAGAGCCAGATATCTACAGGATTAATTTTGTCCTTGGAAAGGAGCAGCAAATTTATTAAGCCAGTTACACAATATGAAACAGTATGCTTTATAATGTGTACTGCAATTAAAGCAATTATTTAGTGAAATAACTTACTAAAAACGATATTACTTATATAAATAGCTAATGTTTTTATGTAGCCCTCCTAACCCCTCAGCTTTAAGTCAGAAATACAGAAGATATGGCTTTTTAAACATCTATAAGAATATTTCATACAATAGTGTTCTCTCAGTAGATGACATTCACAATGACCTTGACATAGCAGAAAATTGATCCATATTCTAAAAGCATAGTATTCCCATGATGCTTCCTTTTCTTTTCCCATGAAGACAGTATACCTCAACCAATTGGAGAACTTGTGAAATGCTTTGTGGCCAGTCTATTGACTTGAATAAATGTCATCAGAGACCTCCATACATCCTTCATTAGTGCCTATCAAGGGAAAGTGGGAGTTTGAGTTTCCAACATATTTAACTCATAAACTTTCTCTAAACTTCTGTGGGGTATACATCCTTAATGCCTAGAAATACCAATTATTATCCTGGTTTCTAATCATAGCATCCTTCAAATACTAAGGATTTGATGGATTTTTGGGAGTAAAACCCTACTGTTCAGCACTTTTTCCCTTTCAGATCTTTAAAAGATTACACATCATGAAACAATATCCAAATAGGTAATTATAATATTTTATGACTGAGAAAACCTCAGACAACCCCAAAGATATGGATTATGTAGATTTAGAAAATGAGATTTAAGTTCAAGATGAAAGTAGGGTAGCATGAGTCTGAGGAGATGCACATACCTAAGCAGTAAAAGTCTTTTAAAAAAAAGTAAAGTGAAGCAAAACAAACAAAACAACAAAAACTAGCATTGAAAACTTCTGGAAATGGCCCCAATAGCATAGCTAATAAAGCAATAGTTTTTCAATAAAATCTGTAAAAAATTGCTAAGAACTATGAGTCTGTGGAATGTGAATCAATACCTCTGTCCTCAATCCTGTCCCAGTGAGATAGAAATTCCACTCCAGAGAGGTACAGCAAAGAACATAAGCCTTCCTCCCTCTGCCCTCAGTTCCCAACTGAAGGTATCTCCATGGAAGTAGCTGGACAAAAGCATTTTTCATCTTTCCCACCGCGCCTGTTGCTGAACTCAAGGTCCCCAGGTGTGCAGCAGAGAAATGGGGCTCTGTTCTTCCTCAGAGCCCACAGCCATGACACAGAGGCTCTACCTTAAGTGCAGTGGCATCAGGAATACTGGAGGCTCATTTACTTTTGCCTTGGCTTGTGGGTTAAGCGGTTTCACACCAAGGCAAGTAAATAGGAGAGACCTAGGGTTCTTGTACCACCAACCACTGTGCACCCAGCTCCCAAAGCAAGGGTGTCACTCAAATGGAAGCCTATCATTGTCCCTAGTACTGCACCAGAGCTGTGTGTCAGAGATTTTTTCCCCCCAGGCAAATAGCAGTGTGGAACAGAGAGCTATAATCCTTCCCTGGAGGAACTGACTTCATTTGCAACAGAGTGTGGAAATGTCAACATTACAATGCTCTTTTTTCTTTCTTAATTTTTTAAATGTGTATTCATTATTGAGAGAGTGAGCAGGCACAAGTGGGGAAGGGGCAGGGAGAGGGGGGCACAGAATCCGAAGCAGGCTCCAGACTCTGAGGTATCAGCACAGAGCCTGACGGGGAGCTCCAACCCACAAATCGCGAGATCATGACCTGAACCGACTGAGCCACCCAGGCGCCCCCACAGTACTCTTGAATATAGTAAAAGTTGCGTTGAAAGAAAAATAGGAAATGAATTATAGATTGATTGGAGACACACAGCTCTGGTGCAGTACTAGGGACAATGATAGGCTTCCATTTGAGTGACACCCTTGCTTTGGGAGCTGGGTGCACAGTGGTTGGTGGTACAAGAACCCTAGGTCTCTCCTGTATGTTTTTTAAAATTAAAAGAATCCAGTTTCCTATGTGTCATCTCAATTTTTCAAAGGGCCAGTTGATGCATAATAAAATCACAAACCCTGCCCCACACAGACAAAACATTTCAACTCACTCTGACTACTCCAGTGATACAATTTTCCAGGCGTGTGAGGTACTTTCCAATAAGATATCATATTTCTGCTGCTAGCAATTGACCATCAGAAAACTAAAATATATAAATAATTATAAATATTGAGTGTTTAAAATGTTCTATACTATGCTAAGGGAATATATGTTTGTATACTATATTTATATGCATATAAAATAACTATGTGTGCTAATCCATTTCATAAGAAGAGGAATATATGTGTGTATACTATATTTATATGTATATAAAATAGCTATGTGTGCTAATTCATTTCATAAGAAAGTTATGAGACAAGTAGTACTATTATAGATGTGAAATTGAGCCATGGAGAGGTTTCCCAAATTATTCAGCTTCCCATTACTAGCAAGTAGTATAATTTAACTTTAATTGCAAAGAGTCTAGCTACAGAAAACTCTTTTAGGAAATTGTAAAAGTTAATTGTAGCTCATAAAAGTGTAGAACTTGTTAAGAGTTATCATTTGAAAGAATACATATAGCAAAGAACTATTCTGGACATGATCACAAACGGGTATAACCACAAATACAAGAATAGGTAGAGAATTACCCTTAATTTCATTTTTAAGTCAAAGCATCTATAGCTGCATCTCCAACTGAATATTTCCCCCATGTCTCAATGCAAAATACTTAAATCTGAACTAATTAATTTCATGTCTAAACATGTATGTCCTTAATGCTTCCCTCTCTGTGAAGGGCATCACCAATCAACTGCCTGCCCAAGTCAAAATACCTAGTGTTTTTGTTGAGTTTCACGTCTATACCTGAAGACCCACCCAGCAGTCAAAGGGTTCTGCCACTAAAATTCTTTTCATATACAATCCTTTCCTAAATACTTTACTCATTTTCTTTTATCTAAGCAATTACAAATCTCTCCTATCTGATCTTCTTATACCTCTATAATCCAGCCTTCAATTGTTCCCCAAATCTTCTGCTTAAAATCTAATTCTGTTTGAGTTATCAGCTTATCAGTAGACAGAATACAATAAAATACAAATATTTATTACTGCATGCAGTCTAATGCTGTAAATGATCCTGAACTAAGACAGAGAACTGCCTTGTTACATCAGATTCACTCAGAATTGAATTTTGCAAATATTTTCACCAACCTAAGAATCTTAAGAGTTTTCAAGAAATGTCTCTCTGGTATAGGATGAAACTATACTGAAATCTAGCCACTAAATATTTCCTTCTCAGTTTCCAAGCTGCTTCTCTATCCTCATCTCAATATACTCTCCTCATACGTACACTCTAGCTTATATTACTTTGTAGCATAATCCCGGCATGCCATGTCCTTTTTCATAAATTATCACATAGGTATATTTTAGTTTGATATATTCTTTCTGTTTCCCTAACGCAAAGACCATCTTCTTTTTTGAAGGTGTTTTATGGTAATGAGCTATTCTTTCCCCCTTTACCCTGATCAGCTTTGTATTTCCTGATTACTTGACTACACAGACTTCTGAATTTTAACTACTTCATATGCTTGGGCCATTTTATATAATTTTCAATACCCAAGCCTACCCAAATACAAGACACATAATAGAGTCTTTGTTTTAATGAATGTATGTATCCATTGAGAAATTTGCAAGCTTCAGTAAGTTCTTGTAAAGTCTATGTTGTTTCATTCAAAAACAAGTAAGTAAAAATGAAGTTTAGTCTTAATTAAACTATTAGACTCATTTCATTGTAAATTAAAAATTAGAGAAATTAGCTATCATTGGAAATTATGTCATTATTGAAAGCTAGATTAGTTTTCTGCCACTCTTAATTTTTTTTGTCCTTGACTTAAACAGTCAAAAATTCACTTAGAAAGTCAAGAAATATTTGAACAAGCTCATGCATTTTGTATTTCCATAATTGCTGGGGTTTTTAAATATTCTCAGCCTAAATGAAGTATCTCCCAATACTAGCTGTCTTACAACATTTCCTCTAATCAAGGCTAGAAGCCAGCACTATAGTTTTAACTACAACTTCTCTTTATCATCATTATTATAAATTAATGACATTGGTAATGATGGCCTTTAAGGTCTTTTTGTAGGAGAAAAATAAATTATTCTGTTAGGTCCAAAGTGCTTTTCTCTTTCTCGTAGCATAGAACAATGATCATACTTCCTTATAAAACCACAGACAAATCTTACATCAGATGAAAACCAGCCATGAATCTGAACACATAGCTGATAATATTTCTTTGAACAAACATGTATAACAGATAAAAATAGTTTCCTAGAAATTATTGTAATAACAATTCCTCTCTTCTCTCTCCTCTCTTTCCTCTTCCCCTGCTATTCCTCTTCAGTCTTTCACCCTGTCCCTCTCTGCGTTTATCCTGTAATAGTTTCTGGGGACAGGATCATATTCAGTGATCTTCCAGTTTTCAGAACAGTTTAACACTTTGTTAAGATTATTTTGCCAACTAACATTATTAATAACTTACTTATTTTTATGTCAGAGATATTTTATGAAATGATGTGTAACTAATACACAACTATGTGAAATGTTAAGTCTGTAGAGTTGTCACATGGCTTAATGTACACATATATAATTTGTTTATATCTATTCTGTTGTTTTCCTAAGTATGCATCAACAAAATTAACTAGAGGACATGTATCATAAGCATTGCCCTTGAGATAAGTTTAGCTAAAGACAGAAATATATTAATCATTGCATTCATTTTAGAATTCGTTTACTTTGAATGTTTTTATAAATAAATAAGAATTGGTATTGCATAGTCTTTTTATGCATAAGAACTTTTTAAAAAGTATATTGAAAATCATTTGAGATTAACAAACGATATGTTATGTAATAACAATAGATTGTGGCAGTTAATGGAATAAAAAGAAGTCTTATGTTGAAAGGAAAACATTTTATTCCATATTAATTTATAATTTAGAGGATCTTTGGTGAATTAACTGTAGCTTTAATTTATTAGTTGTAAAGACTCTTAGATAATAGGCAGTCTAATAACTCATTTATGAAGTAAAAATTATTTCTGCCACTTTATGGGATTCATAAATATACAACAATACTTTTAATATCCACTTTCAGTGATCATTAAGCTGTAAATATTCCATTTTCTACATTGTTGTTATTAGTTTCATCTTTCATTCATTCATTTATCCTTTTGCTACTTCCTTTATGACAGTAACAGTATACAATCATAAGCAAATATAAACAAGTTAAAAATTATAATCATAATTCTCTCTAGAGCTGCCTCCAAATAGCCTTTTGTTATGCCAAAATTGAACTTGAAATGTTCACACCCAAATAAAATCTGTCCCTATTTTTTGAGTATCCATTGCTTTTAGAGGAATCAGAAGCAATCAATCATTCTTGGTGTGGTGTTAGAAAAAAATCATGTCTGGTCTGAAAAAATATGTGAACAGGAGGGAGGGAAAGCTTGGTGAATCCACAGTAAGAGAGGAGATAATAGGCTAGGTCAGGATTGTACAAATAGAACTGGGATGCCCTGTAGCAATAGGAAATCAAGAGCAAAATGAGAAATAAAGCCACAACACAAGGGAGGAAGATTCAGGAGAGTGATTTTAAGTTTTTTCATGTACAGGCTACTCTTAATGATCACAGATAGAAAAGTGACACCAAATGAATTGTGAATATTGACACCAGTAACCCAGCGCTGCCTTTATAAGTATTTCAGTTAGTCTTTCTCAACATATAAAGATACCCTTTTGTGTCTTCCTGAGGCACGTAAAAGAGAGAGGTCTATATAAGGAGAATGTCCTTCCCCAGAAAGAATACATAATTTTACTGAGAAGACAACATTTCAGTTCAGAAACACATAAATATTTAACAGAGAACATGGTTAAATTCTAAATTGTGTAGCTCCTATTGTAAATTCAGTTTAAGTTTAGAGGACAACTTCAACAAAGAAATTTAAGAGAGACTCTAAACAGTTCCTATAATTTTGCTATTGGAGATGGAGGAGAAGAACCTTAGAAGTGGAATGAGTAGGTTGAGGTGAATGTCTTTGTTTTCTGTATTGAATGACTAATCATGCCCCTTTGTATTAGTTTCCTATTGTTTCCATAACACTACCATAAATTAGCATTGACATGTTTGTGGGACTTTTATTATCATTTGAGCATGTGCTGAAGAGATAGCCAATAACTTCACCTATTGATGAGATAGTCAATAACTTCACCTATTTGCTTGAGGACATTTTCTGACTTCCAGAATCTGTTAAATTATGTGGGTAAGAAGTGCCAGGAAATTAAGACTCCAGAGCGGCAGCCTCAACTAATGACTAAAGAGATTAGGGTATTAAAAAAATGGTTCCTCATACCTAAGATGGGACACTAGTAACAGATATTCTACATTATTCCCCAGAGTTCCCCAAAGCCAAAAGATTAAGGTCCTTTTGTCAGCAGTGGTCACTTGTTTAAAAAAAGTAGTCAACCTATAGTCTTCTTTTTTTTTTTTTTCTCATTTTCCTACTTCCTACCAATGTTGCCTGAAATTAAATCCAAAATAAATTTTAAAAACTACTTGTACTTAAGTCATTGTCCCAGGATGTGCTTCTGAAATTCTTAAAATGAGTCAGATAAAATAATCATTTCTTACTTTTATTCACTGTTTTATTATTCAGAATTATTTTGGCGTACAACACACTATCATAATTTAGAAGGATCTATTCACACCTATTGCTTTAGTTAATATTCACAACAACTCTGTGAGATGGGAATTTCTCCATAGCCTATTTTAAAGACACAAAAACTAAAATTACAGAGATTGGATAACTAAGGAAGTCATAGATTTTAAGTGATATAAATGAGGTATTCAATCCCAACTCAGATCCAGTGACATTAAAGCTATATTTGATAAACATCATGGTAAACAGGGTAAGCATTTCCTGTTTTACTGTGTTGCATGTATGCATATTTATTTACAGAGAACTTATATAATTTGGCTAAGGTCACAAGGCCATAGAGGAGCATAATCAAGCCTAGAATCAGGATTTGTATATTCTCATTCCCAGTTGAGTTCCACTATATTTCCAGACAATGAGATTTAGACAAGCTGAAGCCAGCTCACTGTATGTGGAACATTCACCAAAAGGTTTGGAAATAACCCCTTTGGCAATTAAATTCCACAAAAGGGTTTTAGAAAGTAAAATAACAATGTTATTTTATATCAAGACTTATTCTAGTGCTTTTGATCAACAGTCTAGAAAATAGTGTTTTAAGAAAATTAACCTGTAAGGGAATACAGGATGATTTGGAGGAGTACAAGATTGAGGCCAAAGGTAAAGTCATTTTTAGTAATCTGGGAGTTAAGTGATAAGGGCCTGCAGTAGGGTAGTTGCAAGGAGACTAGAAGTGGATAAATATCAAAGACTATTTTAGAAGAACTGATATGAAGGAGAGACTGATTGAGAGAGATATGATACTGCTATAATTATAGCACATCTCTTTTTCCTCTTTAAAATACAGAACCCTATTCTTTTTGCCTATTGGTGATATATGTGAATGTATGTGTATGTTTATTTATTTATATTAGAAAAGTTAAAATGAGATCTTACTCAAATTATTTGAGTATGTAAGTCACCTACTACTCCATCATGCAAAAATCCTTTTTTCACATATATACAGCCCTAGAGATTCATTTTTCAAAAATAAACAGTACTGTAAGTCTTTTTCCTTCAAAAATTAGTGTTTGGTTAATAATACTATTAACACACTTATTAGGGCTAGTATTTATCTGGACTGAAATAAGAAAATTCCGTATTGTATGGTATTATCTAATTTCCTAGTAAGGCCAGAAGACCATTTCGTAACAGATTCTTTAGTCTGTATGGAAAAAGCCAGTTTAGTAATTTTATATCCTCTTTTTTAGAACTATACAGTTTAACAGTTTTATTTTTAATGATATTTGTTTATTTTTAGAGAGAGAGAGAGAAAGAGAGAGAGAGAGAGCACAAGCTGGTGAGAGGGGCAGAAGGAGAGAGACAATATTAAGCAGGTTCCATGCTCAGTGTGGAGCCCAACGCAGGGCTCAATTTCAATCATGACCTGAACTGAAATCAAGAGTCGGCTGCTGAACTGACTGAGCCACCGAGGCACCCCCAGAAGTACACAATTTAGAATGGCGTACTTTTGTATATAGTGTGTAACTCTATACATAGTTATATCAGATTATAAATGTAACTCACCATACTTTATAGTGAGTATTATCCTTATATTTACATAATAAAAGAGAGAAACTAACTTGCTATGTTTACCTGCAATGTACTATCATCTCTCTTCTGGATGGTTGTAACAGATTTTCACAGGGTATCCAAGCTTCCATTTTACCTCTCTTTCTCACTATCATACTCTATTCTCAATTTATAACAGCCAGAGGAAAGTAAAAAGAAAAGTAATCTGAAACCATTTCATATAATTTCTATACTTAAAACAATTGCCATTACTTTTGACCCATGCCTGAAACACTCTTCCCAAAGGATTTCACATGACTGTTTCTCCTAATAATTCAGATCTAAAATTCAATATTTCTTTTTTAGTGAAGTCATCCCTAACCACCTGACCTAAAATAGACCCTGTATAGGAGCTATACCTATGAGAATTCATTTTTGTATAATTGATTTCTATTGTTTGCTTCTCACCACTAGAGCATAGCACTACCATATCCAGTAGTCATAATGCAGCCAAGCACATAGTAAGTAGTTGCTAAATAACTGTCAAACTCATTAATTGATTGAATAATAGCAGGCACTAAACAATAAATGATTATATAATTATTTCAATTCTTACAATAAACTTCTGGGTAGACATTTTAATATCTGTAGAACTTAGGTGTGGATTGTGTCTGATTTTATTTGATCATTGATAGAAGTTAATATTTTGAAAACTGTGAAATTAGTCATCTTCATATAAAATTCTATTTTAACTAATCACTACACTATAGACTTCATGCAATATTTTGTGCTTTCCTAATAGTTTATATTTAAGTAGATATTTATAAAATAGACTTATAGGTAGGAGAAAAATAAAATGAATTTCAATCAAGCATGTTAATAATATATGATATATTTCTCAAATGACTAAATTTTTATAATAAATAAAGGATGAAAGGAAAGAGAAAAGGAAGGGAGAAAGGAGGAAGAGAAGAGAAAGAGGTAGAAGGAGAGGAAGAGGGAGCTAGAAAGGAGAAAGATTGAAGAGAGGACATAGGATCAATGAATGTAACACAAGTCTACTACTAACCTAGCATTTTCACTTTTAAATGAAGTACCGTTCATTTAAAGGCATCATTAATCAGTATAGTTTCATCAATTTCAGCACAAATTTATTCTGATAAAGCACTGTTAGATCAGTTCAAACTATTACAAAGATCAATGTGGAATAAACAACAAAGAGGCTGTTGCTTTACTGGAACTGAGTTATTGGAATCAATTGTGACAGAAGGCACCTACATTATAGTGGCATATGAGAACTGTCAGAAGTTCAGTTCCATTGTCTATTTCATTAGTGCCAGGACTTGCCAGGTTGTTGACATCTGGTTTTGGCCATTACATATGACATAACTCTTTTCTTCTAACTTTACTGAGATATAGTTGACAACTTAAATATTATATATTTATGTGGCACAATTTGATGATTTGGTATACATTTACTCTGTAGAATATTCAACAAGGTGTATTCATGTCACGTTTGTCATATGACCTTTATCTGCGCACCACATACACATTCTACATGTTGGCAGATGCACACCACACATAGCTATGGGAAATTCTTTTATGTTATTCTAGATGTTCTAAAATCGGTGTGTGTGTGTATGTATACTACTATTTATACGTACATATATTCACATACACATCTAAAATCTGTATATATATACATACACACTACTATACATACATTATATATGTATATATATACATAATATATATATACACATTTATATGTCAGATGTCAAAGAAAAATTTGGGTTTATCTTTGAAAGGACAGATTAGGGTGCCTGAGTGGCTCAGTTGGTTAAGCATCCAACTCTTGATTTAGGCTCAAGTCATGATCTCAAGGTTTGTGAGATTGGGCTACATTGGGCTTCACACTGACAGTGGAGCCTGCTTGGGTTTCTCTCTCTCTCTTTCTCTCTGTCCCTACCCCACTTGCTCGCTCTCTCTCTCATTCTCAAAATAAATAATCATTAAAATAAAGACAGCAAAGACTAGATGATGCATTTGATAGTGCTTTATCTGTCAAGTTAATATTCTAGAGTATTTTTAGATGTAATTATTTATTAGCAGATGCTAGAATCTGATTGTAGAGAATATCAAGATCCAT
Organism: Suricata suricatta; assembly: GCF_006229205.1. Classification (NCBI taxonomy): domain Eukaryota; kingdom Metazoa; phylum Chordata; class Mammalia; order Carnivora; family Herpestidae; genus Suricata; species Suricata suricatta. The sequence goes on from NC_043714.1 coordinate 54,888,725, forward strand.
TATATTAATGTTGACATGTTCTTCATTTTCTCATCAAATTAAAGGGTTTGTAAATAAGTATTATAAGAGTGTATTGTTGATACATGTATTTGGATTTCAGTTTTCTGAAAATTGTTTTTAAAGGTGAATATAGTTTATGTTTCTATCCATTTTTGTTTCAGTAATATTTTAAGAATATTACTAGAAGGCATGTGGTCCTTAAAGCATTCATGTATTTCAAATTTCATTAGTATTATGAAATATACTTTATCTGAAACTTTTAATATAGTACCAAGCAGGCAAGTTCCAAGTTCATATATAACAAGATTAATTACTACACTGATTTAGCAAATATATTTTAGGATACAGGTCTGTGAAGTGCATTTATTTGAGGCATTAACGACAACATAGTGGAAAATATGGATTTAAATTTTGCCATCATCCTACTTTCACTCTACCTAGTAGGACTAAAGAAACATCAACACTCAATAAAGTACACCATAAAATGTGCTAAAGCAACATACTGAGAGACTCAATCATATCTTTGCTTATCTGAATTGCATATGAAAAGAAAGTTTTTGTCAAGGAGATTTTATGGAAATTTTGTAGTTGAACTGAAACATAGAATCATGGAGAACTAGAAAGAACTGTAAATGCCAAGACCTGAAAAGCAAGAGATAGAATGGTAGGAGTAAAAGATGATAGCTTATTGATTCTGGAGACTCTTAATAATAAAGTTTGAGTCCCAACAAAAAACATAAAAATAAAGTTTATTTTGTCTGATTAAAAAATTGATAGTTCAGAATGGCTACAGGATGCATTCCTTGTAGTGGAAGAGGAAAGGAAAACAAAGTCACAAGGGAAGGTAAAGGGACAGGTTTTGTCAGCCATGTTAATTTGTCTGGATTTTGACTTAAAGTTTGATGGCAAAGTCATCACCTCAGTGCAAAGGTTTATATGAACAAAATTTCACATAAATTCTAATTTTAGAAGGGTCACTTGGAGTGGAGGAAACTAGAAGCATAGATACCTTTATAAAGTCACTGCAGGTATCTTGTTGGGAGATAATGGTGGTGTAGAGGCAGCGATACTGAAGGTGAGACAATAATCACTCTATTACCATTAAATAATAAACCGCAAATCTTACCAAGCTTCTAAAAGGAGAGAAAGTTAAAAATAAGATAAAGCTCAGGTTAAGTTATTATTTAATGTGTCATAAATATTATAATATTAAAAATAAGGTTTTTAAAATGAGTTATTTTAATTATTTGTTCTAAGTTATTGCACCATGCATGTTATGTTACTATCATTAAGGTGTTTTTTAGGCTAGTGGCTTTCAAACTATGCTGCAGACTGTATGAATCAGGAGTTTTCTCTTGTCCAACAAGAGAGTGGATGCAGGGGTTTGGGCTCCATATTTATTGAGCTTACGAGATATTACCCACATGGTGAATGTGAAGAAAAGAAGATCTTACACACATGAATGTGAAGAAAACAATCAGACAGTAATCATTAACTTGTGTGTGTAAGCAAACAGCCAGGGTGGGGGAGAGGAAGGGCAAATGGAGTTTGTGATCAATGTACAATAATTTATTGGAACTAGATGGAAAGTAATTTCCTAAAGGTGATGTAACAAGTTACCTGTGATTCCATTACAATATCTCACTAGCTATTGTCAGGTGCTTTTGCCCGGTGGTGGCGGCTTTCCACCCTAAGTTTTTTTCTAAGCCATTTATGTAAGTCGACCTTTGTAGACCTTTAACAAAATCACCATCTCCAGAGAACTTGATAGAAATAAATTCTTGGGTCCTAGCCAAGTTCTACTGAGTCAAACACTCAGACTGGAGACAAACAATCTGGTTTTAACATACCCTGGTGATTGATTTGAATACATTCTAACATTTGAAATCACTGCTACAGGAAAGTCTGCATTTTATGTTTTGTTTGTACATTTAATTTGGTTTTGCTTTTAGAAGAGTCACTCAGTTGCTTCTTTATACACATGTCAAAATAGTGTGTCAAAATCTCCATTTGCCAAGTGAGGGATATTCAAAACAATAAGGGATGTAAAGACTTCATACAAATTTGATAAATAATCATGGGTATAAGGGCTTGATAATATGATTCTGTGTGAATCAACTAAAATATCTCATAATAAACAAAAGCTAAGGACTTGACTGGCAACAGTAATGTGAAATTGTGGCAACGTTGACATTTTGCAGGTTCATTTTTGAGTTGCTTGTACAGTGCAGTATCCTCAGGCAAACTATTCATATTTGTGTTAGTTTCCTAGGGCTTCCATTAAAAAGTGCCACACACTAAGTGGCTTCCAACAGCATAAATATATGTGCACTGTTTCTTGATAGAATCAAGATGTCAAAGTTCTTTCCTTCCAGAACTCTAAGGGGGAAACCATTCCATGTTTTCGGTGGTTGTGGGCAATCCTTCATAGCCTCTAGCTTAAATAATGTCCTGTAAAGTTAATTATTAGTACTACAACTTATGTTAAGATGGCAAGGAGATAAGAGAGGGAAGTAAACAAAATATATATCTTGTAAATTTATCCATAAAATATGAATATGTATTCATAAAAAATAAAAAAGAAATTCACATAACAATTGGAATTCATTCTGCAACTGGTCACTAATATTTATAACTACCTTTTTCCACTTACCCATCCGATATTCCATTCCAACACAATTTCAGCAAGCTTCTCAGCTGGTTATATACGTCTTTGTTTGGTAGGTTGAATAAAACACTTGTTCATATCATTTAGGCTACCTGAGGAGGGGGAAATTGGCAGGTAAACAATGACAAAACACTAGGTGGCGATACTGCAGAAATTTTATACCAGCACAAAACCAATGTTCAAAATCAACAATATTCAATAAACATAACAATTATAGTTAAATTTTATGGCATGTGAAACTATGAATTCTATATATTCTGTTATTTAGGTCAGTAAACTGTAAGTTAAATGCTCCTTTTGTTAGAATTTAGCAGGAAACTCAAATTCAGGTAGTGAGAGGAAGTGTCTGTATCGCACACCAATTGCTGACTTGAACACAGGAGTCGGACCCAACTACTCTACTGACATGATCTTTAGCCTTTCATCTCGACAATATATGAAGAGGACCATGATTTAATGTGGAGCTAGTCTTGTTTACTGTGGAGGGAGGCACTATCCAAGGTTTAATCAATCACTAAACAATATTTGTGGGCTGTAGCACTAACTTACCCTGTGATATCCATATGACTTTCTCCCACATCTACTTCAAACATTTACTTAAATTCTCCTTCCCAGTGAGGTAAACCTTTCCACTCTATGCAGTATCGCTGCTCCAGTATTTCTACTCCCCATCTCTCATCTCTTCATTTTCCCCATACTATTATCACCTTCTAACATACTATGTGTCTTATATACTCTTTCACAGAAATAAAACATGTCAACACAATTTGAGCTTATCAGGAAAAGCGGTATCTATTATAGTTTTGGCTCTCTAACATGGTGGGGCTTCGCAATAAAGAACTCTTTCTGTGTCCCACCAGATGCTAGGTCCCAGGGAGAATCTTATACTCCATTGCTGCAGGACTGAGATTGTTCTCATTGTTCTCTGGATACATTCAGCCCTCAGAGAAAAACAAGCGAACATCAAGTATTAGGTATCATGCAAACTGATCAGGGAAGCTCTTTGCTGCAATCTTCAAAGATTATCTTAATCAAGCATAATATTTTGACCATGAAGGCAGAGGTTCAGGTCATTCAGGATTCTAATAATGTCATTTAGACATATTGCTTGGGTAGAAAAAAAAAAAAACCACATCATTAAAAAGTCTATTCTGGAATTATCTGCACCTTAAATGGATATTGTTAATTTTTTTTTCCATTTTTCAAAGGTTTTTATTTATTTTGAGAAAGGAGAAGAGAGCATGATTAGAGCAAGGGAGGGGCAGAGACAGAATCCCAAACAGGCTCCACCCTGCCAGCACAGAGCCCTATGCGGGGCTGGAGCTCATGAACCATGAGATTATGATCTGAACTGAGATCAAGAGTTGGATGCTTAACCAACTGAGCCACCCAGATTGCCCTTAAATGTATATCATTAATTTCTCATTTTGGCAGCTCGTGTGAACACCATTCTACTTAACAACTACTACACTTCATTATGTCAAAACAGGTTTTTTTAAGGGATGCCTGAGTGGCTAAGTCGGTTAAGCGGCCGTCTTCAGCTCAGATCATGATCTCACAGTTCGTGGTGTTGGAGCCCCGTGTCAGGCTCTGTGCTGACAGCTCAGAGCCTGGGCCTGTCTTCAGATTCTGTGTCTCCCTCTCTCTCTGACCCTCCCCCGCTCATAACTCTATCTCTCTCTCTCTCTCTCTCTCTCTCTAAAACATAAATAAACATAAAAAAAATTTTAAAACAGGTTCTTTTACTTAATTCTCATTTTTTAGGAAGACATGCTAAACACTCAGTGATTGTGAAGTGTCCACACTATTCATCTTCATTATTATGTTTTCAAACTGAATAAATAACAAGAACATTGTTGTCAGCAGAATCTTTTCTGCAACTACAGTAAATATATACTTGCATTTTAGGATCTCCCATCCTTGCTATGTGTATAAATCGTACTCAGTAAGGATTTTTTTTTTTTTTTGAGAGAGAGAGAGCATGAGCAGGGGAGAAGGGTAGGAGACAGAGAGAGAGAGAGACTGAGAGAGAGAGAGAGAGAAAATCCCAGTCAATGTGGAGTGCAATGCAGGGCTCAGTCCTATGACTCTGGGATTATGACCTGAGCCAAAAACAAGAGTCAGATGCTTAACTGGCTGAGCCACCAGGCACCCCAGGAAAAATTATTTTAGCATCTAAGTTATGGCGCACAAAGTAATAATCAAGTAAATTAAAAGATCTCTTTTATGACTAGCACTGAATTTAGGGAAAAGAAAAAAGCCTAAGCACATTTACTTTTTATATGAATTACTCATATGGAAAAGACTAATTTATACTCTCTAAATCCATTTTTTGTCTAAATGCAAATTAACCAATCTTCTAGCAAACATATATAATTGTTTTTCCACAATAGATGCATTAATATTATATGAAGTGACTAACTTCATATTAACTTCAAAAACTGTCATTTTACAGAGGAATTTTATGAAAGCTTACTTCACTTTCTGAGAATAACATTTTCACTAACATTATATATCTAATTTTGCTAACTCCTCAAAACTAGTCGACTTAGGCATGTTTGAACTATAAGTGGAACAATTTTGACTGATGTTCTTGTTGGGGGGTATCTTTTTGCTTTTAGCAATAAAATTAATCATTTTGTATTAGTGAACATTATTTTAGTTTTGTTTTAGAAAACGCACTCTATGTTTTTTGGAATATTCTCTTTGCCTCCTTTGAAAAAAAGAAAAATATAACATTTTTGATGTCTTATGATGCTATTTAAAGATTCATAAAAGACAATTTGATGGACAAAGTTTAATATGTCTAATAAATTTCACTTTGAATTCTCACTTCTTTTGTTTTGTCTTAGTTTCTTGTTTTAAACCACCAAGTTTATAAATTAACTTGGCATACCACTCAAAATAAAATGTTTTACATTAAAAATTTGGTTTTCTTCTTAATTTAACGGTATCATGATGAATAATATTTATTTTTATTATTTACCCTTTTATAATAACTTATGAACTATAGCTCTAATTTTATTGTAGCTCAGGAGTAAGAAAACTGGAAATATATCAGCTTAAAACTAGAAACACATGTGACCTAGATGTTTTCTTACTCATGCTAACTACATGGTAGTAGAGACAAACTAACAATCTTTGTCCAAATTGTGCATGATACGTTTTTACCGTCTGGTTTAGTAAGAGAATCATGGCATTTCATTAAAAGTCATAATTTGTCATATTTTTTAATTTGTGAAATGTTTATTACTAAAATTGTTATATTGCTTTTTTGTTTTAAACCTACAGAATAACTTGAGAAGCATTCAATAGACAGAAAAACTTCAAATGATTCTGACTAAATTCTTTAATGCCTACCCTTATCATAATACTTATAACCTTATTATTGTAAATCCAGAACATTGAATCAGCTAAATAATTATTGAGCCACATTTGTACTAGGAATTGTACATGGATCTTGTGATGCAAAAAATAAAAATAAGAATAAGAATAAAAATAAAAATAAGAATCTTCTAGTTAAATATGATGAGGTGAGCACTTTCAAAACCTGTAATTGCATAAGTACATTTTAAAGACAACATGCATTTAAAAATATGTGTTTAGTTCTCAAGGGCTCCACAATGTATAAGGGGGAAATATATTGATTTATTATGATTTTGTTGTTCTTTTATTATGTCTGCAGTACATAGAATGATATCTGGCATATAGTAGCAGTCTATAAATATATGTGAAATGAATATATAAATAAATGCATTAATGATAAATATCAGCTAATAAAGTCAGGAAAAATTCATGTTATGGCTAACCCTGTGAACTATGGCATGAAACAATTGAGGGGAAAAGTTTCAGTCAGAGATTTATATACAGTCAGTATGTCAAATGGAACATTCTGAATGAATCTTACCAAAGAATCTATAACTTCACAAATGCATACTGTTTTTATCCTTTTAGACCACATTTTTTGACTTTTCTAGGTTTTTACTAATTATTTTATCTATTCTGTTATCTAAGGATTCAATAACAAGCTACATGAGTGGTTTTCAGTGTCACAAAATAATTTCCACTTAAAATACCATTGGTGCTGCTAGATCACTTAAAATAGTGCATCTAGCTTGATATTTCTATTTTTTAACACTCCAATCCCTCCACCACTTATACACTGCAGAACCAATGTGTGAGTCAGTAATGTCTTTTATGCTAAAAGTATAGTTTTATTGAACTGCTGCTTTCATTAGCAATTCAACTTTTCCATTATCACTACATGTGAATTACACTTAACTTTTGTGATTACATAACATAATTATTAAGTAAGTAACCTAATCACAGACATTCATATCCATTAATAAATACAAGTTGTATATGATTAAAAGTTGCTCAGCAACGTTTCTCAGATGATATCCCCAAGGTCTATTAATTATACTTGAATGATAAAGTTGGCTATAGGCAACAAAGATCACGAGAGCAGTTGTTTTACTGTATTATATTTTGTTACTGAGCTTTGTGACCAGCTGCATACCAAACTATATTATGTGAAATTCTAATTCCACATTTAAATTGCACTATGCCATCATATATGAAGGAAATCTTAGAAAATATGATTACATTTAAAAATATGTGAAAATTATATGCTACTCATTCTAATATTTCCTAATTGCAGGATTATATCTTACTATACCTGAGCTATAGTTAGAGGTGATATAAATGTTGTCCATGAAAATCTTTAGTAGTAATATTTATAAGTTTAGATAATTCCATTATATCTTATACTTGTATTTTCTCTAATTTATGTTTTCATGGTGCATGAGGCTATGAAATCACTTGCAGGAAAAATCTAATTTTTAAGACAAATTAGGCTTCCCTATATTTTAAAACTAAAGCAAAAAGAAAAACTTAAATTGTTTCAAATAAATTAAGTTTTATAAAATAATTTTGGTTATATTTGGACAAAATTCTACTGAGATGAAAAAATTACCTGAAAATTTCTATATCCACTGTAAAGACAAATTTGGTACTGAATAAGGACTCAGTGTGCACACCATATCTTTGAGTTTATTTTTGCACAATTTAGTCAAGTTAGTCTAACAGCATAAATTTAGTAAGTACTTGATTTATGCTTCAAATGATTCAATACCTATTAATCAATAGAAACTGAAGCACAACACGCAAAATAATGAATATAATTTTTGCCTTCCATATTTGATGATTGTGGTTGTTGATAATTAATTAGTATCCAGTTAGTTTATTTTTTCATTACTCGTTTGTCTTCTGCTATATGATCATTACATAAAGTTTCATAAAAATTGGAAATTTCAGGTAATGTATCTCTCGTGTGGTTTCCTGAGCCCTCTATATCTCAAATTTATCTGACACTAAAATAGGTCTGAAACACAGATATTTCTATAGGTACACATTCACCAAAATTAATTTTAACTTCGTATATGGCTTGTATTTATACATTCAGTAAGTACAACCTATCTAATATAGCTTTCGATTTTTCAACAATTTTAACCTTTTTCATCCAATATACTCTCCTGCTGATCCTCTTCAGACTCTGCATTTTCTTTCTAATTAAATTTATGTTTTTTAATCTCTGTCTTTACTGATTTTATCTACTCCTCTGAGAATATTGTTTCTTTATGTTATCAAAAATATAACAAGTGTCGTAAAATATTCCTTAACCACTCAAGTTTGAGTGATCTTTTCTAAGGATCAATTTCTACTTATTAATACAATACCACTCTTTAAAAAATATTTATTTACGTATTCTGAGAGAGAGAGAGAGGGCAAGCGGGAGAGGAGCAGAGAGAGAGAGGGGGAAAGAGAGAATCCCAACCAGGCTCTGCACTGTCTGCATAGAGCCCCACATAGAGCTCGAACTCACGAACCAGGATAACATGACCTGAGTCAATATCATTTGGATGCTCAACTGGCTGAGCCTACCCAGACATACCAATAGTTCGGAATAATCCTGTTGAGGTATTCTGTAGTATATCAGTATTTTTTATGTATTCTAATGAGCAGATGGGTATTTTTTGGAAACACTAAAAAAGGTGAAGTGACCTTATCATTGTGCCATATCAGAAGTGAAATGACACCAACATGCACCATCATGGTAGTGTTAAGCTTGATCACTTTTTCAGCTTATATCAATCAGTTTTTTCTTCTATAAAGTTACATTTTTTTTCCTTTTCTATACTCTATTCTTTGGAAGCGAGTCACTAATTCCACCCCAAGCTGAAAAGGAGAGAATTAAGATCTGTATCCTTGAGCAGAGAGTATTTATAAATATTAATTGATGTTCTGTGATAAAGATGTATCCTTTCTAAACCTCATCTTTTATCTAACCATTGGTTCTGTGTGTTCTATAGTCTGAGTAAAAAGTACTTTATTTTTAAAAAGAAAATGTAATGTTTATTTTTGAAAGGGGGGGGTGAGGGAGGAGCAGAGAGAGAGGGAAACACAGAATCCAAAGCAGACGCCAGGCTCTGAGCTGTCAGCACAGACAGCTGTGAGTTAACCCACAAAATGTGAGCTCACTACCTGAGCCAAAGTTGGACGCTTAACGAACTAAGCCACCCAGGTTCCTCTACAAGGACTTTAGCATGGTATATAAAACATTTTATAAATCAGGCACTTGCTTGACTAGCTAACCTCATTAATGGATTATTCCCTCTATTAATCTTTGATGACCACTATATCTGATGTGAATTTAGCATGATTTTCTGAACCACTCTTTTCTGTTTATATGTTTCTTGGAATAACTTGTTCATCTTGTGAATATCCATTTATACATCGTCTATCATATATTCTCAACAATCTCAAAGGAAATTGACCAGTTATTTCTTTGTGCTATTATGCTAGGACTGTGCCCTAACAGTATGTTTACCAATGCCTTTAATAGCTTTTGAATAATTTACTCATTCAATACAGCATTCTAACCTCTAAGTTTCCTGGACACTGAAGACATTTATCTTCTTACTTTCATTGACAGATCCCAGATTCCCTTCCATAATTATATGCACTAAGTGTTTATTCGAATTGTTGAGATGTTCAAACCTAGGTTTTCAAAAATGTGATTAACTGCATTGTGATGTGCTCATGAGTAAAGCTGCATAATAATATTCATTACTAGATGAAAATGATGATGAAGCACAAAGTGGGGAGGAGCAGGTAGAGGACTAGAAAATAAACAGGAAGGAGGGAAGGAAAGAAGAAGAAAAAAGGGAGAAAGGAAGGAAGAAGGGAAAGGGAATAGATGGAAGGAAAATTTAATACAAAGAAAAATAAAATTAAAATTCTACCTTTCTGGGAGATAACAACCTAAAATCCTCAAACAACTCTCATTCCTTTCCAGTTGGATTTCTGTATTATTTTCTATCTACTGCTCTACTTTAAGCAAGAATTTTCATGTATAAAAATTGCTTTCGCCAAATGCCATTTACAATGAAATAAGTCAAGTGTAAGATTTGTGCCCAGAGCATTTTTCATTAGCATTTATGTTTGAGGATATTTGTGACTTTCACTTTCAAGGCATTTCTGGACCATACATGGTTTGTGTCAGCATTTTCCTCATTTTTAATAGTATGTATATCACTGATTATTAACCTGAGAGAAATATTTGATTTAAGTTTCCTTGTATCAAAATAATTCATTTTATTAAATAATTTAAGAGATGTCACTGCCATTGATCCTCCATCAAACATATTTTACACTTCTTAGATTGCATATATCTCTTCTTTAAACATGGTGTAAGACTCTTGGGGCAACGTATTTTGCTTTTGAAAACTGCATTTGTGTTCACAGTCAAAGCATCTTCTTTACAGTTTTGAAGTTTATCTGAAGACATATTAAATATAACTCTTTCATAATAAATTCACCATACATTGCCCTGGCTTACTATGTATCATTCATTTGTTTCAATGATTTTAGTTCTTTTGAAAACCTATTGCTAGATGAGTATCTTTTATTTTTTCATTGAAAGCAGATATAAGTGAATATTTATTTTGTAATAATTAATTAGAAAAGCAAAGTCTATATAGCAGGTGTTTTAAAGAAAAATTATATAACAGGTATGAATACAAATGTTAAAAGGTGCCATTTTTTTCCCAAAAGGTATCGTTTTCGTTTTTTTTTTATAATTTTTTAAATGTTTATTTACTTTGAAGACAGAGAGAGACAGAGAACAAATGGGGGAGGGACAGAGACACACACACACATAGAATCCGAAGCAGGCTCCAGGCTCTGAGCTGTATGCACAGATCCCAATGTGGGGCTTGAACCCGCAAACTGCAAGATCATGACCTGAGCCGAAGTTGGATGCTTAACCGACTGAGCCACCCAGGTGCCCCAAAAGGTGCCATTTTCAATGAAACCTCTCATTATAATCATTCATTTTCCGGTTATTTGTGTGAACCTGCAGATCATTTTGCACATTCCCATAAGTTAGTAGATTCCTCAAAATTATTTTATTATTGTATGTTTATGGTAAAATGGCAGTACCACTATTCTATAAATTATGAAGATTGTACTAATGATTATCTTCAATTTTCATTCACTGGAAGTACAAAGTAGTATAAGAATAATGACTTCATGAGAGAGTGAGGCATTTTACCTATGAAACTAGTAGATAAGGTGTTGATTTCAATGTTTATGAGTATTTGAGATGCTAGGCAATGATAAATAAGCCTTCTTGATGAAACAAATATGTAAATAGAAAGTTATGGGATTTTTCCTATATTATGTTTACCTACCAAAATGGCATTTGTGTGACTTTAGATTTATAATCTCTCTCCTTCTTTGTCTCTCAACTATCTGTCTATCTAACATCTATCTATCTATCCATCATCTAAAAGCACAATAGACTGAAAAGTGTATTTCAAAAGGTTTTTTTACATTTGGTGGCAACCAGGAAATTGCGTATTTTTGAAATTCAATATCACAGAGCATTTGTCAGTAGCCTCCTGAATAGTTTAGTTTAACAGCAAATTTTTAAGGTTTAGAATTTCTACAATTTAAATTTTTACAATTCTATAAGTATAACCATTAATTCTCTATACAAATATGTATAGATTTTATCCAAATATATATATAAATATATATCTATAATTCTATGATTTTAAAGTTTAATAAAAAGTTAAATAAAATTATATAATTTTAAGGGGATAAAGAGAAATATGAAATATTTAACTCAATATTATATTGTGAAATACTCAATTTGTATGTGGTTTCTCATTTCTCTATGACATTTTATTACATAAGTATACATGAGCATACTGAATTCTCCTATTGATAGAATTTTAACTTATTTCCAGTTAGAGACATTAATAGTGTTTCTCAATTTTTTTTCATGTCTTTAGTGAATGTGTGTGTTCCTATATATACACTGATCTATATTAATTACTGAAACACAGAATATTCATACTAGCAAGTTTCAGAAAGTTTCAAAAAATAATATTGAGAAAAATCATATGCAAAAGAACATATAAATATGATTTAATTTATATATAGTATAAAAATAGTAAAACTAATCAAATGTTAGAAGTCAGAATAGTGTTTATTCGAGAAAAAGGAAATAGGCAAAAAGGGGTCTCATGGAAACAATCAAACTCTTAATTGTGTTCTGATTTGTCAGTATATGCAAGTTTTAAAATTTATCAAAGTGGGCAAGGATAATTGCATTTATGAATTTTCCACTTTTATATATATAATAATTCTGTAGAATTTTACATCGATAACAAATATGGGAAGTTATCCCAAATGAAGAAAGAATGGTTTCTTTGACTCTAGGTTTTTAGCTTTTACATGTGACAAAACACTTGCTAGCTTTTCTACAATATTTCTCATTGTATTTCATTAAACATGAAGTAATTAATTGTACATTGTATTTAAGATATTTGAATCTACAAATTTCTGTATATTCATTCAAAAATATTTATTTAAACACAATTATGTATTTAAATATTAAGACACAAATATTATGATATAAATACAAAATAGTAAGATACAAACATTGACCAAACCCAATAACCACAAAGATAATCACAGAATAATAGGAAAATTAAGTCAACCAAGCAATTGCCACTGTCTCCTACAATCTGTGACAATACATTGCAATTTGCTCCAATTTAGATTAATTTTCAGTATTCTATTAAATTCCTCTTAAACTAAAAAAATCCCATTGCACAATAATTTGTATGATTGACCTAGCTATACTTGAGTTTAAGATCAAAGTATTATGAACATCTAGAAAGGAAGTTAGCAAACTCTGCTACAAGGTGAGCAGTTTTGTTTTGAGTTGGAGTAGTGGAAATAAGAAAAAGCATTGGGCTGTATATTTAAGGAATAGTTCACTTAAGTGAACTATTATCTATTTTGTCTTTAAGGATTTTTACTTATAATATGCTTCTGTGTCACAATCTGTATATTTAAAAAACATTTTTGTTAACTTTTTTTTAGATTCAATATGGAGAAGCACTTGAGAATTCATTTATGACTGATGGATTTCTTTTAAAGCCAAAGTAATCCCTTTGGAAAACTAGAAGAATGATAAAAATGATCCAGATCAATTTAATGGTACATACCCAATGCCATAAGATGCACATCTCTCTTGATTCAGTAATGATACTTCTAAACTTTTACCCTAAGGAAATAGTTACGAATGTCTGCAAAAAACACCTATGTAGATAATTTTGTGGATGCAAAAGTGAAAGTGATTTCAGTATCCAACTGTAGAGCTTCAGCTAAACAAAGGAAATCTGGAAGTGAGAATAAAATCTACTCATTAAAAATAGTTCTAAGGCTACATGGCAATGAGAGGGAATGACATATGGCCCTTTGTAGGAAAGTGGATGGACCTTGAGGGTGTCATGCTGAGTGAAGTAAGCCAGGCAGAGAAGGACAGAAACCATATGTTTGCACTCATAGGTCTAGCAGGAAAACAAGAGAGACCTAATGGAGAACCAGGGGGAGCGGAGGAGGGAGAGAGATTTGGGGAGAGAGAGGGATGCAAAACTTGAGAGACTATTGAATGCTGAGAATGAACTGAGGGTTGAGGGGGAAGAGGGAGGGGGGAAAAGAGGTGGTGGTGATGGTGGAGGGCACTTAAGGGGAAGAGCACTGGGTGTTATATGGAAAACAAGTTGACAATAAAATATTATGGGAAAAAAATTAAATTAAATTAAAATTTAAAAAAATAAAATAAAATAAAAAGAAGACATGGCATATATTCACAATGGAATATTACTCGGCCATAAAAAATGAAATCTTTCCATTTGTAACACCATGGATGGAACTAGAGGTATTATGCTAAATGATATGTTAGGGAAAGAACAAATGACATATGATTTCATTTATATGTAAAATCTAAAAAACAAAACAGGCAAACAACACAAACAGACACTCATGAATACAGAGAACTGGTAGATGCCAGAGAGGACGGGGGTGGGGAAGAAGTGAAACAGTTAAAAGGAATTAAGAAGTACAGATTTCCAGTATTAAAATAAGTAAATCATGGAAATGAAACTACAGCATAGGGCTTTCAGTCAGTAATATTATAATCACTCTGTAAAGTGATGGATGATAAGGACATTTAACCTGGTAAAAATTTTCTAAAGTATATAATTGTTAAATCATTATGTTGTACAGTTAAAACTAATATAATATATTAACTATGCTTAAATTAAAAATCAAAAGCAGACCCATTTAATTCATTAGACTACATATTTTCAACTGTTTATTTCTTATATTAAGTTATCAATAAAATTGTTACATATTTATGTTATTTTGATCAATGATATAATGCTAAAAATTTGTCATGACTGCCTAATCCAGATGATTTTTTAATACTCAGATTGTTATAGTGGCAGAATATTTTCCAAAAATTAAGTTCTTTGTACATACAATTTTTATGCAGAGAAGTATGAAAAATGAGCATAACATTTATTGAGAAAATTGATTTAGTATGTATAAATCTATTATCTTAAAAGAATATGAGGTTATTATAATGGAATTCTGAGTCAAAATGGAGAGTTATTTAAAGTTCTGCCTATTAAATAAGAAATGTTTAAATTTCTTTTTAAAGTATTATCATAATACCTCCCACTTACAGGGTGCTTACTTTATTCTAGAAAGTTTTCTAAGTGCTTTTCTTATATTAATTATTTTAATTCTCATAATAACTCTACAAAATATATCTTACTTTTATCTTCGTTTAAAGAAGGGAAACTGAAGCATAAGAGAATTAAGTTGCTTGCTTGTAGTCATACAAGTAGGGAAGAACCCAGTCTGAACCCAGACAGTCTGGCCCCATAATCCTTGCTGTTAACCACTGTGCTAAACTAACAGAGTTTCAGTTGGTGTGGGTTTTACATTCCTTTGAAGAAATTTAATTTTGAGACAGTTACTTTTTTAATAATTCAATATTTATATAAATTTCCCCAAAGCCTATAATTTTTAGCTATTCAAAATTATAGAATATTTTAGATGTCATCTTAAGTTATGTGTAAAGAGGGAATATTTTTTCTGAATTATTAATGGCATGCATGGGAAAAATATTTGAAGTCCTCTGAAATAATAGCATTGTGTTTACATACTAGCTTCCTTCTCATGAGTCTTTTGGAAATTGGCAATTTCTTATTTTTAAAATGTTTATTTAAAGGGGGACAGAGGATCTGAAGTGGACACCCCGCTGACCACAGTGAACCCAAGGTAGGGCTCCAACCCACGAACCATGAGATCATGACCTGAACCACAGTCAGACCCTCAACCGACTGAGCCACCCAGGTGCCCCAAGAAATTAGCAAATTCTTCCAGAACAAAAAGAAAAAATTATCTGTGGGGAAAGGAGAGTTAAGATTTATATATAAACAATTTGAGAAGCCTAAAATATACCTCAATATAATTTCCTTAACATATTTAAAAACATGGACTGACACATTTGGTGACAGATTCCTTCCAGTGGACTTCTGATACCACTCTTTGCAGATTCTGTTTCCTGCCCCCATTAAATCAGTTAAATGTTCTTCTAGTTGCTAACATATCCCCAAAACTTTTTATGCTTGAAATGTTATCATTCACTTAATCCTTGTCTTAAGCAGACTGGGTTGCTTAAGATATGTATCTTGATTCATCTCTACAACCCCGGTTCCTAATAACTTTATCTATCAGAAATTACCCCCCTGAATTTACAGTAGATTACACAAATTACATAAATTTACATGAATTACAAATGTTGATGATCTCCAGAGGTTTATGACCTTATCCAGTGGAATACTGTGGAGCCTAGAATAAATAAATGTATAAAAGTAAATAAATAAATATATAGTATAATATATAATTGTATTATAAATATATAAACACATAATAAATAAATATACAAAAATATATAAATAAATATATAATATAACATAAAATTATATTATAGATATATAAATACATAATAAATAAATATATAAATATATTTTAAAATGTGTTAATGAATGAACAAATGAATGATGAACCAAAGATTTGTATACTAGGAAACCTTATATAGCAATTTAAAACTTGTGTGCTAAATACATAAAAATAATAACAGATACATTCAATTTTTACAATATTAGTGAAATAGCAATATTATCGCCTTCAGATGGTACCTGAATCTGCCTTTGTATCTAATACGGAAATAAGAAAAAATTGCACTTAACATTAGATGTGTAATAAGAACACAATGATTTGCAGGAGCAGATGGTAAAGTCCACCAAGGCAGCAAAGGAACAGTTAAAAGCAGAAGCTCTGACTTCCGATTTATATACCACTTTCTCCAAACTGTGTGACCTTGGCCAATTTTTCTTAATCTCTCCATTCCTAGGCTCATTGTCTTTAAACTGTTATCCTAATAGTATGTAGCCTATAAAGAGAGTGAAAGGATTAAATTGGGCACCTGTTGAAGTATAGAACACACAGGCAAGCACGTGCTTGTTAGCGTCCACGAACTTGATAACATGCAGAGAGGAAGAGAGAGAAGAGATGCTAAATCTCCCACCAAATTATATTTTAGTATGTGTCTGGTCCAGATTAGTTTAATGGCTACTTGTTATTAAATATGTTGAAATTCAGAACTTTCTATTTTGTAACATTTATTTATAAGAGAGAGAGTAAGAGAGAGAGTGAGAGAGAGAGACAGACAGACAGACAGACAGAATCTGAAGCAGACTCCGAGCAGGCAGCACAGAGCTTGATTCGGGTCTTGAACATACCAACCATGAGATCATGACCTGAGCTGAAGTCAGATATTTATCCACCTGAGCCACCTAAGGCTTTCAAGAACTTTCTAAATTCCTCTGTTTTGAACCCCTTCCCTTTCAATGAAAAGAGCTATGGTTGCAAATTCTAAAACCTCAAATTAAGCAAATATCTTCTAGTACTTAGCTTTTCAGTGTTTCTTGTTTGTTTGTTTATTGATTGTATGCCTCCTTCAAATCGGTAAACTGCAGGTATAGGCATATTTCACTAATAAGTATGTACAGATCAGCACTTCATCACTTGGAGAAAATTGAACTTGAAGATTATCTTGCCCTAGGATTGCTGTCCGTGCTGCCTCTATGGACCAGCGATGTAGCTTCAAAACCCATAGTCTGATAGGAGGAAGCATAATTGTTTAGTGCTACCCTCTGTACTGGTCAGCAAGATTAGTGTTTTTAAGTAGGAGTTAGGTTCACAGTAACTTATGCTTCAAAGAACAACAGCAAACAACCTTTATTCTACTACAGACGGGAGAGTTGTCATGAAGCAGATTTGATTCCTAATGTCGTTCCTGAATATATATTAGTTTTGTGACCATTTTATTTCTCTCATAAACATAGCCAAAGTTATGTTTAATTCATATTAATTTATTCATTTACTGTTTATTTATTTATTTTTGAGACAGAGAAAAAGCACAAATGGGGGGAGGGACAGAGAGAGAGGGAAAGAGAGAATCCCAAGCAGGCTCCACATTGTCAGTGGGGAGCCTTATGCGGAGATTGAACCCATGAACCATGAGATCATGACCTGAGCCAGTCAGATGCTTATCTGACTGAGCCATCCAAGTGCCCCTAATTTGTATTTATTTTAAAAATCCTTTTCATTTGTCTAGACTTCTCTCGAAAGGGAAGGTGAGTATAACATGACATAGAAGATAAATTTTCTTCTCATGGAACATGGAAGACTGACTTTCCTTAAGCTTTTATATCAACAGATTTTTCTGGCACATACCAGACAATTAAATGTAGCCAAACCTCTTTCACTTGTGGGACATTAGTTTGGAATTTATCATAATTTAAGTAGGAAATGAGTTAAAACCTTTTTTTTTTAGTTTCAGAGTTGAAAGGATGTGAGTATATGTCTACATATCTAAACTTTACTGAATATATGGGAACAAACATTTTTCCAAAAAAAATTAATGTGTAAAATATTAGAGAATGTATTTAAGCTACTTAAGGGTTTTAAACACCTTTATTCTCTGGACAGTTTACACACAAATTAAAAATAACACTTCATATTTTTATAATAATAGTTTACATTAATTTTACATATGCTAAATGCTTTATGTGATTGTCTTATTTAATCCTCCCTCAGACAGACTAATTATTCCCCACATACCACACAGCAAGCTATGTGAAGACCAGGACTATATTTCTATTCCCCACTTTACTCCCCTCAAAGCTTAGTATTCAAATTTTCATTGAATAAAACAGTATTATTTCTAATATCTCTATATGGTAAGTACCTGAGACCAAAAAATGATAAGAAAAAGATTATGCTGCTTGTCAAAGATCATGCCTCTAATAAAAGTGAGAATCTGGATTTGTCTCAAGCAATCTGACCAAGGGCCTGAACACGTAAGTACTTATATCTAACAAAATATGGACCCCTCTAAATGCTACTAGTTTATGTACCTGAGCAAATCCCTCCTTGTTTTAAAATAAAAAGTTCTTTAACCAAACTCTTAAAGGTAGGAGGCAAGTTTGGAATGAGGGGGTCATTATTTTTACTCTTCTTATGCTACCTCAGGCTAGACTAGCATATGTTCCTGGAATGCTGAGAGGGACGTAAAAGAATATTCAGATTAGGACCATGCAAACTAGGGATGTGGCCAGACAGTTGTCTGCAAGCTATACGTGCGTCTTCAGAGACAATGTCCAAAAATGTTAATAGTTTCCCTCAGTCATGTCTGCATAATTTACTATCCATAGCTTAGGCATCATAAAGGACACGTCCGCTTTTGCCTATGGTAGTATGTATACTTTACACTTTATGAAGACATGACTGTCAAGCAAAACAACCTAAAACATGGAAATCAATAAAGAAAACAGTATGCCATCCTAATGTCGCCTAGAGACACCGTTGTAGCAAGCTCATTCAAAAAATTATTTCATGCTCTCAGAAATTATAAGTGTCACTGACTTTGTGATTTAACATTTAAAGATTTTTTTAATGTTTTATTTATTTTTGATACAGAGAGAGACAGAGCATGAGAGGGGGAGGGGCAGAGAGAGAAAGAGACAAAAAATGGAAGCAGGCTCCAGGGTCTGAGCTAGCTGTCAGCACAGAGCCCGATGCGGGGCTGGAACCCACGAATGTGAGATTTGACCTGAGACGAAGTCGGAGGCTTAACCGACTGAGCCACCCAGGCGCCCCATGATTTAACATTTAAATAAATGGAATTCATAGGATAACTTGTAAGTTTCTGTTCAGAAGAAAAGTTACCACCAAAGTTGGTTTTCATTTTTTAAATTCTCTGTAATACAAGTTTTTTATATAACTTTTTCTAACAGTTGTTTTTTTTTCAAAAATGAATATGAAGAGTCAGCTCTTCAAAATATATTCTTTTTAACCATCTACTAATTCTTTCACTAGTGAATGGGCTGAGTAAAATATTTGATGTTTTTATCAATATTTGTATGAGAGTCATGTTTTAACGGAACATTATACTTTAAATATATGCAAGGTGGCAATGCCCTTAGCCAAAGATTACCGGGTATATTTCTGGGTTTTAAAAATTAGATTTATTATTCATTACAATGAGGAATAATGCACATATTGGGTATTTGAGTATTTCAGTGACAGAGTGATGGGAGGACTTATAAGATTTGGGCTTCTATGAAGTAGGATTAGAAAAGTTTAAGGGAGCAGGGCTTTACTTTGGATTGGATGCTGTCAGGAAGCAGGGATAATTTTATGATTGAGTACCTAAATGGATCTTATCCAGAAGAAGGAAAAAATAGAATGAAGCGAAAACTATGATTGGAAAAGAAGCAACAATCATTCATATTTCTCTTTCTTAAAATAAAATAATAACACCAATAACAACAAAAATAATAATAAAGCACTTCCTTCTGATTCAAGGGTTGTGGGAAGAAGGAAGACGCGTATTCCCAAATTATTGCTGGGGGACTTGGCACATGGAGGTCAGGAGCCTGGCATTTCTCACCTTGCCATATCTTGCTAAAAAGTTTATAGATTAGAATCACCTGTAAAGGAAAGGGTATCTCTGCATTGAGTACTGGGGAACAGACCTCGTGGGGTCACAGCAGTCCTCAAGGGAGAAGTGAGACAGGGTCAGCCAAGGATTGCTAATAGGTGCTGAGCAAACCTGAGATTCAGAGCACAGAGCTCGTCAGCCACAGATTCAGATGACTTCCTTTGATGAGGGCAGAGCCGACATTCCCAAGTTGATAAAAGGCAAGGTTCTAGAAACCAACGGAGGTCATGGATACCTTGTTCAAGGACATAATTCTTCCCTCCAGCTGTGGAATTGCATAATCCATACCACACATCCACACTTCTGTGCACGCACACACGTCACACACAGGGGGATTAACCAGAGACACTGAGTCTTTGCTTCATAGGACTTTGAGGTAGGACTTCGTTTCCAAAGTAACTTAGCTGAATGAACTACTTAAGTTACCAGATTAAACTATACTAAAAATTCTAGTCAACGCTGCACTGTTACTCTTTTTACAAAAAGCTGAGGTTTTGAGGAAAGACCAGATAGCTATAGGAAAAAAAATCAATATATTCTGTGCATTTGAGATCTAGTGTGAAATAAAATTTGACCCATAAAATGGACTTATGACTCTCAATTCATATTAAGTATTGGTAGATTTATTATATTTAATTAGTCATATATTAAATATATGATTATAATAAGCACTAATCAATCCCTATGTTGAAAATAATTTTGTTGGATTAGGTTAAAAATTGAAATCTTGTTTTAGTATTCATTTTTATACCAAACTGGATATACAAACATTGTCTTTAAATTTTTCAGTAAATCAGGGGCGCCTGGGTGGCTCAGTCGGTTAAGCCTCCGGCTTCGGCTCAGGTCAGATCTAACGTTTGTGGGTTCGAGCCCCGTGTCGGGCTCTGTGCTGACAGCTAGCTCAGAGCCTGGAGCCTGCTTCCAGTTCTGTGTCTCCTTCTCTCTCTGCCCCTCCTGCTCTCATGCTCTGTCTCTCTCTGTATCAAAAATAAATAAAACATTTTAAAAATAAAAATTAAAAAAAAGTAAATTTTTCTGTAAATCAAATTAATCATAGCCAAGTGGCAGAACATTATTAAGCAGTTTTTGTCATTGGAAGTGTATCATGAATATATCGCAATATTTTATAATGCATTCTTTTTACTAGTAATGATTTATTTTGCATTATTATAAATTATGAGACAACATATAACAGGGTTAACCTATTAAACACTTATGAACCAACACACCAGCTTAGGAAATAAATAAAATAGAACTATTTATACTACTGTGTGTGATTACCAGACCCTTATACTTCATTAAACATCTATCATCTGCTTATCAAACATTGTCAGAACTATATTCTATATAGAGATATTAATATATACTCAGCCTATAACTTGCCTATATCATTGAATATTTCTTCTTAAAAAAAAACCACCTTGGGGCGCCTGGGTGGCTCAGTCAGTTGAGCATCTGCTTCGGCTCAGGTTATGATCTCATGGTTTGTAGGTTTGAGCCCCGCATCAGGCTCTATGCTGACAGCTCAGAGCCTGGAGCCTGCTTCAGATTCTGTATTTCCCTCTCTCTCTGACCCTCCCCTGCCCACTCTGTCTCTCTCTGTCTCTCAAAAATAAATAAAAAACATTAAAAAATAAAAATAAAAAACACATTTATAGATGCTGATTCATGTATCTGGCCAATTTTTAATGGAGATACAGTATTCCTTTTCACAATATTGCAACTTTTAATTCCATCCCCTTCCTGAAGAACAGAGCATTTCTATGGTTGGTTATTTTAAAACTCTCTTAGATATTTCTCTTAGTACCCAAGTAAAAGATTTATATATCATGCATATCTGTGCATGTCTTCAAATTTACTAAAAAGTTCCAAACACTTTCCAAAGAGCTTTTATAATTTTGAATCCCATCATAGTATTGTAGTGTCAATGTTTCACACTACCAGACATTCAAATTTTTTTGTTTCAATCTGATGCTATCTTAAAGACTTCCCCTAAAGTCTTTACAGAAAGTTCACTTTTCTACGGGAGGAGAGAAAAAGAAAAAAAATAGGAAAAGGATGTGTTTCCTCTATCTCTGTTTCATAGCCCCCAAAGCAGATACTTTAATGAGCTGCATCTTCCTGAGCTTATTTTCAAGCCAAAGTATTTTTTCCCAAGCTTATAAACCTATGGTCAAACTCTGAGGCAGACTTTGTAACTTGATACAAAGTAAACAAGAATTTTATTTGATATTTATTTAGGTGGGGTGGGGCTAGTATTTTTCATCCACCCAAAATGAATGTATTTCAAATAGAGTGGATCTAAATGTTGTGGAAATCTAAAAATGAAATAAACAGAACCAGTTGTGATACTTTAACTAAAAAGGAAAATGTTTAAAACACCTGTTAGCAAATTTGTGCATAACTACCTGTAATTTCTTATGTTTAAAACAATGAAAATCATGATGTTAAATTCAGTTGCTTTTCCATAACGCTTCTTAAAAATTATCTTATCAAAAGTGCTTTACACTGAAGAAAGCAAGATGAATTATTACTGAATGTAAATGAAAGCAAAATATGGTAATTATTTTGCTCAGAAAGTATGATTAGAAAGATTCTTCTTACATTATTCATTTACTTCTCCTTTCCTGCAGAGTTTTTTGAACATGGAAAACTTAAGTTTCCTAATGAAAGTAAACTCTGTCAATGGCATCCTTAGTTCTATGATGTTTAGATTTTTAATTTTTTTTCCGTTTATTTCTATTTCACATAGAAGAATAGCCAAAGTTCTCAGCACAGCCTTTAGAGCCTCTGCCTAGTCCTCAGACTTCATTTCATATTTCTCCCCCTTCATAAAAAGCTCCACCACATTCCATATTTTTAATTGTTTTCCATTCCTCCACCTTCACAATATTTCTTTCAGGTAAGGGACTTTGCATTTATCAATGCATATCTACAAGCGCTCTCCCACTTAGCGTTTGCATAGCTGTTTCTTTTTACATAGATCTTTGGGAAACTATTATCCCCTCAGAGACATTTCCTGGCCCCTCTAGTCAAATTAACAGTCACTGTTTAGCATACTACCTGGGCTTATTTTTGTCACAGGATGATGCATTTCACTGATTCATGATGTCCGTAAGAGTAAGAAACAATGGTATTAATTGTAATAATAAAAATAAACACTCCATACAAGAATAGATTATTATGTTTCATGTTTCCAATAGTTTGAGATAAGTATATGAAATAGTGACAGTATTTTTATTTTTTATATAAAATATGTTGTCTTTAGCAACAAAGATTTTAATGAAGGGATTTTAACTTTTATTTTAATGTATCTGGAAATTATCCTATGGTAATAATAACAAGGTCACCATCTAGTAGCCAGTCATTTTGAATTAGAGACACGTGGCCCCTGCAAAACTGGAAAGGTTCTCAGAAATAAGAAATTCAGTCATGGTAATCACAGACTAGATTTATTATACATATTTTAAATCTGAAAGATGACGATGTGTTTAAAGTGGAATCCAAAAGATATCATATTCACACAAAGGGTGAAATAGAACATAGAAGTTTGTGAAAATTACTTTTAAAAGATAAACACAAACTACAACATATTTGAGAAAGTAAATAGAAAGTATCCTTTGTCAGACACAATACGGAGTATGTATGTAAGAGATAATGTAATTTAGAGATAAGAGTCGTGGGCCCTGGATTTAGCCACATTTTTAAAAATAAATTTCAGTTCTGTTACTGTCCAACTTTAGGACTTTGGCAAGTTATTTAAATTCAAGTTAGTTAAGCTAATTCTTTTCATATATTTGTAAAACATAGCAGTAATTTGAGGATAATAGTGTTTTCATTTCCTTTGGATATATTCCCAGAATATATTGGAATTCTTGGATCATACAGCAGTTCTATTTTTAACCTTTGAGTATTCTCAATGCCATTTCCATAATGGCTGTACCAATTTACAGTTTGACCCATTGTATACAATGGCTCCGCTTCACATATATGTCACCATTTGTACCTCTTGTCTTTTTGATAATGGACATTCTAATATACATGAGGTAATATCTCACTGTGGTTTGATTTTTATTTACCTAGTGACTAGTAATGTTGGCCATCTTTTCTAGTACCCATTGGCCTTTCATATCTCTTCTTTGGATAAATATCTGTTCAGACCCTTAACCCATTTTTCAATTGGGGATTTGTGGTTTTGTTATTGGGTTGTAGTCTTTATGTATTTTGTATATTAGCCCCTATTTCAGACATATGGTTTCCAAATATTTTTCCTACTACATAGGTCATCTTTTTACTCTATTAATGGTTTCTTTTGCTGTGCAGAAGCATTTTAATTTGAGGTAGTTCCATTGCTTAATTTCGATTGTGTTGGTTGTACTTAGGTGTCACATCCAAAATTACATTATCAAGGTTCATGTCCAGAGGCTTTATTCCTGTGATTTCTTCTAGGAGTTTCATGGGTTCAGGTCTTACATTTCAATCTTTAATGCATTTTGAGCTAATTTTTGTGAGCACTGTAAGTTATTGGTCCAGTTATATTCTCTTACACGTGAGTATTCAGTTATCTCAGCATCATTGACTGAAAAGACTGTCATTTCTCCATGGAGTATTCTTGGTTCTCTGTCAAATATTAGTTGATTACGTGTGCTTGGATTTATTTTTGGGCTCTTGATTCTGTTCCATTGCTCTATTTGTCTGTTTTTATGCTGGTACCATCCTGTTTTGACTATAGCTTTCTAGCATAGCTTGAAATGAGGAAGTGTGATGCCTCCTGCTTTATTTTTTTTTCCTCGGGATTTCTTTGACTTTTTGGAGTCTTCTGGTCCTATATAAATGTTAGGAGTGTTTTTTTTTTAATGTTTTATTTATTTTTGATACAGAGAGAGACAGAGCCTGAGAGGGGAAGGGGCAGAGAGAGAAGGAGACACAGAACCAGAAGCAAGCTCCAGGCTCTGAGCTAACTGCCAGCACAGAGCCCGACGTGGGGCTCGAACCCACGAATGTGAGATCTGACCTGAGCAGAAGTCGGAGGCTTAACCGACTGAGCCACCCAGGCGCCCCAGGAGTGTTTTTTCTAATGATGCAAAAAATATCACTGGAATAGGCATTGTATTAAATCTTTACTTTGGGTACTATTAACATTTTAACACTATTAATTCTTTCAACTATGAGCATGGATACCTCTCCATTTACTTGTATCTTCTTTGATTTGTTTAATCAGAGTCTTCCGATTTTCAGAGTCTAGATCTCTCATATTCATAGTTAAATTTATTACTAAATATTTTATTGTTTGACTGTTGTAAATTGGATCAATTTCTTTATTTCTTTTTCATAAAACATGTTGTTAGTATATAGAAGTGCTGCTGATTTTTTGAATGTTAATTTAGTATCTTACAGCTTTACTGAATTCATTGATTAGATCTAACGGTTGTGGGGTTTTTTTTGTTTGTTTCAGTCTTTAGAATTGTCTATAAAATCAAGTCATCTGCAAATAGAAACAATTTAATTTTTCCTTTCCAATTCTGCTATCTTTTACTTCTTTTTTTCACCTAATTGCTCTAGGTAGGACTTCTAGTACATGATGAATAGGAGTGGAAAGAGTGGACAGCCTTGTCTCATTTCTGATCTTAGAGGAAAAGCTTTCAACTTCTCAGCATTGAATATGTTAGCTTCTCATGCACAGTCTTTATTATGTTGAGTTATACTCCATACATGCCTCATTTGTTCACAGTTTCTTCTCATGAATAATTATTGGTAATTGTCACAGTTTCTTTCTGAGCCTATTAAAATGATCACATGATTCTTCTCTTTCATTCTATTAATGTGATACATCATTTGACTTATTTGCACGCGTTGAACAGCAGAGGTAAATCCCACTTGATCAATGTGAATGATCCATTCTCTGTGCTGCTAAACTCAGTTTGCCATTGTTAATTTTTTTGAGACTACATATTCATCCTTTATTCATCAAGGATATAAGCCTGTAGTTTTCTTTTTGTAGCAGGTTTTTCTGGTTTTATTATCAGGATAACTGACCTTATAAAATGAGTTTGAGAGTGTTCCTCCTCTTTGATTTTTTTTTGAAAGAGTTTGAGAGGCATTGATGTTAATTCTTCTTTAGATGTTTGGTCAACTTTATCAGTGAAGCCATATGGTCCTGGGCTTTTCTTCACTGGGAGGTTTTTTTTATTACTAATTTAATATGTTTACTAATAATTTGTCCATTCATATTTTCTATCTCTTCCTGGGTCAGTCTGGATGAGTTGTACCTTTCTAACAATTTTTCCATTTTTTTCTCTAGGTTGTCCAGATTGTTAACATTTAGTTGTTCATAGTAGCCTCTTTGAACCGAGCCTCTTAACCTTTGAATTTCTGTGGCATCAATTGTAATATCATTTTTCATTTATATTGTTGTTGATTTGGGTCCTTTCTTTTTAAATTTTTTATCCCATACTTAAGATTTATTAATTAAATTTATTAATTACTCAAGATTTATTTATTCAACAGTCTTTGCTGTCAAATTTGCTTAGGATAACAATATCAACGAAAGTTAGTATAATATGTATACATGTAACTCACATGTAGTTATTTTTAATTTTTTTTATGTTTATTTACTATTGAGACAGAGAGAAACAGAACATGAATCAGGAGGGGCAAAGAGAGAGGGAGACATTGAATCTAAAGCAGGTTCTAGGCCCTGAGCTGTCATCACAGAGCCTGACTTGGGGCTTGAACCCACAAATGGTGAGATCATGACCTGAGCCGAAGTCGGATGCTTAACCAACTGAGCCACCCAGGCAACCCCCACGTAGTTTGTTTTAACTTAATAAAATGTTGTTATAGTATAATTTAAATTTACCAATTAGACTTGTGTCCAGAACATTAAATTGCAAGTTTTTATTTAAAATCCTTGTTTTATTCACACTTAGGGTAATTCTTCTAGAAAGGTAATTTAAAAAATATTCTCTATCTTTCTTAAGTTATTCTGTTTTTGTATTTTGAATCCAGCAATAAACATCATATCTCAAAAAGTATTACAAGGTTGGGTAAAATATTAAACCTGACTTCTGCAAATAGAAAACTTATGCTGTAGTATTAAGGTCCAATGAATCTATTATGGTTGACTATTGCACATTGCTGTGAACATGTGATCAGAATCAGTTTGGCATGCAAATAAGAAACTGGCATATGTTCCTAAGCATAGCTCAGCATTTTTGTTTAATTGTTCAGTTCTGATTGAAATTGTGATGTTTTTTTCAGCACTAGAGACTTTTTTTTGTCTAAATCATATTCATTATGAACTAGTCCAAGTAAACCATAAGTTCCATTATATATCTTATGTTCTTTCTAGATTGCTGTTTTAAAATCTACTTCAGGTGGTAGGAAAAATAAACTACTTTGATTTAAGAGCAAGGGTAGGGATTGAAAACAGTATCATTGTAAGGAAAGAAGCTCAAAGCTTCAAATCCGAATATATACACAGGACTAAAGTTATCCGAAAACTTAAGAAATAGCACTAAAATTGAAAAAAATGATTCCTCAGGTTTTCTTTTTTCTTTATTTTTAAGCTATATGGATTGAATATATACAACTCAGTGAGTTTGAAGATACTGATATATCTTATATATACCCATAAAACTATCACCTACCACTACCATCTACCTTCTCTCTCTGCTCCTCCCCAACTCATGCTTGTCTCTCTCTCTCTCAAAATAAATAAAAAATATTTAAGATGTATTTATTTATCTGATTGAACTAGATTCAATTAAAATAATAGAATTCTAGGGGTGCCCAGGTGGCTCAGTTGGTTAGGCTTCTGACTTCAACTCATTATTTCATGGTTTGTGGGTCAAGCGCTCCCTCTCTCTCCCCTCCCCAACTCACACTTTCTCTCCCTCTCAAAAATAAGTAAATGAACTTTAAAAATTAAAACAATATAATATCCCCTGTAGGTTGGTTCAACATTTACGTATTTGCAGAGAAATGTTGCTGTGGATGGCAGCTCTGATGGTTCACAAGGTATCAACCACATTTTGAATTTCCTGTAAATTTGAGCTACTTTGAGCCTATAAAATTCCAAAGTTAGGGCACACTCAGATTAACCTAATCAGAAAAATCAGTTCCATATAGTAGCCTAGAAGACAAAGTTTTTATTATGTAACAATTTCACATAACCCCATAGAGTTAGGAACAATTCAGTTTACTAAAAGGAGAAAGAGAAGAAGGAAGAAAGTAATATGTAAAAAATAAATCATGGCTGAAAATTTCTTTTACTCTACAAACGTAAAAAAAGAAAAAAACCTATCTCTACATACATTAAGTCAGGGAGAACCTTGTCTGTGTTCATAAACTCCCTGAATATATCACTATGTCCAATTGCTATATTTGTTCTTGCTTCATAATTTGGTAGCTGTTGATTTACCAGTTTCTCACAAGTTTGTGAACTCTTTTGAAGGCTAGATATTTATTGTCAGGAACCAGACCAGAATCTGGGGCACAGGTGCTATTAAATGCTGTTTGACTAAATAAATAGGAAGGTGAATAGATGAATATATAGATGAATATAATATACTACACTGTTAAACTGCAATAATTACAGCTGTGCATGCATTTCTTTTTTTAATTTTTTTAACTTTATTTTTGAGAGACACAGAGAGACAGATCATGAGGAGGGGAAGGGCAGAGAGAAAAACATAGAATCTGAAGCAGGTTTCAGGCTCTGAGCTGTCAGCACAGAGGCCAATGTAGGGCTCGAACCCACGAACCATGAGATTGTGACCTGAGCCAAAGTCAGATGAGCCACCCAGTGTATGCATTTCTTCATGGATGCAATGCCCAGCGTTGAACTGACATAGTAAGAAGGCTATGACAAAGCTAATAGTAGAATTTATTGATTGTAGATGGTTACTTCTTACAACAAATCTTCAAGACAAAAAAATCTTTGGGCAATGTGTATGAATGTCAACATAATTATTGGTTACCTATGAGGATGAAGTAAAGAAAATGAGATGTGGTGTTGGGCATTAAATGATTTTGACTAATTTTAAGAGCACGCGAGAAGAAGAGTTAATTAATATCTGTCTTATTAGCATATTTAAAAATGTTAGAAGAAAAATATGAATAAATTCTATACCTGAAAGTTGGTTTAGGAAATTTCAAATAGTATTCTACATTTCGGTGGATGAAAGTTTGAAGGTGGTCAAATACAAGGAAAAGAAGTTTTGTTGCAAGAGTCATTCTGACTGGGACCGTGAATCTTTCACTTCAAAAAAAAAAGGCATTGTTCCATCTAAATTAGTAAGGATTGGAGGTTGGGAGGGTCAAGGACTTACTTGATAAACCTCTCTTGTTGATTTTCTTTTCTTCTATATTTTTTGAAAGTTTTTATTTTAATTCCAGGTAGCCCGATGAACCTAAGTGCTATATTAGTTTCAGGTGATTCAGCAATCCCATGCAACCCCAGGTGGTACTCATCATGACGAGTGTACTCTTTAATCCCCATCACCTGTTCCACTCATCCCTCCACCCACCTCCCCCCGGGGAACCATCAGTCTCTTCTCTATAATTAAGAGCCTGTTTTTCAGTTCTTGGTCTCTCTCTCCCTCTCACTCCCCCTCTCTCTCCCCCTTTTCTCCTTCTCCCCTCCCCTTCCTTCCCTCCTTTTTTTTTTCCTTTTCTTTTTTCTTTTCCCTGACTTGATAACAGTAAAGGAAAAATTAATAAGAGATCGTCTGGGTAGCTCAGTCAGTTAAGTATCTGATCATGAACTCAACGTTCCTGAGCTAGAGCCCTGCTTCTGGTGAACAGGAGCCCTGCTTTGGGTGAGCACCGCTTCTCTGTCTCTGTCTCTCCCTCTCTGTCTGTTTGTCTGTCTCTCTCTCTCTCTCTCTCTCTCTCTCTCTCTCTCTCTCTCTCGCCCTTGCTTACTTACACCCTCTCTCTTTGTCTCAGAAAAAAAAAACACAACTTGGGGTGCATGGATGACTCAGTAGGTTGAGCGTCAGACTTCAGCTTAGATCATGATCTCGCAGCTTGTGAGTTCTGTGCTGACAGCTCAGAGCCTGGAGCCTGCTTCCAATTCTGTCTCTCCCTCTCTCTTTTTCTCTCTGCACCTCCCCTGCTCGTACTCTCTCTCTCAAAATGAATAGATATTAGAAAACATCTTAATTAAAAAAATTAAGAAATATTTTAAAAAATGAAGCTCAAGAGGGATAACAAAAATATTTTACTTTATAGACCTTGAAAAATTTATTTTTCTTACTACAGACCATTGGTATCAGTAAGTTTTTCCAAACTCAATCATAGAACAGTTTACTACATCTGATCCCCACTATGCTGAGTGATTTGCATGGTCCACTAACAAGAGAAATTCTGCTCCTGAAATAAAGTGTATGCATGGTTGTATTATATTCTTAAGTGACATTTTCAGTACAGTAAAATTTGAATTGCAAAAAGTTCACTAAACAGAAAATAATAATTGTAGCTATTTTGCAAGGATATAAATATTGAAATATGTTTTAGTGTGAACCTCAATATTTTGTGTGTGTTTGCTTACTAATTTCTTATAAAGATCATTTGTCTCTCACTCTCCAGCATCATTCCATCCGAAAGCTGCGCAGCCTTATGATGCTCCTCCAGTGGTCCAGGTAGAGAAAAAAATTTAAACATATTTTTCTTTGTGGATTTAAATATATATAGATAGATAGATAGATACGCAAAATGCTTTAAAGTTGTAGATACTGGCTATTAGCCTGTAATTTTCTTCCTGACACACGTCCCCATGAATGTTATAAATCTGCACCAGGGGAAGTTCTGCCTATACTTTTTCAGTATATGCACTCTACAAAGGCTCAAAGTGCTTGGGGCGGGGCTGGGCAGGGTGGAAACGGACTTCTGCTGGGTTTAATTTGCTAAAATCTGTGCCCTGTCCTTGCTTGATACAATGTAGCCTGGAGGAAAATGTGAGGTTTGTAATTATTGTGTCTGCAATTCAAACACAAGTGCTTGGTATATTTAGGAATGGATAAGTAGCCAAATCTGACAGTAATGGTGACTTGTATCTGAGTGAATTGTATAAGCCACAGTAAGAGAGATAGGTTGCACCAGGCTAAATCGAATATCAAGACAGCAAAGTTTTATGACATTCCAGACCTAGCTTAGAGTAGCAGACCATTTATTAAAATATTATCGAGCCATTCCCAGTAAGTTATTGCCTTTTCTAAGTTCTAGAAGTCACACATTTATATGAAAACCATTCTCTGTATCAAAATCTCTAATTGTTGTTAAGCTTTAAAGAGATAAGTTCCACATAGGGGCTGGGGTCTGGATATCCATATGCCTGTGCCTTTTACATATTTACTTCACTTTGAAATTTAAGGGTGATGAGTTTCACTGATTTTCAAATAAATGCAGAAATTTGTACACAAAACATGTTCCAATGCTCCAAAGTGTATTCACTGGGTTTTATTTTACTGTACCTTACATGTAAGAGAGGACTGTTAGAAAATAAAATAAAATTCTCAGACCAAGTTTGAGATAGCTTAGTGGAGAAAACTACAAAACAATCTACTGGAAAGGAACGCAGAAACATTGTCGTCTCTCTCTAATTGTGTTTAGTATTTTCCCAGTCAGCTTTGCCATACTGACGTCAATCATCTGAGAGAAATTACTCAGATTTTATTTTTGTGTCTGTGGTAACAAAACATTAACCAGAAGTTTTGTTTGGAAGCTTCCTCTTTTGACCACCTCCCACCCCAAGCTATTTGCTCACATTAACAAATTAAAGTGCCTGAAGCATAATTCATTCTTTACCTGTAAACTAAAAAACCCTGCTGTATTGATTTTTTTATAATAAGCCTTTTTACCTCTGTGTAAAAAATATATATATACAAGTGTATGATGTACATTTTAGTTAACTTTTTTATATCGTTTCTAATATGTATGACCAATGTAGCCATTGCTTTAAGATGTATCATGTAAATATAAACACATCCTACGGGGGAGGTGGGGGTACAATAAAACAGAAAAACAGAACATTGGTTCTGCTCACTTTAGAAACTATCCTGAAAACAGGACAAAAGAAATCGGTATTGAAAATGATGTGAAATCTGTCTTCTGCCTGATAAAGTAGTCACTCACAGTCATCTTCCATTGGGTCAGTAGCAGCATGCTGATTTATGATCATCACTGAGTCAAAGACAACATGGATGTGTTTATCCACACTGATTCTGATTTAGAGCTACCAGATGTTGTTGGCACCTTTTACCATGAGATTTGGTTCATTTAGTCAAAACGATTAGTAGAAAAGCACATGCTAGAGTGCGTCTACTATCCTGTAAGCAAAGCTGAGGCAATGATGGAGCAAAATAGCTTATCCACAGTAAGTCAGTGGGAAGTGTTCTTCTGTCACCTCTCTTCATTAATCTGCACACACGACTGCGTGCAGAGACAGTGAGTTGATTAGGTCTGCAGCCCCATCAGCATGCAGACACTCATCACTACTTCTCATTTTCATATGGCCCAGATGGTGTAGCTGCTTGACTGCAATTTTCCTTTATATGTGTTTTTAATAGGTTCCTTTTTTTAGATATTGACTTTATACCCTCTTATGGATATTTAAAGTCAAGCTGAATTAACTTCTCTTTTAGTAACAGCTAAAGTAACCACATGTTGGAAAAAAAAAACCTCGTTCATAATTAAATGATTGTTTTCTAATTATCTCTGTGCCCAAAGGAACCTCCTGTGTTGAAATTATTAGTTGATTGGTTTTTGTAATGTCCTAGGATGCATAGTTGATATACATTCCCAGTTTACCTGTTGAAGAAATGGAGGCAAAAGATCACTTCAAAGAAGAGTTAAAACAATCCAATTGAAACTTAGGATCTCAGTGTTAATCTGATCCAATTAGCCAGTTTTATAAGAAAAACACATGAGTGAGTAGAATTAAAATTATTTGACAGAGGTAACATCAGGAGTGAGTGGATTGCTTGTGTTAGGTTTGTGTCTTACCTTCTTGCTCAGAACGTGATTGTGTATCCTAGACTCAGTGGACATCTTGTGCCTTGAAGCACAGTGTTCTGACTCCATTTTATGAGGGAAATCCATTGCCTTTTCCTTAAAGCCTCCAAATTCCCAAGGGTCAATCCACCTCCAAAGTGTGTGCATCTCAAGGCAAATTTTTTCCATGTATTTATATAAGCAATTTGAATACACAGGGTCATCTGGGTGGCTCAGTAGGTTAAGCATCCAGACTCTTGATTTCAGCTTAGGTCATGATCTCACGGTTCATGAGATAGAGCCCCAAGTCCGGCTTTGAGCTGACCACACAGAGCCTGCTTGGAATTTTCTATCTCCCTCTCTGTCTCAGCCCCTCCCCCACTCATTTTCTCTCTGTCTCTCTTTCCATCTCTCTCCAAAAAAATAATAATAAAACATATATATTACAAAAAAATGACTATCTGAGGGATAGTGATATTGATGAAAGCTTGGCATGATGAGTAGAGAAGAGGCACTTACATGGTTTTTTATTGTCCAGTCAGTGCCTGTGAGGATTCTTCCTATTGTTCAAGCTGCATCTTTGCATAGTCATAGGAGTCCAGGAAACATGATTTTATTGTCAAATGTGTCCTTTCTAGTTAATTTATTCCACTATGAAACGGAGCCATGGTCTTTCTACTCAGAATGGCATGGCTCTTTAGAACATATTTGTATTGAAACAGGGTAGATATTTTTGCCTCTGTAGCTCCTTAATACCATTTATCTCATGACAGTTACTTCATTACTTCTAATGCCGCATCATCCATCATGCTGCTTGTGAATGTTCATTTCCATCAACTCTCTCAAAGATTGTTATCATGCTTCCCTGAAGATGACCATAAATGCAAGAAAATGTACATCGGAATTGTTCTCTAGTCATGTTGAAATAGTATTCTAATTCATAACATAAATGAAGAATGACATATGATCCAACAATGATTTATCTTGAAACCCTTAGGCTGTATATGTAACTGTTGTTTCTAGAATTTAAGCTCTTCTAATGTTGATGGCACACCAGCCTTGTGTATCCCACCACCAGCGGAAAAGTGGAATGGCATGCCAGTGGAAGAGCGGAGGAGTATTTGTATTCTGTTTGTATCACACCTGGCATGACACACAATCAACCTGGGAGAACACAGAATAGCAACATCAATAATAGAAAAGACAGAGCATTGATTGGAATAGCCCTCTGACATTTGCAGGTGTGGTCACCCTAGACTTCTGCCTGAGGTATGGATGTGGAGTATGTACAAGGGTGAGGTGACCATCCTGAGTTTTGACTGAAGAGCTTCAGGATAATGTGTGTATGCTACATCTCCAACCACTCTGCAATATTGTAGACTGGAGGTTACGCCATAATCATACTACTGACGGGTGGGGACTTGTTCATAGAGCTTAAATCCAAGGGTTAGCATTGGACCATTGGAAACCCACAGCCCTGAGTTTTTCTTATGTTTCACATGAGTGAGAGACAACCAAAATAGTGCCTAAGTGCCATTCTGGCAGCCCATTCTCACACAATCTCATGAAAAACCTATCACACAACCAGCAGGGGATCTCCATTCCCTAGACTATTCCCCAGAAATGGGGTTCACACTTCTTAAAGGGTAAGTATGGACTCAGAAAACTACAGGGCTTCAAAGTTTTAACCAAAAAAATGTGATAAATTGAGTCTGCCCGCGACCCACAAGGAACGGTTCTTGTGGGGGAGGGGTGAGTGGAACAAGGAGAGACAAGGGGACAAGTCTGCAGTTGCTGATCAAGTCCGTTTATTGAGTGTTTTACAGGGGTATATATAGTATGTAGAAAGAGGAGTGGCTTGAAAGCATACAACTGATTATGATTGGCTAGAGCAATAATGAGGAGGTGGGCTACCGGCATTGAGCGCGTGACTCAGGGAAGGTAGAGTGGAAAAGTACTGAAAGCTTCATTGTGTAAACCCCCACCTAAGTCAGGAGAGATAAACAGCCACAGTGGGGAGTCTGGCGCCAGGTGTGTTTTGCAATTAGCCTCTTGGCGAAATACCTCACAATCGGCCCAGGGGACTTCCAGTCCCCTACATCAAATCATGCTGGCGCCCCTAAAACATGAAATCCAAGGTAAGAATCCTGCTCCCTGGTGTCTGGAGACAATACTGCCCAAGAGCTTGTATTTGTCCTGGCTACCTCTCACTCTGCTGAAAATTTCTGTCCTGTTATTAAATGTTTGATCTGCACTCTTATTTTGTTTCTATTGTTTTTGTTGTTATTTATTTTATATAATTCCATTTTAGCATTGGCCCAGATAGAAGACATTAATTACCTCATTTATTAAATATTTATTGGTTGTCTTTTGTCACTAATAATTCTAGACCCTGGAGAAATTATATTTACCAAAAGAAACAATGCTCCCTTATTTTACATCCTAGGGGGAGGCATATGTAACAACATAAAGGGATAAAATGTGTAGTACACTAGAGGCAGGGAGAGAGAGCATCAGCAGGGGAGGAGCAGAGACAGAGGGAGAGAGGGAATCCCAACCTGGCTCCATGCTCAGCACAGAGCCTGACATGAGGCTTGATCCCATGACCATGAGATCATGACTGAGCAGAAATCAAGAGTCAGGTGCTTAACCAACAGAGCCACCCACAGGCCCCTAGAAGCCAAACTTTCTTCTTAAACGAGAGCTTGCTTTGAATATAAGAGAGTTGTGTTTTAGAAAACACAAGCAACCATTCAACTGTATATCTTATTTATTTTATTTTCCTGTATCAGCCGATTGTTTGCCTGACAAGGATAACATAGAAAGGAAAGAAAAAAATAGAGCAATTGATAAGTCCTTTCCTTTCAGTCTTTCTTTATTGACTTAATTTTCTCCAGTGTTTTCACTATATCTGATAATGAAATATATACTCCTGTAACAAGTTATAAAATATGAATTGTATAAATTTAGTGTTTCTGCACATGATTTAAGTACTCTTATATTCACATTAAAACTGGCATTCATAATATAAAAATGGATAGCTAATATATATGCAATAATTAAAATTGTTAATTATTGTTTTCTTAGAATTACATTAATTAACAAATTATAAGAAGTTGAGATACTGGCAGGGAAAGAAAGATTAAACCTTTATATTTAGGCATCTTTGTTTAGAAATTATTCTTCTCCTGATTTTGAACATACTCATTTTGCACCGGGCCTTCCAAACTGAGTAGATGACCCTGCAGAAAAGTAGAATTTTGAGCCATACCGAACCTTTTCAGTAAATGTATTAAATCTCATTTTCATTCTGAGATGACTAGTAAACATTTTGAGAAAAGAAATGACAGTCTGTTTTATGTTTTAAGAAAGTCCTGTGGCAGTTCAAAATACTTTTCTTTTTCTTTTTTTAAATGTTTTATTTATTTTTGAGAAAGAGAGAGAGAGAGGGAGACACAGAATCCAAAGCAGGCTCCAGGCTCTGAGCTAGCTGACAGCACAGAGCCCAACACGGGGTTCAAACCCATGAATCATGAGATCATGACCTGAGCCGAAGTTAGATGCTTAACCAACTGAGCCACCCAGTTGTCCCTCAAAATACTTTTCTTAGGGACAAAAATGAAAGCTGGAAGACCAACCAGGAGTCTCTTGTGGTAATTCAGGCAAGGGATGGTGGTGGCTGCAACTGGGTGATATTGGTAGAGGTGGTGAGAGATTGTGAAACTACGTATGTTGTACATAGTGAACACTATAGGCTATCGAATTGGATGAAGTTGTCAAAGAAGAGATCAATAAAACTTCAAGGATGTTAACCTAAACAACTGGAAGCAAGCAGGTGCAAATTACTGAGAAGTAGAAAACTGATGTAGAAGTAGATTGTTTAATATATATATTTTATATATAATATACACATACTTATATAAACACATATATGTATACTTAACATATATGTATGCATATTTAATATATATACATATTTTATAAATATAAATTATTTGTGTGTGTGTGAGAGAGAGAGTAAGATGTCAGCAACTCTTTGAGAACGTCTTAAGTTTTGATATCCCTTAGATGGTCAAGGGGAGAGATCTGGCAAGCAGATGGATATTGAGTCCAGATTTGAGAGATCTAGATAGGAAGTGGCATTTGTGAACCATTAGACTACAGATTATGTTTAGTGCTATGTGACTGGAGAAAATTAACATGGAGTGAGTGTATGTCCCCTACACAAGAGGCCCAGGGATTAAACCCTGGACCTCTTCAGTGTTTAAAGATAGGGCAGAGAAAGAAGAAATAGCTTGGAAGGTAGGAAGAAAACCAAGATGTTGATGTCATTACAGCTATTAAAAAATAAATTGATTTATCTGTTTATATACTTCTTTTAACTTCAGGTACAGGATTTGAGTTAATCACATTCATCAGCACATTAGAGCACATTAGATTAGTTTTTACAAAATCCTACTGTTTAATTAATTCACTTATTTTATTTCATTACCTTACCCTCATTCCTCGGCTCTCAGGTGTGTGTATACATTCTATGCTGCTGTTTCTGTGTGTTGTAAAGTGGGTATCAATTATCTGTGTTCATTGCATTTTTCACATGAGGAACATTATGTAACTAAGCAGTTCTATAGCTCCTTCAATCTCTTAATTTTTCAATAAGCTTCGTGCTTTGTAGGACTGACCATCTTAAAGAAAATCTTGCCTATTTTTCCTAACTGTTGCATTGTACTCCATAGTATGCACTGTCAAAGAAAGATTGTCAAAGAAAAAGAGAAGTCTATTGACTCTACTGCAGTAGTGGAGAGAGAGCAAGCTCCAGTCTGCTAGAACTAGAGGCAACTAGAGAACTAGAGGCAACTAGAAC
This sequence comes from Suricata suricatta, assembly GCF_006229205.1. Taxonomy (NCBI): domain Eukaryota; kingdom Metazoa; phylum Chordata; class Mammalia; order Carnivora; family Herpestidae; genus Suricata; species Suricata suricatta. Next base: position 54,926,753 of record NC_043714.1, read on the forward strand.
TAGAGGTTTTAAGCTCCCTGAAGTGAGCTGGTGGGAAAGTACTGGAGGCTATTATTAGAAGGGAGATTGATCAATGTGATTAGATTATCTGTCTTTGCTAATTGTCCCTTATCCACATTAGGCTCCCATCCTCCCATAGACACTGGGTGATAGGGGCACTATCTTATTTTATGATTACATTTTAGAAAGAAAGACATTTCTGGATTGTAAAACTGGAAAGAACATGGAAGAAGTTTTACATCTCAAAGGATCAGATACTTTACCATTGCAAGTTTTCTAAAGTAAATAATCTAGGAAAAGGGAAACCAGGGGCCCATAACCCTCAGGAAATCTCCCTGAACGTTCATCAAACTAAGGAGAAAATTAAAGTTCATTGATCAGCATCTACCATAATTTAGCTCTCCATTTTTCAGAGGGAAACAGTAGGGTGCTTCCATCTTCTACTATCACAAGCAACAGTGTGAAAAAACACTTGATTCCTTATACACGCATCCTTCAACCTCGCACTCCTAACACTTCCCATTACTAGATTTGCTATTTACATTTGCATTTCTCTAAATGCTCATGATTACTAGCATCATTTGTTATGTGTTAGTTTCCTATATTTTCTATAAATTATCTGTTATCATGTTTAAACATTTTCTTTTCTCTTTTTTTAAAGTTTTCTTAAAATGAGAGAAAGAGAGAGAGCGTGAGAGGGAGAGGGGCAGAGGGAAAGGGAATATATTTATCTTGATGTGTTCGTTTCAAGTTTTTCTCTAAAACATTCCACATCCCTACATCACAGCTATATTATTCTAGATTTTCAGTAGCTTGCTGATATCCCTTAAATATTTGTTTCTTTAATCTCTCTAGAATATAAATACTTATGATATTTTAGGGAACAATTCATTGTATTTCTCCATATAGTATGCCATTCCTTCTATACCATTGTGAAAGCTACCATTCTTTTGTCTATTTTTTCTTTTTTTTTAATGTTTATTTATTTTTGAGAGACAGAGCATGAGCAGGGGTAGAGGGAGAGAAGGAGGCACAGAATTTGAAAAAGGCTCAAGAATCTGAGCCATCAGCACAGAACCTGACATGGTGCTCAAACCCACGGACCATGATATCATGACCTGAGCTGAAGTCAGATGCTCAACCGACTGAGCCATCCAGGAATACCATACCATTCTTTTTTCACTTATTCTGTGGTTTATCTGGCTGCTGAATTTTTATGGATTTTTTTAGCTCATTTTACTTTATCAGAATTAAATTGTTTTTCTTACACAAATTCCATATGTAATACAATGACTTGTTCTGTATCTTAATGTCTAGTAGAGCATACTTACTCTATTCATTCAGTCTTATAAGGTTGACTTGTCTATTTAGGAATATTAAATTCTTCATATATACTTTCAAGTGAATTTCTCAAAAATTACAAAATTAGTTACTCTTTTTGCTTATTTTTCATAACCTTGACACTCTTCAAAGGAGCACTCATTAGTTATTTTGAAACATGTAACTTAATTAGGTTTTTCCCTATTTTCCTATATTTGGAGTTAGGTTCTACAGTTTTTTTGGCACAAATACCACATAGGTGATGTATTTTCAGTGCGTATTAGGATACTGGGTCTTGTTATTAGTGGTGATGTTTACCTTGATCATTTGGTTAAGTTGTTCTTTGCCAATTTTTTCTACTGTAATTCATTGTCTCTCTTTTTATAATTGATAGGTATCTTGGGGGAGATACTTTGAGACTATACAATTCCTGTTTCTCCTCAAACTTCCAGCCACTACTTTTAGCATCTGGTGATGAATCTTATCAACATCATGTTTACAATGAAAGTTGCCTAATGATGATAATTTCCAGTTCTTGACAATTATTTCATAAGTATGCATGCTAACGTTAGGAAAGTGAGGTAGGGATATAAGGGAATTATTTGTACTACTGCGATTTTTCTATAAGGCTAAAATTAGTTTCAACTTTTAAAACAATATAAAATAAAAACCTGGGGTCTTATTTGGGATATTATTGAATTCATAGGTTAATATGTTAATTGGAGGACAATTCACATCTTACAACTTTGCTGCTAACAGCTTATACATTTAATTGTCCCATCCAATCGTGCAATCAGACCATCTTTTATGAGAAAACTATTCATGGATAAGAAAATGATAAGCTTTATCAACTGCCATTTCTGTGTCAAAACAGGTGAGAATTTAGGTTTGATGATTTTATTTAGCAATGTGAAAATTATTGGTGACTTTTCTAAGAGAAATATTGGTGGGATAGTTAATTAGAACAAGTTCATTAAGGAATGGGGGAAGAGGAATTGAAAACAGCACACACACTATTCTTTCAAGAAAATTTTGTGTAAAGGAAGAGTTCTAGGTCAGTAGCTTGAAAGATACATGATTTAAGATGTTTATTTCTTTTATTTCCTCTTTTAAAATATATAATATATTTTAAACCAGTATTGGTCCAATACTGATGATAACCATCTAGGGAAGAGGGAAAAATCAATTCGATATATATGTAACAGAATTAGTCACAGAAATTTCTTGAATAAGATCCATTATAAAGTGAATGCTTGGCTAGCTAAAGAAAGAAGAGTGAGAACAGTTAGTATTGTTCAGGGTTTTATTTCAGCCACATTGTATTATCCTAATGCAGCCATAGACTATATAAAAATATGGACTTGGCAGGAATTTGGGGTTTGTTTACTTATTTATTTAAAAGAACACAGTACAGTAGTAGAGTATTCATCTTCTTGTTGGGAAATGCTAGTAAGTAATTATGATGGCTTACCACAAAATTTAAGCTTGGAAGATAAGAGAGCATGGAAGGGTTTGGGGACAGTAAAAAGAGCGATATCAGTGGTGATACCATTAAAGTCAAAGGTTTATGGTAATTAGAGTATTAAAAAGAGGAGAATTTTCATGGCTTTGAGTTTTATTTATAGAGTTTAATTTTCCCAATCATCTGATCTAAGCCACTTCCCAGTAATGTAGAATCAATTGCAATTAGTTCTTGTTTAAACTACCAATTATTTTTCAAAATAAAATACTCCTGTGTTTCTTCTACCAAGTCAGTCTTTGTATATCCTATGATAGATGATAGATAAAAATATAGGTAGATAGGTATCTAACTAGGAAGATAGACAAAGTATATAGATATGTATCACATAGGTAACCTATACTTTAAAACATAGGAAAAGTTCTCCTTATAAGTTTCAACTATATCTACCAACCCACCTACCTACCTCTAGGTTTTTTGTTTTGTTTTGTTTTTGTTTTTGTTTTTATTATGGAAGTTGTTGTCCTTTATGTCATTACAGTTAATTATTATTACTGGGCCAAGTTTCCTTCTCATATATTTTATAAAAGAACTAAAATTTGTTGAATAAAAATTTTCTGGTAAACTAAAATGTATAAACACACACAACTTGGAAGATAGAATTCTCAGGTATAAATGTATGTGAGGATCATTCTAAAATATCTATTTTTACTGTGTGTCCACATATTAATATTTTCATATCATAAACATTATTATTGTCTTGAATTCTAATTATATATTTAGCTATCTCCCCATCCCCCTCCTACTTTTATTCATTGTATGATATAGATAGTATCTCAACATTTGTAGCTCCATAATTAGGCCAGTACTGGGCACCTGAGAGGTGCTAAATATTTATTTGTTAGATAAATAAGTTTATGAATAACATAAATCAATTGAAAGAATGAACCCAAGAAATATTCTAAAGAAATACCCTAAAACTAATGTGAAGTATTTTATGCTTGTAAGACACTAAGGTGTGATACACTTATGATGGTATTTGCTTTATTAAATGAATTAGCTTGACTAAAAGTATACATAACATAATTTTATGATAGACTTTGTGACTTCAGCAGAGTCCTTCATTATTTGGGAAAGTATCAAATTAGCAGTTAGAGATCTCAACTAACAACTTGAATAAAAAAATTATTTGCTTTACAAAGTATGTAGCAAGGACCAGTAATGTTTAAATAGTGTATCAAATCCTGCTGTGATAATAGAGTCATTTTTGGTCTGTTAATCCTAGCCCTACTTAATTCCTCATGTGAGATAGTTTGTTTTAAAGTTACTCTGGTTACTCTGAAATTCTCGGATACTGTCTCCTCATGCCAAAGATTTATTCTTCCAAAGACAGGCCAGAAAAGCATTTAAAGATGTATACTTAAAAAAAAGTTGTGTACCTATATGCGCCTAAATAGGATATAGTCATAGAGCTACCATGCACTTGAGAGAAAAAATTCTTCAGTGCGACATTGAATATTCCCAGTATTTGGCCATTTCGCTTCTATCTTAAGGAGACATAAGATGCAGAAAAAATAAAATAGCTAAATGAGTATGAATATGTTATCATAATTATAGAAATAAGGAAACTGATGTAAAATTATTAAACCCCTGATACCATTTACCTATAAAGGGCAAGAACCAGTTATAAACCACTGGTGGACTAAAATCAGCCATAGTGGAAGTATTTGCACATGGGACATTTATGAATGATTCAACCCCTGCCTGACCCTGCTCTGGAGATCCGATTGCTAAACAAACAAACAAACAAACAAACAAACAAACCCAGCAGGACACTAGTTAAGTAATTCATACGTGCAAAAACATTATAGTAATTGTCAGACTAGCAATCTGACACTGTAACTAGCCCTACGACAACCATGCTTTTAAGCACTCACTAGTTTATAGTTACTCTAATTCTGGTAAGCCAGTGTGACTGTGTTTGCTACAAATGAGGGAATGAAAGTTGAGTCCTTTAAAGACAGAACAAAATCACTAGGTGATTGAGTCTAAAGATCATGATTTTTCCAATGTCTTGATGTTAGGAATGATGAAATTGGAGTACAGATTCAGTGACAGAACTGAACTCTTAATATGGGTCTCGCATCACTTGAATTTCATCTTCCAAACAATTGTTGACATGCTCTCCCTCAAAAAGGAAATTGACATAACTCCCATCTCTCAACCGTTGGATGTTTTTAATTTTTTGCTCATCGAATCTCAAGATTTTTTCATAAATATACATGCAGCACTCCTTGTCTCACACTTCTCTTAATCTGGAAGTCCAAAACTTGTTTACTTTGTTTGTTCAATTATTTATATATGTCAGCCTCAGCCTTGTATCTTACATTCTAGCAGCAAAAAACATTAAGTTGCTGTGTTCATACTGTCACTACCTGCAGTGATTCTCTGCTAATATTATTTCCTATGTTCTGTTAGGTTTTTCATTTTTTTATTATTTTGTAAAATTTATTTATTAACATTTAAGTTAGTTAACACACAGTATAGTATTGGTTTCAGGAGTAGAACCCAGTGATTCATCCCTTACCTGTAACACCTGGTGCTTATCCCAACAAGTGCCCTCCTTAATACCCATCACCCAGGTACCCCATCTCTCCACCCACCTCCCCTCTAGAAACTCTCAGTTTCTTCTCTGTATTTAAGAGTCTTTCATGTTTTGCCTCCTCTGTTTTTATCTTATTTTTCCTTCCTTTCCCTTATGTTCATCTGTTGTGTTTCTTAAATTCCACAGAAGTGTAGTTCTATTAGAATACAGTTTGGGGATACTTTCTCAGAAATTTTTCTGCTTTTACTTTGAGCTCTTATAATAATATTTTGATTATCTGTACCATTGTTTTCCCCATGTGACATTTTAACTCTCCATTAATATGTCACCCTACACTCCTCCAATCTGTATTAATGACATGCATAGCTTCTTGTTATTGGAAGCCAGACCATTTAGGACTATATTGAACTTGTGGCACATACTGAATGTGTTTTTGCTATATGAATAAATTAATAGATAACATGCATGTTTAGGATAGTAAACACAAGGAATTTCTTATGCAAAAATCCTAAAAAGTGTCGCATCTTATATTTGTAAAATATTAAGGCATGATGAATGATCAAGTAATGACTGGTCTTGAGCCTACAGTTTATTTTACAGAATAAAAGGAAAACAACCAACTTTATGGTTTATTTTAGATCAGAAATATGGTAATGAAAGGTACCACTAGCTGCCTTTGTAGAAAGAGAAGGGAGAATGCAAAATAGAATGCTAAGGGTAAGTTTTAGGGTTTTAATCCTTCAAGGTTATCTTGAGTATGGGAGAACCAAGTTCTATGAAAAGGGAAGGGATATGACACATTTTTTTTCTTCTTTTTAGTGTTCAAGTGTTTCTATGCCATTGGATCTAGAAATTAAAGAGCTTGGTATAAAGAGCAACCAACCAAAATAATCTCTGAACAAAGGGTCATTTAGGAATATGATAACTGGAAAAAGAGGCACCAGCGAAAGATTTCTAAAACCCAGGGGAAGAAAATAAGATGTTAACATTTTTGCTATTGTTTTTGGGTTTTGTTTTGTTTTTTTTAATAGCCAAAAGCAGCTTCTGTTTATTTTTTTTAATTTTTTAATGTTTTTTATTTATTTTTGAGAGACAGAGAGAGACAGGGTGAGCAGGGGAGAGTCAGAGAGAGAGGGAGACACAGAACCAGAAGCAGGCTCCAGGTTCTGAGCTAGCTGTCAGCACAGAGCCCGATGTGGGGCTCGAACCCACAATCATGAGATCATGACCTGAGCTGAAGCTGGACAACCAACCGACTGAGCCACCCAGGCGCCACAAGCAGCTTCTGTTTAAAGTGACTCCAAAGAAAAGGCCTGTTATTACTGGAGCTCTCTTCTTCCAACCACTCCTTTGGAGACACCTGTCATATGACTCACTAAGCAGTAGCTGTCAAGACAGGAATGAACTGCTTGATTAGGTATAGATTTGTTGTTATGTTAATTAAGTCAATCACATTATACCCCAGCTCTCTTGTGAAATCCACTCCTGGCAAAAGAATAGAGGTGGCTAGTAAAAGCAGACTAATATTTTCATTGATTTTTCTGAAAATAATACTGCAAATCAGTAAACATTATTATTTTGCAAGCTGTCAAAGTGAAACATGATTTTGACAAGTAATACAGGATTCAAAATATTTAAAAATTTAATTGGTTTTTATCACCAAGTGTTTTCACCAGAGATTATGGTAGGGGGGAGATACAGGCTGTGTTAGAGGCATAGTCAAGATCAAAGAAAGACGTTTAAACCAGAAAAGGAGAAGTGGTAGGAATGATATATCAATGATTAACATGAAACAACAATATTAACACTAGATATCACTTTAGACAATAAAACTGACATAGAAACTGTTATACAGAAAGTAATACTGGCATTAAATTGTTCTCTGACTAGATATTTTACCTTTATCAGACACTTTCTGACTTATTTATCAAAAGAAAATAGTAAGACTTCTATGCCTCAGGATCTTTGCATTTCATCTTTCTGTAATGCTCCTCCCCCAGAAATAGGCATGGATAATTCATTCAAATCATTCTGATCTCTGCTCCAATGTCATCTGTTAGAGCTATCTAACTACTCTAACTATTCTGCAAAATGTGTTGTAAACTGTAAATTTTATGTGTCAGCCTAAATATGAATGGCAATATCCACATTTTTGTCAATTTGATGATGCAATTCATTATGTAATAATCTGTTCTGATTTGAACGTTTTTTGTTTGTTTGTTTTATATACTTGATTTAAGATAACCTTCTCTGAACACTTAAGTATTTTTCATACTGGATCTGAGCACATTATAATTGTGTGAATAAATAATTTGACTATTTCTAAGGTAAACTACATAATTTTCAATTTCCATGAGTCCTTAGCATATTACTTTCTACACTATTTTGGCTTCCCCATTTAAGCTTACCAGCAATTTTGGATATCACTGTCATTTTTCTCCGTGATTTAGGCTTCATTTAAGTTCATTTTATTTGACTTTTCTCTTAATTTAATTTAATCAATTTAATATTAATATTAAGAATGGATTTAAATAATTAAAAATCAATATTGTAATACATATGTGTATATTATGTACACAGATATTAACATGTGCATATATATCATATCATATTGAATGCATTTACTATAGTATAATTTGAATATAATGAATATCTGTGTCTATATATCAGTCTATCAATCTATTATCTTGAGTATCTCTTGAATAGTTTCAATGAAATCTTTTGCCATTATGACATTATTTTCTTTATTTATATCAATTAAAAATTAAATTCTGGGATGCCGGGCTGGCTCAGTCAGTAGAGCATGCGCCTCTTGATCTAGGGATTGTAAGTTCGAGCTCCACAGTGAGCATAGAAATTACTTAAAAATGAAAACTTTAGGGGTACCTGTGTAGCCCAGTTGACTGAACACCTGACACTTCATATTTATTGGCTCAGGTCATGATCCTAGAGTTGTGGTATCGAGCCCTGTGCCTTGCTCAGTGGGGAGCCTGCTTGAGATTCTCCCTATGCCCCTCTCTCCTGGTCTCTCTCTCTCTCTCTCTCTCTCTCTCTCTCTCTCTCAAATAAAAATAAAATAAAAATAAATAAATAAATTTAAATTTTGTCCTTTCATGACAATAGTTTATGATCTTAATCAAGGATTCTATCTTGGATGCAGAATCCCTTCGATATTGTCAAATAAGTTGCTTCATCAATGATGCCACAATATTAACAATTTTTTTACTGAATATTTTATAGGATACATGTAAAAATATATTATTTTTCACTCTCAAGAAAGTTCTTTTACATTTTCTCCCTGGTAAGCCTACCAGAATATCTCATCTGCTCCAGGTAAGCCTGCAAAATATTTCATCTGTTTATTGCAACATATGTTGATATATGCATATGTCAGATCACCCCTAAATCTACTCTTTCATCACATATGGCTGATTAAGGTGTACTTAGCTTAGATAGTCCATATCATATCCTTTTAATATCCTGTTATTTATTTATTTTTAGCCTATATCACAATTTATATTCTACTTTAGACAATATTTTCAATACTTTTATTTTTTGGTGCATATAAATTGTAAATATAAGATCTTTTTATGATCTTTTTTCACATATATTTCATATCTCAAAGAACTGTCAAGTTGCTCTTAGTAGCTGATTATGTTGAGGAAACAAAATACTTGGCAAAATGTAATTTTCTTTCATTTATATTTTAGTCTTGCATTAAAGCCATATAAAAATGATTTGTATTATACACTCAGAAGATGCAAGCATTACCCCATGAAAGGTTGTAAAAAGGAGAAAAGAGGAATCAAGAACTAAGCTGTTATAGAAAGCATAAAATAAAATTCTATCAATATATGTGCTAAACTTTGGAAGAGAGTCATTGACTCAAACATGTAGAATTACTAGTAGCACATATCTACTCTTAAAATGAATATACATATATAAATGTTAATTTATATGTCATTGTAGTTTCTCTTATATCTGATAAAAAGCTAAACAGTATCTAATCAGTTATTTCTCCTCAATTGTTTCTATAAACTTCTAGATTTTTACCTTAAAACAAATACACTATTTATGATGATTTATTAACATAAAGCCCTTTAGTCACATTTAATTCCACCTTTGCTATAAAGGTCACACAATAATAGTTCATATTATACAACATGAAAGCTTATGGAAAAAAAGCTTTATGATAATAATTCTAAAAATATTTCAACTTGCATCACCAATCTCTGCCAAAACAGCCACAAACTAAAATATTTTAGGCAGTAGTTTTAGTATATCAGAAAACATTGACTCTTGGAAACTGCTATCTAATTCTACAGATCTGTTAAAGTGCCCTCCATTCCCAAGCTTCTAACATCCAGCTACAATGTCAGAAAAACAACACTACTCTTCCTTATAATTAAGTAAGTTTGAGGATTTGCTAAAAATACAAGAGTCATCCAGTCTCATTGTTCTTCACCATCTGAATGACTTGTTGTAAGTCACAGAATGAAAATTACTAATGTTGAATAAATTCTATTATTCAGCTTTCACTAGCTTTTGCTAAAGTAACAAACAAACCTCAATACTTGGTGAATTACATTCACAAAACTTATTTTTCATTGACTCCACATATTGGCTGCAGACTGTTCTCCAATGTGTCTTCTCAAATGTGAGAAGGAGGCAAAGGATTCCACAGAAGAGGAAAAGCAAAATTACACAAACATGTGAATGTTCTTAAGTTTTTGCTCAGAAGTGACCAACTATTTTCATGCTTCACGTGGTGAAGGCTGATCTCAATGGGGGAGAGAGAAAAAGGTACTCTTATTGGAATGTACATTCTATATATAGAAACAATAAAATCCATGACTAAAAAATTATATCAAATTAGAGAAACATGAATAATTATTATTTGTTAGATATCCACATAAATGAACCATAGCATTTTATTCATATACTAAACCAAAATATTTTTAAAAAGAAACCATACTGTTCTAGGTATTATTATAAAATTGAAAATATAACAGATTGAAAATTTTACAGTTTTCAGAATCTCACAAATCATGAAACTCTCAATAAGAATGATGCATATAAGAAAACTTCTGGAAATATGAATAAATTATACATATAAATGATCATTATAACTTTAGAAACAGTGCATCATCATTTTGATATTTAATTTGGCAATCTTTCTACCTTTTATTGACATATATTTAACATATAACATTGTACAAAACATGTGGATTTATATATTGTCATATGATTGCCATGGTAGCAATAGCTAGAACCTCTATCTTGTCACAAAATTATAATTTCTTTAATGCAGTGGGAATAATTAAAATCTAGTTTCTTAACATGGTCAATGATTTATTATATTGGTTTATATTCATGATAGCATGGATTAATTCTCCAGAACTTACTTGTCTGTTGCTTGAAAGTTTGTACCCTAAAACAGCACCTCTCCTATCCCCCCATGCTCAGCCCGAGGCTAACCACCATCCTCCTCTATTTTTACAAATTTGCCTTATTTATTTATTTATTCATTCATTCATTTATTTCAGCATGCTTTTTATTAAAGTTAAGCATTCACTGTGAGAAACAATCTTCCTCCATATGGTATTTTCTTCTGTGACTATCAACTTAGCAATTGAAAGCACTAATTCTGGAACTGGACTGCCCAAGGTTCAAACCTTACCTTTTCTGTTTACTATCTGTATGACTTCAGACAAGTATTTAGGCCACTAGTAGCTCAGCTTCTCTACTTGTAAATAGGAAGAGAACCTCCTTAATATGGTTAGAATAGGGATTAAATGATGGAGTATATGTGAAATTCTTTCAATAGTGCTTGCCATATAGTGAAAGCTGTGTGAAACTTCAATGTGATTTTTTTTTGTTTTAGTTTTGAGGGTTTTTTTTTAATTTCCAATGTGTTAACATATAGTCTAACATAGTTTCAGGTGTAGCGTCACTTAAATATAACACCCAGTACTCAACACAAGTGTCCTCAATACCCGTCACCCATCTAGCCCATCCCCGTGCCTAGGTCCCGCCACTATAGTCTCCCTTCTTCTTCTGCTTTTTGTGATGAGGAGAGATGATAAAATGCCTTCATGATGAGATGAATTGAGGTGAATGATATAGGCATTGTGCTTTATAGTTAGGTTACTATTCACCTTCTGATTATGTGTCAAAAGGAGGATCATCCACTTCCAGACAATAGCTGACTGTGAGTCACTGAATTCACAGAAAGCAAACCTGTGGGTAAGAGAAGACCCCTGTACCGTATCCTCTTGTACGTTCATCGCTGATAGCATCTTACGTTGTTTCCCTATCTTGGCTATTGCAGCTAGTGCTGCAATAAACATAGAAAGCATATATCTCTTTAATATCCTTTGGTAAAAAACATATTATCCTTTGGTAATATCCTTTGATTCCATTTCCTTAGGTATCTACCCAGAAGTGGAATTTCTAGATCATATGGTACATCTGTATTAATTTTTGGGGAACCTCCATATTATTTTCCATGGTGGCTGAAGTTATCTGTATTCCTACCAATGGTGTGCAAGTTCCCTTTTCCTGCTTTCTCCCCAACAGGTTTCATCTCTTGTCTTTTTTTTTTTAAGAGTCAGGATTTCTTGTCTTGTTGATAGCCATTCTAACAGGCATATGGTTGTATCTCATTGTGGTTTTGATTTGTATTTCCCTGATGACTAGTGAAGTTGAATATGTTTTCACATACCTGTTGGCACTTTGGATGTCTTGTTTGGGAAAATGTATTTTAGTTCCTCTGCCCATTTGTCAAATTGGACTTTTTTTTGTTATTAAGTTTTATAAATTATTTATATATTTTGGGTATTAACCCCTATCAGATGTATGATTTGCAAATATTTTCTCCCATTCTGTAGGCTACATGTTCTTTTTCTTTTCATACCCTTCCAGCTTTCTCTATGTATTCCAAATGTATGTTTGTATGTATATATGTTTTATTATCCAAAAATACATGTATGGTGGGCATCAAGTTATATATTTAACCCTCTATTTAAACATTTAAGTTTAATTTGAGCATCTGACCTCTACATAATGCTCTTCTATAAATTCTTCTGAGACTGGAAAGATTTTATAATACTATTCAGATCCATTATTATCAAAAGCTTTGTGCTGAATGGGTTCTATTTGCAGCTATAGATCTCTTTCTCTTCAACCTGCTATTCAGTCTAGGAGCCTGACTAGGAAGACCTCTATCAAAGGGTACTGCTGTCCTCTAACTTCCCATTTGGCTCAGCCAGTGGGAAGCACCATCTGGAGATGAATGTTGGGTTGTTTTCTGCAGAACTCCTTCCTGTTGTGCTCCAGTAGCGTGGCTGTCTCCCTTATCAGAGGCTGTTATCAGGCTGCCTTCTCCAACCAGCTCGTTTTGTCTTTCAATAACCCTGTCCTCTTGCAAATGCTGGCACAGTGGTGGTAATTCCTCCCAACTGTGACCAGCCTTGCAGTCCTCCATGACCTTAGGTGAGCAGTTTCATTACCCTTGCCCACACATTTGCAGAATTTTATATTATTAAATTTTCCTTAATCACCACTTTTGACTGTCACTTCTGTCTCTGGCCAGGATCCTCCATGATATGTTGATTCACAACTGAATGATGCATCACTTTTTTTTTAAGCTGTAAGTGATTAAAAAAGAAGAAAAACAGAGCCTATTATTGAAAATCTATCTTCTTTATTTCTAACCTTTATTTCAATTTCAGCAAGGTTCACTAAGAGATTCCACAGAGAGTATATGAAAATCTAACATTTGGTAGTCACTGTATATTCATTCTGTAATAGAAAATTACTCATTCATAAATATTTCATATTACCTGTTCTGTTGATAACTATATACTTCTTTCTCAGAGACATGCTATAAATATTATTCACTATAATCTCTTTGCTGCTTATTAGAGGGGAAAAAAGAGAAAACGAGAAGGAAAAGATGTTTATGAAGTACCTCCCACTTTCTGAAAGTTCTCTTTACGCACTTCGCTTTTTAAAAAGACCTACATTGGGGTGCCTGGGTGGCTCAGTTGGTTAAGCGTCTGACTTTGGCTCAGGTCATGATCTCGCGGTTCGTGGGTTTGAGCCCTGTGTCAGGCTCTGTGCTGACAGCTAGCTCAGAGCTTGGAGCCTGTCTTCAGATCCTGTGACTCCTTCTCTCTCTTGTCCTCCCCTGCTTTCTCTCTCTCTCTCTCTCTCTCAAAAATAAATAAAAACATTAAAAAAATTTTTTTTTAAAAAGACCTACATTAGTACCTGTTTTCGCCAACTGATATGTGAAGAGTACTTTCACTTTTAGAAAAGAAGGCAACAATGAAAACAGTGCTCTGTGTGTTTGTTTTGCAGCTACAGGGTAGCACCATACCCTAAGTAGCAGAGTGCAGTGGCTGATCTTCCTCCAGAACTCTACTCTGCATCAAACCACCCAAGCTCTGAACTGTGTCTGCGAGCACCTGTGCTTTCTCTCAGTTAATGTTGTCCATCCATTGCAAGATTTGTCCTAAAGTATCAGAAAAGCCTAAGAAAGGTTACTTTTGGGGTCTGGACATGCACAAATTTTTTTCTACATAAACTAATCATGACTGCTTCTTTGCTTTATGCTATTTTGACTTATGACAGGTTTTATAGAAATATTCTACTTTTGGATGGGGGTGTGGGGAAAACCTATGTATAGTAAGCACTATATTCAACACTTTTCAAATGCTATTTTATTAGCACACACTTTGCACAGTGAAATCTTTATTCAGCAAGAGCAACCTGCTTCTGAAAGTGAGTGAAGATACAAAGAAAAAGAATTAATTTGTTTATTGATTTCACTTAGAGTAATAAAAAGACCTTCAAACCTTATGGGATATTCTTCTGGAAGCTACACTAGAAATGGGCCATCAGGCACAATTATTACTCTGATTCCTATTGACATGCACCATCAAGAAGAGTAATTTAGGACACCCTCAAGGTCACTACGGAAGAGAATTATTTCATCAAGCTATCAAACCTCTCTCAACCATGTGGTTTTCATTACATTCTAACATGCTCTTCTTTAACTGAAATAAAACCAAAATTTAAATCTGCAAGTGCTTACTAATGGCAGTTCTAAGGAAATGCAACCAATACACACTAATTTTCCTGACACAGTACTACATGAAAAAGAATCGCTATTATAAAAATGAAAGAATATGTAGAAATATAGATGGCATGGTCCATATAATACTTTTCATTTTATTCATAAAATTTGAGATAATGAATTTAAATGCTATATATTCTTATTCCACTATGTGATTTTTTTTAATGTTTTATTTATTTTTGATACAGAGAGAGTCAGAGCATGAGAGGGGGAGGGGCAGAGAGAGAAGGAGACACAGAGCCTGAAGCAGGCTCCAGGCTCTGAGCTAGCTGTCAGCACAGAGCCTGACGCGGGGCTCGAACCCACGAACATGAAATCTGACCTGAGCCGAAGTCAGAAGCTTAACCGACTGAGCCACCCAGGCACCCCCACTATGTGATTTTAAATGATATCAAACAAGAGGGCTAGTTTACCTAATATCACTTTCTTAATTAAACTTAAACTGAATCTGGTTGAAACTATAAAGAAATGCCAAATACATAGAAAAGTTCATTGTTTAATGAGCTGATCATTTTTATTTTACAAATTTAGCTTATTTTTATTTCTACTTCAAGTATCTTAAAGATATAAATATGAAATGCTTACAAAATACAAAGGAAAATTTAATATTCCTACTTTAAATAAGGAAATACTTGGAGGGTGTCTGGTTATTTGGCTAGTATGATGCTTCCTAGTGACAACATCTTTAAAACAAGAAATAATTCCTAGATGATCTATTTCTAGATTTTTTTTTGTATTACAAGTGGAAATTGTACATCACTGATGTACAATGAAAATCTGGATAAATGCAAACCATCAGGCTGGAAAACTACAGTAACCAGGTGACATTTGTTGCCGATGCTTGGATCTTTAAGATTAAAATAAAAAAATTATGAAGAATGATTTTAAGATATTTTTGAAAAATAAAAGTAAATTTCCCCTTTGAGGAAGAAATTATTCCAATTCTCTATAATCTTTTTCAGAGAATAGAAGCAAAAGGAATAAATCCTAACTCATTCTATGAAGCCAACATTAGCCTAGTATTAAACCCAGACAAAGATATTCTAGGAAAAGAAAACTATAAACAGTATTCTTCCTGAAAACACATACAAAAGCATCAATAAAGTATTCACAAATTAAATAAAAATGTATGAAAAATTATACACCACTACCGAGTGGGATTTATCCTGGGCATGAAAGGTTGTCTCAACATTTGAATTTCAATTAATGCAATGTATCATATTATCATTTACCTCAGTACTCAAAAAAAATGAAATGTTAGATATAACAGAATATATGCAACATCTCTATCAGGAAAACTACAGAACTCTGATGAACAAATTCCAAGAAGAACTAAATAAATGGAGAGATATTCCAAATTAATTGAGAGGAAAGCTCAAAATTATCCAGATGTCAGATCTTTCCAACTTGATCTATAAATTTAATACAATCAAGTAAAAATTCCAGTAAGTTATTTTATGAATATCAACAAACTGATTCTAAAGTCTATGCAGAGAGGCAAAAGACCCAGAATAGCTAACACAGTTTGAAGAAGAACAAAGTTGGAAGACTGATGTTACCCAACTTCAGGAGTTATTATAAAACTACAGTAATCAAGGATGGTATTGGTGAAAGAATAAACAAATAGATCAATGGAACAGAATAAAGAACTATGAAATAACCCTTATAAATAGAGTCAACTGATCTTTTACAGAAGATCAAAGGCAATAAAATAGAGCAAAGATAGTATCTTAAACAGCTGGTACTAGAAAAATTGGACATCCACATGCAGAAAAATGTATCTAGACACAAGCTTTATACCCTTCATAAAAATTAACTCTAATTGAATCAAGTACCTAAATATAAAATCCAAAACTATAAAATTTCTAGGAGATAACAGGAGAAAACCTAGATGACCTTGGATAAGGTTATGTCTTTTTATATACAAGTCCAAAGATGTAATGTGTGAAAAGAATAACTGATAAACTGGAATTCATTAAAATTAAAAACTTCTGCTCTGTGATAGACACTATCAAGAGAAAGAGAAAACAAGCTACAGACAAGGAGAAAATATTTGGAAAAGACATATCTGATAAAACATTTTTATCCAAATATATGAAGAATTCCTAAAATTCAACAATTAGAAAACAATCTGGTTTAAAAATGGGCCAAAGATCCTTAACACTTCACCAAAGAAAAGATGTACATATGGCAAACGCACATATGAAAAGATGGTCTACAGTATTGAGTTCATGTTTTTTCTCAATCATAGTTATGTGTAAAATACTATTTGGGAATTTTCATCTTTTTCATTAAGTAAGAATTTCATGCCACCTTTTAGTGTTCTAAGCCAATTTCATTGTTTACTAATATTAATGAAAATTCAAAATCTGCTATTTCTTTTTTACTTTTTAAAATTTTATCCTTAATATATATACATAAAACTATGTTTTACCAATGATGAACATCAAAACATCCAATGTCCATAGTTTACCTTATGATATCATGACATGTATCCATCATTAAAATATTATACAGGGAAATGCAAATCTATAAAAAATGTAATGCCACTACACATCTATGAAAATGGCCACATTTGCAAAACCGACACCACTAAATACTGGCAAGGAGCATGATTGCTGGATCATGTGAAGTGTTATTGTTTTAGTGTTTTAAGAAACGACTTAATTCTTCCAAAGCAGCTGTACTGTTTTGCATTTCCATCAGCAGTGTATGAGGGTTCCTGTAGCTCCACATCCTTACCAGCATTTAGATTTTGCCATATTTTTATATTTTATATTTTTATTTTTATTTA
>NC_043714.1:54944172-54984879 GCF_006229205.1 Suricata suricatta
AGATATGTGCCTCGACCTTGCAAGATCAGCAGCCCGCAGAGCAGAGCTGCATTGTTACTCCCAGCTCTGCAGAACTGTGTTATCACTCCCAACTCAGCAGAACTCCATCATCACTCCCAGCTCAGTGGAGCTGCATTATCTGTTTCCCAGGCTCGGGGCCTGTAGGCTGGGCCTTCCTATCAGTTTCCCAGGCACTGTGCTATGCTGAAACTGCAAGTTATAGTTTCTCTCTTATCCTTGCTCTTGTGTCTTAGCAACTAACTTACGTCAAGTTGCCCGTTTTCTGCCTTTAAAAGATGTGTGTGTTCTCTCAATAAACGGACTTGATCAGCAACTGCAGACTTGTCCCCTTATCTCTCCTTGTTCCACTCACCCCTCCCCCACAGGAACCGTTCCTTGTGGGTCGCGGGCCGACTCAATCTTTGATTTATTTTGCTTAGCAAAATAGTCTCTAGCTCCATCCATGCTGTATTTTTATAAACATTTATGGAAATGACAGATTAACTAATGTTGTTATATGCACTTTCCCTTATATTTGTCATGAGCATAAATCCATTTTTCTTTCAAAGCAATTATTTGAATGATCTTAAGCATGACTGACACTTAGACACAAAGATAACTACTTTCACAAAGTCATTAATGATTATATATTGTTTCTTGAAGTAATAGATATACATCCATTGATCAACAAAATTTCTATATAATAATCAATAAGGTAATTTTTATTCCAAGTTGAATCCCTTCTTGGAATTAAAAGTGAATAAATACATACATACAATATAAAGAGCATGTCTTGTTCTTTTAACTAACATTACTGACATTGTTAGATAGAATAGCAATTTAAAGAATCACATGGTCATTGATTTATTAATTGAGGGCCACCAGAAATAATGTTGAAATGAGCAACCTTCTCTTTGATCTTACAAAGGTCAAGGGCTAAGCTGACACCAAATGACAGGTGCCAGTCTAATAAAAACATATAAAATGAACTTCACACTCCATGTCACCAATTCTATTTTCTGCCCCATTATTTCTGCTTTACGTTGCTTCTGTGAAAGATTATTTTCTACTGAATACTCTATTTCCATTGTTTCTCTATCTAGTAATTCTCCAAGCAGTTCTCCTTTCATTTTTAAAATTTTATTTTACCTTTTGATTATTTTTCAAGTTTGTGTCTTCTTAAATTTTGTTGAGACCATAAAATAGATTTTTCTAAATTACTTAATCTGTTTTAACTGAATTCTTGTTGCCATCTGATATAACCATTTGAAGACATACCTTATTTTTCCTAATTTATCCATTCATGCATATAATTTCAGGCCTGTTGTGTGTCTATAAATGGAGCAAAGATGATTTTTTATTTCACTGTTTAGTTCCAGGTACCTATTCAAAGATTTCTTTCAGATTTAAACTTGGATATGTATTTCATATAATGAATATCACTGCTATGTGTTCCTGTGGGAAATGAGGAGAAACCTAGAACTATGAGCAACTTACTTGTAGAACTTAACTTCTATGTATTATTTTTTCTTTGAAACTTGTGAAACAAGTTATTTCCAGTCTCCACATTGAATGTGGATTTCTTTTACAACAGAGGCAAAATTTCCACATCATGAAAAAAAAATCTCACCTCATTGCCACTTTTCAGTTTGATACAGCCACCGGAATTTATCACCATACATAGCTGATTTTAATATTTAACCTTGAACAATTTGGATTGGTTTCCATCAGTCTCCTGGCTTTTCCTAGCCTCTAGTCTGTTACCTTCTAAGTCAGCGGAATATGTAGGTGTCTCCACTTCTGGAAATGAAACAGAATATTGTTGTCCCCAAATATATTGTTACAGCTTGATCTTTAATATATTCTTCCATCTGGTTCTCCTTATAGTTAACAAAAATTAAATTGTTCAAGTTTTCTGGCATATGTATGACACTCTCCATTTTTATTTTTATTTTATGCTAATTTTTTTTCTCCCAAGCTTTTATTTGAATTCTAGTTAACATACAGGGTGATATTAGTTTGATGCATAGAATTAAGTGATTCAACACTTCTTTACAGCAGCTCTTGATATTCATCAGAGCTAGTACACCCCTTAGTCCCCACCAGCCCACCCACCTCCTCACCTGTAACCATCAGTTTGTTCTCTATAGTTGGGCCTGTTTCTTGGTTTTCCTCTTTTCCCCACTCCCCTCCATTCATTTGTTTTGTTTCTTAAATTCCACATATGAGTGAAATCATATGGTGTCTGGTGGACTTATTTTGCTTAGTTTTAACTGTTTAGGTATATTTTTATTTAGTTACTCATTCTAATGGGAATATGGAAATGAGTAATTCACCTGTACTGAAAGACTAGTAACTGGTATTTTGACAGATACTCCTACCAAACAAATAAGAAAAATGTTCCTATTAAGATATTTTTAATTGGATAGGAAAAGACAACTTAGAAAATATTGCACAGATTATGTGAAATCCCAAGATAAAAAAAATTAATAGTTTTTTAAAGTTAATTTAATTAGATTGTTCCTTTTATATATCTTACTTTCCTATATTTTATGGTTTTAATTTTTTAAGTTTGAACCTGCAGGATGGACACTAGTTTTCTTACTCTTGATATAAGAGCATAAAATTGATTAAATTATTATTAAATTGGTAAACAATGGTAGTTTTCACTATGTCTGACTAAAACAGTAGTAGACCCTGGAAGTAGTTTTCTGTTTGTCTTTGACTGACTTATTTTGCTTTGCATAATACTCTCTAGGTCCATCCAGGTCATTGTGGCTGAGTAATATTCCATTGGATAGAATTAGGGCCAGGATTAGGGTTAAATTTGGGGGTTCGGCCAGGATGAGGGCTTATGCCTGGTATTCTGCAGTTCAGAGACTTCTCTAGAGTGTTAGGTTCCTAGGTAGGGTTAGGGTAATGAGATAGTGGTACGCATTTAGGGTTAAGTTTGGGTATAGGGCCAGGGTTAGGGTTTGGGTTAGGTTAAGTGTCTGGCATTTTGCAGTTCAGAGACTTCTCCAGAGAATAAAACTCAAGTCTTCTGCTGGAGTAGAAAAGAAATGGCAGCCATTTGCCCAGCTAAGGCAAGGAGAGGATTTGTGGCTCTAAATACTTAAATTGATATTCAATTCTTCCTTCTGTGTTTATTTATCTCTTTATTTATTTACTTGTTTTTGGAAATAATACCAATTCTTAAATGTTTGGGGTCTTCACCAGAATAACTAGGCTGCTTCTCAACTTCTCTTATCGCATGTGCTGAACCCACCTTCTCAGACCTAGGTCAGAATGATGGTTAGGCTGAGTCATGTGCCTGATATCTTGCAGTTCAGAGGCCTCTCCAGAGAGCTAAGGTTAGGGTTAGGTTTAGGGGTTACAGTTTGGAATAGGTTGAGGGATATGTTTAGGTTTAGAGTTAGTGTTAACTGTTAGGGTTGGATTGAGGGTAAGGTTATCATTGATGTTAGGGTTAGTGTTTGTGCTATTATCCTGCGTTTGAAGATCTCACCAGAGAGTAAGACTCAGACTTCTGCTTGGGTAAGGCAGCCATCCACTAAACTGAGACTAGGAGGAGATTTAGGACTCTAAACATTATTTAAATAAATATTCAATTGATTGTTCTGTTATTAATCTCTATCTTTGTACAGATTTTTAGAAATACTACTAATTCTCTTTTTCAAGTTTCCCCCCTCTTTTATTTAAATTCCATTTAATCAACATACAATGCAATGTTTATTTCAGGTGTAGGATTTGGTAATTCACCACTTACATACAACAGTCATCACAAGTGCCCTTTTAAATATCCAGCACCTACTCAACCCCTCCCCCCTGCCCACCTTCCCTCCTGTATCCCTCAGTTAGTACAGTTGAGTGTGTTTTATGGCTTGCTTTTCTCTCGCTTTTTCCCCTATATTCGTCTGTTTTGTTTCTTTAATTCCCCATATGATGAAATCATACCACCTCTTTATCCATTCATCATTTGATGGACATTTGGGCTCTTTCTATTATTTGATTATTGATAATGCTGCTATAAATATTGGGATGCATGTGTCCTTTCAAATCATTTATTTGTATCCTTTGGGTCAATAACTTGCAGTGCAATTGCTGGGTCTTAGGGTAGTTCTATTTTTAATTTTTTGAGGAACATCTATACTGTTTTCTGGAGTGGCAGTTCCAGTTTACATTCCCACCAACAGCCTGAGGATTTCCCTTTCTCTACATCCTTGCCAACATCTGTTGTTTCCTGTGTTGTTAATTTTAGCCATTCTGAAAGGTATGAGGTGATACCTCATTGTAGTTTTCATTTGTTTTTTCCTTATGATGATCATGTTGAGCATCTTTTCATAAATTCCGATTAGTTAACATACAATGTAATATTAGATTCAGGTGTAGAATATACTGATTCAACACTTCCCAATAACACCCAGTATTCATCATAAGTACACTCCTTAATCTTCACCACCTATTTAGTTCCTCCCTTCCATCCACT
Organism: Suricata suricatta; assembly: GCF_006229205.1. Taxonomy (NCBI): domain Eukaryota; kingdom Metazoa; phylum Chordata; class Mammalia; order Carnivora; family Herpestidae; genus Suricata; species Suricata suricatta. The sequence continues at coordinate 54,948,662 of NC_043714.1, forward strand.
TCCCCTCTGGCAACCATCAGTTTGTTTTTTATACTTAAGAATCTGTTTCTTGATTTTCCTTTCTGTGTCATTTTTGTTGTTGTTGTTCCCTTTGCTAGGAGGTGGTGGTGGTTGTTGTTTTAATTCCACATATGAGTAAAACATATGGTATTTGTCTTTGACTTATTTCACTTGGCATGATACACTCTAGCTCCATCCATGTCTTTGCAAATTGCTGAGTTCATTCTTTTTATTGCCAAGTAATATTCCATTTGCATATATGTACCCCATCTTCTCTTTTTTATCCACAGATCTAGATTTAGGTTTAGGGTTAGGGTTAGAGTTAGGGTGAGAGTATGTAACTGGTATCCTACAATTCAGAGGCCTCTCCAGAGAGTAAAGTTTAGGGGTTAGGAATAGGAATTAGGCACTAGGGGTTAGGGGTTAGATTAGTGGTAGGGTAATGTAGGGTTAGTGTTAGGGTTGGAGGGAGGATATGGGCCTGGTATCCTGCACTTTAGAGGCTTTTCCAGATAGTTAGGTTTAGGATTAGAGTTAGGGAAATTCTAACAAGCATTTAAAGAAGAGTTAATACCTATTCTTATCAAACTGTTCCAAAAAGTAGAAATGAAAGGAAACTTTCCAAACTTATTCTATGAGACCAGTATTACCCTGATCCCAAAACCAGACAAAGACTGCACTAAAAAAGAGAACTACAGGATAATATTCCTTATGAACATGGATGCAAACCTTCTTAACAAAATCCAATCCAACAGAACATTAAAAGAATCCTTCACCACTGGGTTGCAAGTGTGGTTCAGTGTTCACATGTCAATCAATGTGGTACATTACATTAATAAAAGAAAGGATAATAACCATATGACCCTCTTAATAGATGCAGGAAAATCATTTGAAAAAGTACAGAATCCATTCTTGTTAAAAATCCACACAAAGCAGGGATAGAGGGAACATACATCAAGATCATAAAGGCATTTTATAAAAGACCCATAACTAATATCTTCCTAAATGGAGAAAAACTGAGAGCTTTTCCTCTGTGGTCAGGAAGAAAACAGAAGGTCTCTTCTCTGCCATGGTTATTTAACATAGTGCTAGAAATCCTAGACTCAGCAATCAGGCAACAACAACAACAACAACAACAGTTAAAAGGCATCCAAATCAGCAAGGAAAAAGTCAAACTTTCCCTATTTGCAGATGACAGGATACTCTATGTAGAAAACCTGAAAGAGTCCATCAAAAAATTGTTAGAACTTATACACTACTTCAGCAAAGTTGCAGGATACAAAATCAATGCAGAAAAATCTGTTGCATTTGTATACACCAATAGCAAAGCAGCAAAAGAAATCAAGGATTTTAAATAAGTGTTTTAATTTTTTTAATGTTTATTTATTTATTTTTGAGAGAGAGAGAGATGAAGTGTGAGTGAAGGAAAGGCAGAGAGAGAGGGAGACACAGAATTCGAAGCAGGCTCCAGCACAGAGCCCAATGCAGCATTCAAACTCAGGAACCATGAGATCATGACCTGAGCTGAAGTTGGAAGCTTACCTGACTGAGCCACCCAGCTGCCTCTGGGTTTTGTTTTGTTTTGTTTTCCAGAGAGAGAATGCATGTTCTGGGTAGAGGGGCAGAGAGTGAGAATCTTAAGCATTTTCCTTGCTTTGCATGGAACCGAGGCAAAGGTTGATCTCATGACCCCGAGATCATGATCTGAGCTGAAATTGAGAGTGGACATAACTGACTGAGCCACCCAGGTGCCCCTAAACTTCTTAAATAAATAATCAACTGCTGCTTTTGTTTTTTATCTCTACCTTCACAACCATTTTCAGAAATGATACTTGTGAATGTTTGGGGTCTTCTGTGGAATAACTAGGCTACTTTTCAACTTATCATGGGTTCATGAACCCACTTTCTCAAATCTAATGTTAAGCTTAGGGTTAGGGTTTGTGCCTATTATTTTGCTTTTAAGAAACTTCACCAGAGAATAAAACCCCAAACTCAACTTCTGCTTGGTTGAGAAAATAGGCAGCCATCCATTGACCTGAGGCAAAAGGAAATTAGGGGCTCAGAATACTCTTCAAATCAATATTCAATTGGTCTTTTCTTTTTTTCATTTTTATCTTCACACTCATGTTTAGAAATAATACCAGTTCTAGTTTTTTAAGTTTGTATTTAAATTCCAATTAGGTAACATACAATGTAATATTAGTTCCAGGTATGCAATATATTGATTTAACATTTCCATACGGCACCCCATGTTCATCAGAACTAGTGTGCTCTTTAATCCCCATCACCCACTTAAGCCATTCCTCAACTACCTCTCTTCTTGTAACAATCAGTTTATTCTGGAAAACATATGGATAGTCCTCAAATTGTTAAAAACAAAACAAAACAAAACAAGAACCACCCTACAGTCCAACAAGTACACTAAGTATTTAATCAAAGAATATAAAAATACTAATTCCTATGTAAACATGCACCTCAATGTTTATGACAGTATTATCTGCAATAGCCAAATTATAGAAAAGCCCAAATGTGTTTATCAATTGATTAATGGATAAAGAAGATGGTGTATATTCCATATTATATATAATGGAAAATTATTCAGCCATATAAAAGAATGTAATCTAATCCATTTTCAGTGATGTGGATGAATCTTGAGAGTATTTTGGTAGGCAAAATATGTTGGTCAGAGAAAGAGAAAAACCATATGATTTCAATCATATGTGGAATTTAAGAAACAAAAGAAACAAGAAAAGGGAAAATAAAGACAAAAAATTAAGGAACAGTTTTAATCATAAAATATCTTCTCATTACAATTGAAGACACATAAAATTAATTCTCTTACAAAAAGACCTTCAAGAGCATATAATCTCTAGAGAGTAGAACTATTTCTGAAAAGTTAAAAATTAAACCAAACATGCTTCAAGGATTCTTATCATTTGGAACTAACTGTATAACTTGAGAATTACAGTGTTCATCAAATTACTATTAGTTAACTTAATACTTAGTTATTAATATATTATAAAAACATTAACAAGTTATGCTCTTTAGTTTCAAAGGAACTTATAAAGGTTTAATAATCTAAAATTAAATGATTAAAGTTTGAAACAAAACAAAATCACTATAAGAAGAATTGAGAAATTTAATATAATTAGACATTTTAGGTGGGTTAATTGTCAATTTTAAAATCTAAATCCAAATCTGTTTTATTTTCTTTAGTGTTATTCAGAATTCATTGTATGTTATACAGGCTCAAAAATCAAGTACACTTTTCTGTGAAGATTTTTTGACTGGAATTCCTTTTTAAAGGATGTTATTACATGTATATTGTTTAAAATACATTGGGGTACCATAGTAGATAAGGACTACAATACATTTTTCAAAAGACATAAAAATTCTGCTGTGTAGAAAATTAGTTTTTTAATTTATCTGCCAAAGCAGAAGAAAATGATAATATTGGGCAGTTATATACGAAAATATTAAGAGAACAGTGTTTTAGATTTGTATATGAGTTAGCAAAATATCTAACAATGCATAGTTAATCATAAAGTGCTGGTTTAGCATGAAAAATATACTTTTAAAACTCCTTATTCTATTTTAAAAGTTGACTATATAATTTTTATTCTAGTTGAAAGCAAATTATAGTAAATAGAACATAGAATGGATAGGAAAGAAATATTTGGAGTTTATTTTGGATCTATTGTCATGTTGATATGTTTCTACAAATTTCCCCTTTCAGAAGTCTTTTATATACGTTCTGTGAATTTGCCTTTTCCTCAGACTTTTATTACTATTCTGAACTAAGCATTAGTTTCAATTCAGTCACTATATTCCTGGATGGGTAAACAGAATATTGTTTATTTGAAACTAAAACAATATAATGTCATAATAATCTTGAACTGGGGCACCTGGGTGGCTCAATCAGTTAAGCGTTCGGCTTCGGCTCAGGTCATGATCTTACGGTTAGTGGGTTCCAGCCCCAAGTCGGGCTCTGTGCTGACAGCTCAGAGCCTGGAGCCTGCTTTGGATTCTGTATCTCCCTCTCTCTCTGACACTCCCCTGCTCGCACTGTCTCTCTCTCTTTCTCTCAAAAATAAATAAATATATATATTAGAAAAAATAATAATAATCTTGAACTTTTATCTTACTGAGAATACATTGAATATTATGTATCTACTTATAAATATTAGTCCAAATGAAATAGTGTATGAAACTGTAACAACAAACAAGAAATCTGCACTGGAATCTGAAAAGCAGTATAAAAAGATGTGATTTTGCCATTCCTTATTATAGTAAACCATTCCTTGAGTGATTATGTAAAGATAAAAAAATAAAACAGTGACTCTGAAATTGCCTAGAATTATGCTTTGCCCATAGTAGGTAGATAATAAACTTTTATTGAATCTGTAGAAAATGTTGCCTAGAAATTAGGGATAGAAAGTATATAAAACTTGTTCTCCTCTATGGAGAAGACAATTTAATTAACAAAGCAAGAGATATGTATAAATTTAATTAATTACTTATGTAAGCTAGTCTTGGCTATTATGCTATATAATGTAGACTAAATCATGCTATCTTTGAATTGATAATAGTCCTTTTTTTGCCCTGTTTAGATGTTTTGTATCTAAGTCTTAAATCTGAAATGTGCATTTGTGCATTATGTTTTATTTTAGCATCTCCTCCCAAACTCTTGGCATCACACTAATCTGTATAATGTTTGTCGTACAATTGCTCAGTGGTGATGACAGTGATAGAAAAAAGTTGGAAGGAGTGATAAGCGCTTGGTAGAGGAGCTTACACTTGGCCACGGAGATTGGGTACCACTGAAATAAAACATTCGGAGAAAAAGTGTAAAAGCATTCCAAAGAATAAAACAGTGTGACAGATAAGGGAAGCAGGTGTGTATGTGACATGTCTGGGAAAATGATTACATAGACTTTTATGAATTTAAGCAACTAAAAGATAACCTGTGAGAAGTGCTTCTTTTATATCTCTACAATGCAAAAAAAAAAAAAAAAGATGTTCAAATGAGCATACTATAGATAAAATATATAGAAGTCTTTTTCTGATGAATGAACAGGGAGCGTATAGCCTAGACTTGGCAGAGAAACTAAGCAATTGGATTCACTCATTAATTCCCAACCATTCTTTTCTGGCATGCAGTAGAGAATGAAATGATTATGTAAAATCTGACAGCTCTCTTAAAAGTCTTTCTGGTCCTGTATTTTTAAATGGTTCTGCTTCAGCAGCTGGGAAAGGCATCAGAAATCTTTCTAAAATATAACCATTCTCATTTTTTCAAATCATTAGGATTGTTGTTGTTGTTTGCTTGTTTGTTTGTTTGTTTGGTGAAAAACTTAGCAAGTCCAGAACTCGTGCTGAGGACATCTGCATATGAACATCATAACGCAGCCTTGAATCAAAGCAAACCTTAGTTCTAAGTTGGCTACCACAGTGATTTCAATGAGTGCACTGTATTGGTTTTCTTTTTTCCTCTTTTTTTTATTAATCTAAAAACAAATGGATCTGAGGGCTATTTCAAGCTATATTACAAAGTTGGTGAAGTATAATTACTCAGTAAAATGTAAAAACTAAATTTATAAATAAAATTAAGGATGGGAACAAGAGACAATCTTCATGTAATCTCCCTACTCTTGTTTAGTGCATCTATTATACAGAAGCAAATTTTATAGAAAATGTAGATAGCATACAAAGGGATTTCTAAGGAGGATGCTGCCAAAGGACTAAAATTAACATCGTACCTTGAGTCATAAGTTACGTATCTGAATGTCAAGCCATTAGATGTATTTATCTTGCTTTTAGGCATTTGAATTATTGAAGAAATTTTACATCATAAAATTACTCTCTATTGTATTTTTGCCCTCTTTCTGGACTAAATAAGGTTCTTTATATAAGACACTGCATAAATAAAACTCTTTACCTCCTAGTACTTTTCACAGAAGGCTTAATGAAAGTTTCTCCACCAGATGCTAAACTTAATAAAAATAAGGACATCATCCATCTGGATCACTACTTTATCCCAGAGTAAGCCGGTGTCAAAATACAGAGCACAGACATAAATATTTATTAAATGAATGCATCTGTTAAGTAATTATAAAAATATTGTGTGTGGGCAATGGGAATATTTGGACCAATAGGAAATCACAAACTGAGACTTGAAGTATAAGTAGGGATTAGCTAAGAAGTCATTATTGAACTGTAAAGAAGGGCATTGTAGTCTGAGAAAATAATTATACATTCAGGAGTTTATCAATTACTAGAGCTGTATGTGTATATATCTGTAAGTATATGCCTAAGTATGTGGATATATATAAAAATAATGTATGTTTGTAAGACATATTATTTATATAACCTATAAACAATGTTAGGAATATGCAAATCCCTTTTCCTTTCTCTTCTCTTTTCTTTTCTTTTGTCTTTTCTTTTCTTTTCTTTTCTTTTCTTTTCTTTTTCTTCCTCCCTTCCTCCCTTCCTCCCTTCCTCCCTTCCTCCCTTCCTCCCTTCCTTCCTTTCTTTTTAATTTGAAAGAGAGAGAGAGAGAGAGAGAGAGAGAGAGAGAGAGAGAGAGCACGAGTTGGGGAGGGGGTAGAGGGAGAGGGGAAAATACCAAGCAGAACCCATGCGCAGCACGGAACTGGACCCGGGGCTCATTCTCACCACCATGACATCATGACCTGAGCCGAAATCAAGACTAGGATGCTTAACCAAATAAGCCACCCAGGCACCCTATCCTTCTATTATTTTTTATCTTCTCTTGCCAAGGATCTTCTACCCACGATTTGGGAACTATTAAACAATAAATTTTAAAAATAACTCTAGGGGCGCCTGCGTGGCTCAGTCGGTTAGGCCTCCGACTTTGGCTCAGGTCAGATCTCACGTTCGTGGGTTCGAGCCCCGTGTCAGGCTCTGTGCTGACAGCTAGCTCAGAGCCTGGAGCCTGCTTCTGGTTCTGTGTCTCCTTCTCTGTCTGCCCCTCCTCCTCTCATGCTCTGTCTCTCTCTGTATAAAAAATAAATAAAACATTAAAAAAATTTTTAATAAAAAAATAAAAATAACTCTAAAGGCCTCTAGAATTAAATGAAGTCATCACAACACTTAATTTTAGAGACTATTTCCTTCTGAAACTTGTCTGCCCTGGATATCATGATGATAATGTTTCTTCTGATTTTCTAGCTATTTCTTCTATGTCTTTATCCTTGGCATTTCTTCTGCTTTGGATCTGTCAAATGGACTTATTCAGGCTAGGTTTACTGTTTTGTGTAGATCTGTCTTTTGTTCTGTACTTAAAAAAATCTCTCTTTAGTTTCTTCCTATCTATTTCTACTGTTTCAACTGTCAATTCTGATACATGAGATTTTTAATCTAAATGTCTAATCTAATTTTAAGGCTTAAATCCTGAGTTTCAAAATTGTCAGGAGACATTTTTACCTCCCTGATACGCTATAATGTTAAAGTCAAATGGTTAAAAAAAATAAGACACAATGATGGAGAGTATGTAACATGATCAGAAAAGGGCTGACGGCACAATCCTGGGGATTATTGACATTTCCATGCAGAGAGAGTGCAGATTGTGAAGGGGTTAAAAATAAATGAATACAGACTATTATGGCAAACCTGAGGAGTCATGTCAGGGAAAATAAGGGAGAAGAAAGTTACCGGAAAGAACAAATATATTTATCATCTATCTGTCTGTCTGTCTTTCTATCTATTATGTATCTATTTAATCTATCATCCCCCTGTAATTTTATAATCAAGAAGAGTTTCCATTAGCTTTAACAAATAGAGCATTATGTGTGATCTTGAAGAACACTGGTAGTATGAAATCAGAATTTGTCAAGCTATGAAGTCAATAGATGGGGAGATATGAAGACAGAATAAACTATTGCAGGAAGTTTGGCTTTGAAGTTGCCTTTGATAGGATTATAAACAAAAAGATCAGGAAGGAATACGAAATTCAGTCTTCAGCCCTGCCTTTCCTAGAGATGAGCACATGAATTCTGTGTTAAAGGATATATAGGACATATCATGTTTTCAAGATGACAGGAGTGATTGGAGTGGCATTATAGAGTACTAAAACAAAAACCACAAGTGATCATGGAGAAATTACAATACAGCAGACTAGGACCAATGCAGAAAGATGAGGCGGAGAAGTAATAAAAGGGCCAGTTTATAAAAGATCTTATATGCTTTACTAAGACCTTTAAATTTAACAATAAAAATATTAATATCAATTGACATATAATTACTTTGTGTCAGATACTATATTAATTTTTTACCCATGCTATTTACTCATGTATAAAAAATATTTTAAGATATATACTAAGATGTATGCTAAGTGTATAAGACCCTGAAAACAGACTGCCTGGACATTTTACTTACCCTCTCTGTGTCTAGATTACCTCATCTTTAAAATGAAAATAATTTTATGTGCTTCATAAAATTGACATATTTTGAGAAAATTGACATTATTTGAGAAAATAATGTAAAGCACCTAGAAGAGCACCTAACAATAAATACTCAAGTATTTACAGTTAGAAGCACACCAATTTTATGAATTCTTTATATTAATTAATTGACTGATGAAGTTTTTTTAGAAAGTAGCTGAAAGAACACAGATAGGGATATGTATCATTCTATGGACCATATTCTTAATAGATGAAACTCATGTTAAAATCAGGGATATAGAAGAAGCACATCTTAAGGAAATACAAATTGCTTAGTTGTGGACATAGTAATTTTCAGATAGCTCTGTGACTATTAGACACTTAGATGTTCAGGTCTTCAATTCAGGATAGTGATCTGGGATAATAATAGAAATTTTGGAGTTGTCACCATGTGGATGGTAGTGTTAATGTGGCTATGTTCCAGGCAAGATTGACCACAGACTTTATTTCTCACTGATCGGACACCAAATCTGTGAAAAAAAAAATCATGAAAGAATACTAAATTCAGTCTTGAGCCTTGTTTTTCCTAAAGAGGAGAACATGAATTCCATGCATCAGTAAAGAGCCCAGAAAGAAATAGCCCAAATGTTGGAAGTAGTTACGTCAAATAGTTTCTCTGAGTTTGGCCATTTCTCTAGATTCAAGCACTCATTTATAGGAAATACAGATTATAGAAAATGCTGTCAACAATATCCAGTATCCAGGATGTTGGAAACTCTAAGTGCAGATTTCCCAGTTACTTCTCCAAATTAATTGCCAGGGTTGGAATGATGAGAAAGAGATACAGAGAAGAAAGACAATAGATTAAAAGAATCATAGAGACAGTAATCAGTTACAAACAATGGATCTTATCTGGATCCAGCTTTAGCCAATATTTGTAATCTTTTAATTTAATTAATTTTTAAATGCTTATTTATATTTGAGACAGAGTGTGAAAAGGGAGGGGCAGAGAGAAGGGGAGACACAGAATCCAAAGCAGGCTCCAGGCTCTGAGCTGTTAGTACAGAGCCCAACGCGGGGCTCGAACCCATGAACCATGAGATCATGAGCTGAGCCAAAGACGTTCTTTCACTTAGTTCTGAGTTTCTCCTCTCATTGCCCTGTAACTTCCTCACTGATATTTCATCCACCCTCTGTCACTTGTACATATATTTAAGCTCTTGAAACTCTTCCATCTTCTGTAAAATGGAGTTATTTCTGGTGCCCGCCTCAGTGAGTTGATATGACCATAACTGATTTGTACATAGTATATGCTCAACAAATTATAGCTATTTTATTGCTAATTAGTATTTTCCTTAATATTGATTACAGCAAATGTTCAATGTTATTTTACATTTTAATCTCTACAGATAATGATCCTGTTAGTTCTTTACTGCTATTATAATACATTACCAGAAACTTCATGGCTTAAGACAATAGAATTTTATTATTTTACAACTCTAGAGCTCAGATGTCTAAAATTGTCTTTATTGAGCTAATACAAATGTGCCTTCAGTTTAAATTCCTTTCTGGAGGTCCTAAGGAGGTATCTATTTCTTTGCCCTTTCTAACTTACAGAAACTATTCACATTCCTTGACTTGTGGCTCTTGTCCTCTGTCTTTGAGGAGGCAGTGTGTCATCTTCACATTTCTCCTCTCACCCTTTAAATGCCCTCTTTCAGAAGGACCCTTGTGATTACATTGGGCCTCTGCCAGGATCATTCCCGTATCTCAAAATTCTAAATTTAATCCCATTTGCAAAATCCCTCATGCCATGCAAGTAACATATTCACAGATTCCATAGATTAGAAGGTGAACATCTTGGGGTATCACAATCTGCATTCTGCATGAGTTTTTCATCTAATAATTTGGAAAACAAAAAAACTTCGGACTGCTAATTTACCTTGTAAATCAAGTATCTAGATTACTGCTTAAGACTCTCAGTCTACCTGCACATACTAATCTGAGCTCTGTATGCTATATTTTTTAAGTTTTTATTTAAATTCCAGTTAGTTAACATATAGTGTAATATTAGTTCCCTGTGTACAATTCAACACTTCCATACATCATTCAGTGCTCATCACAACAAGTGCACTCCTTAATCCCCATCAGCTATTTCACCAATTCCCCCAACCCACCTCCCTTCTGTTAACCGTCAGTCCCATTCTCTCTAGCTGAGTCTGTTTCTTGGTTTGCCTGTCTTTCTCCCCCCACCCCCATGGTGGTTTGTTTTGTTTCTTAAATTCTACATATGAGCAAAATAATAATTTGTCTTTTTCAAACTTATTTCACTCATCATAATACTCTCTTGCTCCATCCGTATTGTTGCAAATGGCAAGCTTTCATTTTTTTTATGTCTGAGTAACATTCCATTGAATATACACCACATCATCTTTATCCGTTCATCAGTTGATGGACATGTGGGCTCTTTCCATACATTGGCTATTGTAGATAATGCTGCTATACACATCAAAAGTGTATATTACCCCTTGAATTTATACATTTTTTTTCTTCTTCTAGTAGTGGATTTTAGGGTAGTTCTATTTTTAACTTTAAATTTTTTTAATGTTTAATTCTTTATTTTGAGAGAGAGAGAGAGATTGAGAGCATGTGAGCATGTGAGCAGGTGAGGAGGTGAAGGGCAAAAAGAAAACTCCAAGCAGGCTCCTCATGGACGACACGGAGTCCCATCTGGGGCTCTGTCTCATGAACCATGAAATCATGACCTGAGCCACAATAAAGAGTTGGGTATTAACTGGCTAAATCACCTAAGCACCCGTATTTTCAACTTTTTAAGGAACTTCCAAACTGATTTCTAGAGAGGCTCCACCAGTTTGCATTTCTACCAAAACTGTTAGAGACTTCTTTTGCCACATCTTGCCAACACCTGTTGTTTCTTATGTTGTTAATTCTATGTCACTTTAATATTTTTCTCCAATAGAGGAAATCTCATGGCATTGTAACTTCTAGTTGATCATTTCATAGCTATTTGATATTATGCAAGTATCTTAACTTTCCTAAGACTCATTTTACTCATATGTAAAATAGAAAAAAATATTAGTGGATAAGATATGTAAATCATTGTATTACCTAGAAGGAAAAGTGCTTAATAAAAATTAACTGTGAATATTATTGTAATGTTATTTTAATTGCTAGAGTCCAGTAAATAAGCAAGTTCCTGTATTGTTTAATTCCATTAAACTCTCTTAGGAAATTAAACAATTTCTTGGCCCCTGGGGTATTAATGATATTCTACTTTATTTCTAATTTATTTGAACCATAATCTTCTATGTCTTAAAATAAAAGAACATTTTATTTTTCACTAAAGACAGGCATTTACATAAGTCTGTAAATAAACAAGGGTCAGAATTATATTAGATAATTTTGATTCTATCCAGAGTTATAACTAAACATGTAGTTATCGATTTTACAATTTCAAGGCCCCAGTGGTAGAAGATTACTCCTCCTTCTCCTCCCCCTCCTCCTCCTCTTCCTCTTCTTTTTCTTTTCCTTCTCCTTCCTCTTCTCCCTCTCCATCATTATCATCATCATCATCATCATCATCATCATCATTTACATCCTCTATAACTTTGTTTATTTGTATGTTATTCATGTAACAATGAGACATCTATGTATTCACAAGATGGTATCTTCTAAACTATGACAGTGACATATGGGCTACTATATACATTATTTCATTCTGTTTGTTATTCCATTGCAGTGCCCATGATATCTGCCATGGTAGCTCATTAAATGCATGTGTGGACTTTCTTTAGCTGAAAATATGAAGTAAATTAATGGGTGAAGGGTGATAGAAGGACTTGTTAAAGAAACTGGCATAAGACCAAAGCAAAAAGCCCTAACATTTACTGGGCCCAGAATATATACAATGTGCTGCTACATGCTTTATATATCAAGATAAATAAGATGTTCATATATTTTTAATCCTTTAATCCCGTTCATACAGTTTCTATCACAATGTCTGGCATTTATTACCCATTTTTCTCTCTTTGTATTTGAATTTGATGAATTTAATTTTGCACGGCTGTATGGAAGTGGTGTGAATTATAAAAAGGTTGAGTCACTAAGTAAAAAGACTATACAAAGTAATAACAACTGATAAGTATTAAATCTTGATGATGGTCCCAAGTAGTTTTCTAAGTGTTTTACATGATCTCATTCAATCCTAACAACAAACCTATTGAGCTAGAGTGAGGTGAAGAAAGTTGTCTATGACTAGCTCTACAGTTATTAAATTAAGGCATGGATTCTGGTCTTACATCACCTGATCATAAGCTTTGGAACACCAGGTGTTAAATCAGCATAGACATAGAAATCTAATACTGTGTTTTGTTTTGTTTTTTAACTCTTAGCAAGTATTATAAGATGTATTATATTGTTGAAGCTAATTTTAAGAATGTAGTACTAGGATTATGCTACCTCATCTTGTGTTTAATGCTTTCATGACTTAATATTTTTAAAGAGGAAAATGAAATACTATAAAAATCTTAAGTGTACTGTTTTACCCGTAGCCTCTCTCTCTCTAGAGAGAGAGAGTGACAGAATCCCAAGCAGGCTCTGTGCTGATAGATGTGGGGCTCAATTTCACAAATCCATGAGATCATGATCTGAGCTGATATCAGGAGTCAGAAGCATAGCTGATTGAGCCACCCAAGCACCCCATAGGCTATATTTTTTAACATACTGAATCAAAGTAAATATGCTTGAATTTCTTACAAATATTAAAGTTAATGTTTCTGGGGAAGTGTATTTTGGCTGGAATTTTTTCATATTCTTAAAGATTCCATGTTTATCACATTAGTGTATAAGCAAAGTAATGCATGTTCTGTCATAAATTCATTTTGTGTTGGTTGAATATTCCTGAGACAATAATTTCTCTCTTTGTCCTATAAATCTAAAATAGTTTTAGATTTAGCAACTGAATATTTCCAACTATATTTGCTTATTAAAATTTTGTAATTATTACAATGTGATTTTCTTTTTACTTTTCATATAATACCTCCCTACCAATAATACACTTGTACATTTACTTTATTTAAAATAAATTAGATGAGCACCTAAGAAATATTCAGCTATGTGCTTAAGCAATTTTCAGAGTGTAAGTAATGTGTATCTCTAGGCAGTAACATGCACATTTTTTCATGGTCAGATGGCTAGATAATTTGATACTCTTTCCTCTCTGGCTCTTTTTGTGGATCAGATTTGGCAAACTTTTAGGATAACATGTAGATTTCAGATGTTTAGTTACAAAGTCAATAAACCAAGGGATAAGATCTTATTCAGCATTAGGCCCATTTTTTAGAGTATCCACCATTGCAAAATCTTGTAAAAATCTATTTTTATGCTATCGAACTTAATCAGTGAGGCATTTTTGAGCCAAAACATTATATTACCCACATTTTAAGCGTGTCGCAATAATAGAATACAGGCTCTGGCTGTTTCCATTTTTTTTAAATCTTATTTTGGTCATATAAATAAGTAAAGCAAAAGATTGCCCTGAGCCATTTTGGTTTTCTCTCTTGCTATTAAAACCTCCTACTCATTTCTGCCACCTGACTCTTTTTATACAATTCAGTTATACATACATATTCACATTCATTTAGTAAGAGAATGGATGATATAATTTTGAATTACTTTTCTCTGAAGTGAACAAAATGCAACATCTTTTACAGAAGCTAATAGTTCACCTACAAAACGCTATAGCACTTGTTTGCAGCTAGTGAGTTCATTAATATTTGCTTATTATTTATATTTTTCTCCCTTAGTTACTATATTCTTCCTCTCACACACATGTGCTGTGTAAATAATACTACTGTGAGATAAAAGTCAGTTTAGATATAAGTTCTGCCATTCACTGTCTTTGAGACTGTGGATAAGTTATCCAATAACTCAAATTTGTTTTCCTCATCTGTGATTTAGGGGTAAAAATGTTCATCTTATATAGTTGCTGTGAGTATCTAATGAATGAATATCTGTAAATATACAGTATTTGGGTTCATGTAATATTATATAAAATTGTATAAAAATTACTATATATAATCAGAGCTTCCAGATAACTTTTTGGGAGTTATTTATTTCAATAGTGCAAAGATATATTTGTTCAGTAGATCTTTAACTTATACACATGTATTTAAACTTCTATTAACTATTACTATTGCCAAAAAATTGGACTGTAAAACCTAAGAAAGAATGAGTTAAGAAGAGGGAAGAGTTAACCAGTAACTCACTCCAGCTCTACTTAGGGGAGGGTGAGCTGAGTAGATGACCTCAATCAGATCTCCACAAAATTGTCTTTAAATGAACCTCCTTGTAAACCTGTTATGCCATTACTAGTGGAAAAGGGTGAGTTTATATAAAAAATAATTTAACAGGATATTTCTTATCAGAAATTGATTATTTATAAAGGAACTATAATTTATTTATTTGAAGGGCACATTGGTTGAATAGTAGGAGGTGGCCACAAAAACATGTTTTTTGGGGAATTAATGGTGTATAAAATAGGACAGTACTCAAAACAAAATTACTCAATTTAGTAAACTTGTTGGCAGATGACCTGGATCAAGATCCATTATCACTGTTTTCTCAGTGGCCTTGAGCATATTAATAAATTTATTTGAGAAAATCAAGGATTTTTTTAGTTCAAAACTATATATATGAAGCATCTATTATATGGTAGATTCTTAAAAATAAAACTGATTACTATGATAAGTTCTATTCAACATAATCCAAAAAGAAATGTTTTCCTGGAAACTTCACCTGTTAGAGTTAAGCCCTTCTGGAAAACAGTATGTTCTCTATGACTTGTGCTTGCTTATAACCAACCTTTCAGTCCTTAGGGAAGTTGAATACCTCTGTGATATGTGTTGAACCTTGACAATTCAGTCATTTGTGTTAATACACATCCAATTATCTATCTATCTATCATCTATCTATATCTGTCTATCTATCAATATCCTCCCTTTCTTCCTCCCTCTCTCTCTGTCTCTCTCTCTCTCTCACTCCTTATCACTATCTGACTTAAAAATCACTTGGCATTAATCACAATATAATACTGGCAATAATATATTTTTTTCTCAATTTCCCAGCCATTCTTGTCAAAATTACCAGGAAAATGAAAGTTTTCATGCAAAATCAGCTCCGCTCCATAATTCCATGAGTTATGAATCTTTTGTTACCAAATGGATCATATAACTAGCCTCTGAAAAGATTGCACTGAATTCCCAAATAATAGCTATCTGATCATTAAATTAAGGAGTTTCTGTAATCCTTTCCATGCATCCTACTAGATTTTTAAAAACATAATTTAAAACACACATACAAACATTCCTTTCTTCTCTGTTGTAATTGCTCACTTCCGTGAGTGATTGAAACTTTCTCACAGCTCCCAGATGCACCCCTATGGTAATGAGCTCTCGTTTATTTCAGTTTATTTTCTTAAAAGTCAAAATACACAATTGGCATGGGTAAGATTGTCCTTTCCTCTTGTGTACTAGGGTTGATGGAAAGGAAGGGAATAGAAGCAGAAAAAGGAACTTCACAGAGCATCTCCTATGTTCTAGATTGGCACTATGCGATATGGCAGCCACCAGCCACTTGAGGCTGGTAGAGACCACTTGAAATGTAGTGAGTGCAAATTATGATATGCCATATGGGTAATACATTGTATTTTGAAGACAATACAAAAATAGAATGTATAATAACTCATTAATGTTTTATGTTTATTACATTGGGTGATAATATTTTGGATATATTTTATTAAATACTACTATATATAATTATACCCATTTCTTTTCACCGTTCCTTTTTTAAAAGTTTATTCATTTTTGAGAGAAACAATGAGCAGGGGAGAGGCAGAGAGAGAGTGAGACAGAGGATCTGAGACAGGCTCTGAAGTAATAGCAGTGAGCTTGATAGGAAGTTCAAATTCATAAACAGTGAGATCATGACCTAAGCCAAAGTTGGAGTCTCAACTGACTGAGCCACCCAGGTGCCCCTTCACTATTTATAATGTTATTTAAGTAAAGTAAAAATTACCTATGTGTCTTGAATTTGTAATTTATGTTTTATTTATTTTGGACAGCACTGTTCTAGATATTTCACAACTACGCCCAGAGTTATGAATGATTATTATGTTTCCTACCTGTATAAAGGAGCTTGGAGGGTTTGGCACTTAAGATCCTGTTTGTATTAGTTTTCTATTGCTTCATAACAAAACATCACAGACTTAGTAATTTAACCAACACCCATCTATGAGCGCATTAGGCAAGAAGCTAGGTATGGACGGCGGGAGGATGGACCTCAGATGTCCTGATGGAGAGCCCTAGGTTGTGGTTTCCTACTCCCATGCAGATATTTTGAATACATGTTGGGAAAGAATATGTGTGGTTGGCATATTATTAAGTATTCCAGTCTGTCACTCAAATATTGTGAACTTAGAACCCACCCAAAAGAAGAAAAAATTGATAGAAGCCCAAAACCCAGAGTTTCCCAGAGTTGTCTCTCTTGACTGGCCTGCAACTCCCTTGGAATGTATTTTAATAAAACTTTGCTGTGCTTTACTTTCAGTTTGCTGTCCTATAATTCATTACTGTGGCAGCAGAAAGAGCCAGGCTTCTTTCCTTTTCCATCTCACTCTTGGTAACAGCCTCACATCATCACAAGTCACAAGTCTAGGTGTGGTTCAACTTGATTCTCTACCAAAGGTCTCACACTGAAGAAAACACCTGCATGGGGCACTCATCTGGAGGCTCTGAAGAAGAGTCCATTTCAAGTTCATTTAGTTGTTGACAGAGCCCACTCTGCTAAGGGTCAACCTCAACTCTCAGAAGCTACATGTTTTTCCCTGCCATGTAACCCTCTAAACCTTCAAAGCCAGGAATGGGAAGCTGAATCCTTGTGTTTTGAATGATGTTTTCTCCCTCTATCTCTGACTTCTAGAAACAGACTTGAAGAGCTAATGAGACTAAGTTAGATCTACCTGTATAATCTCCCCTTTGGTTAACTCTAGTCAATTTATTAGTAACCTCAATTATAATTGCAGATTCCTTTTTATCAGGTAACATAAACATAAGGGTATGTATCAGAATTCCTCCTACATTCAAAGGGAGGGAAATGTACAAGAATGAGTGTGGGAAGGGTGTGCATGCTAGAAACCTAACATTTAGTTCAAATTTAGATATTACAATATGTATAAGTAAGTCATATACCTGATTATGAATAAGTTTTTCTTTCTCAAGTTTTATAATTCCTGTGTTGAAAATTAAAACAGTATTAGTGCCCCTGTCCACATAACTCATCCACTTATATTGACAATATTCACAGGTGCTTATTATCACCGTAGCATTTTTGCAGATGTTAAACTGATAAGTAAAATTCCAAGTGATAAGTATGATTCCAAGGTGCAACAGATTGTTTGGGAAATGACAACTGAGAGAAAGTGAGAGTCACCTCCAAAGCCAAGTCATTTGGTGTAGCTGACAGTTCTCAGGTTGAATAGTGCCAGGTGGAAGGGTTGTGAAGGAGAAAGGAAGTCACTTTATCCAGTATCTTCAAATGTTCCCAGGAAGAGGCGGGGCCAAAATACACGATCTCCTATCATTTCTCTTCCGTTATAGCATGCCACGCACAATCATAGAGACATTTAAATCTGCTTGTTAGGTTGAATAACTTAAAAAGATGGTGGACAAGACCAAAATGGAAACAGGTAGATTTCATCCCAGAACGTTATTTAAAAAGATGTTTGTGAGTAGCGGACCTCTTTGTTTCCATTAATGTAATTTTTTTGTTTTGCTTAATAGCCTTAAAATCCTGAATTTTCTATTTTATCAATAAGCTCAGATAGTATGTTCTAGGCATTCACTAAATGTTCTGCAGATAGTTGACTATGGTGTTTCTTCTTCTTTTTTTTTTTTGTCATGTAACTTTTTAAAAAATTGAAGTATAGTTAATATAGAATACTATATTAATTTCAGGTGTACAACATAGTGATTTGTCATTTATATACATTAACAAATGCCTGCCATGATAAGTCTAGTTATCATCTGTATGTCACAAAATTATTAGATTTTATTCCCTATGCTGTACTTTAAATCCCTTTGACTTATTTGTTTTATAATTGGAAGCTTATATCTCTAATTCCTCTTCACCTATCTTGCCCAAACCCCCACTCTCTCCTCTCAGACAATGACAAGTTTGTTTTCTGTATGTATTAGTCTGTTTTTGTTTTGTTTGTCCATTTGTTTTGTTTTTTTGACTCCATATGTAAGTGAAGTCATATGGTATTTGTCTTAATTTGCCTGACTTACTGCACTTACATAATATCCTCTAGGTCCATTCCTATTATCACAGATGTCAAGTTTTCACTCTGTATATATATTATACAGGTTCTTTATCTAGTCATCTATGCTGGACACTTAATATACAGAGAAAAGATCACCTTAGTGCACTGGTGGTGGAAATGTAAATCAGTGTAGCCACTATGGGAAAAAGTATAGAAATTTCTAAAAAAATTAAAAATAGAAAATCCATGCAGTCAGCAAATTTCAATCCCAAGCATTTAGCAGAGAAAAGGAAAACACTAATTTGAAAAGTTATATACACCCTTTTATTTATTCCAGCATTTTCACAACAGCCAAGAGGTGGTGGTTATTCTTAACCACTGCTGACAATTCTTTCCCAGGAGAGGTTTGCATGTATAGCCTTTTTGTTCATTCAGGGAAAAAGTGAACACCTCATTCTTGTTTGCCCCCAGATTTCCCAGTTTTGAAAACAAAATCTCTGCCTTCTAGGAACCTCCTTTGTCCTGGGCAAACTGAAATAGTTAGCCTCACTGTCTCCTGTCATAAGTTACCTTCATGAAGACCAATTTCTTTTCTCTTCATCCAAAATAATTTCCCTAGCCCACAGCCAGCTGCTGTTAATCATGAGTCAATTCACTTTATTCAAAGAAACTATTACCGTGTGACATTAACCTATGCAGTTGTGCATTGCATGCCTCTCTTTACTTACTAGAATTTAAGGATATGGGGAAACGGCAATTTTTTCTTTATAACTGGAACCACAGGATCTTTAAAATGTATTATACATTAGATGCTTGGCAAATATATATATATATATAATTAAGTAGAAATTCCAATGATCTATTCTTAATTATAAATTTCTAACTATTTTATATAAGGGTTATTTTTATATAAGGGTGATTTGGGGAACTAAATAATATCTTTTGGGTTGCAAGCACTCATTTTCTTCTAGGAAACACTTTCTCAACAATGAAGAATGTGATAAAATGTTGAGAATTACAAAAGTATTGTTCCAATGAATGAAGATTCCTAAAGATCTAAGTTTCCATATTGGGGCAGAATTTCAATTCATAGTCCCCCAATTCTTATATTACTTATGATGACAAACCCATGTTAGTAATGGGAATTTTGGGTGGATGATTAAATTAATCTGAAAGGACTATTTTTGTTCTGCATCTCTTACTAGTTATTAACATTATATCCCATACCCTGTCACTATCACATTGGTACCAGTAAAAGGATGAGCCTGTTGTATTGTATTCTGGAACATTTATTTTGGGGATTAATTCTATTTGCCCAAATATGGATTTCTTTTCTCTTAATACTATTCCATACCTCTGGTAAGCTTAAGAGCTTCTAACTAATATACCTAGTATTTCTTTTAGGCACATGGTAGAGTTGTACTTCTCACTGAATTTTCCATGTGATTTGCTTTAAGAAAGGAAAGAAGGAAAGAAAGAAGCAAAGGAAGGAAGGAAGGAAAGAAGGAAGGGAGGGAGGGAGGAAGGAAGGAAGGAAAGAAGGACGAAAAAAGAGGAAATTTTTTGCAGAAATAACTTTATTTTCTATTTAGATGGATGTCATAGGGGCAGCACCTACTTTACTACTGTCTCTTCTTCCTACCACAGTTATTATGGAAGCACATGATGAGATAAAGCTTCCAGTTCCCTGTTCATGAATGACAGAATTAGCAACCCTCTTCTAACATGACTGGCCCACACTGATCATGTGTCGCAATGAACAACTATTAAGCATGTGGTGGGCTTGTTGCTTTAATATAAATAACCTATATTGACTTACATATTTTGTTATAAATGTTACTGTGTCCCTAAATAAAGATTTTAGTGTTGAAGATACATCATGCATATTACATAATCTATTTTATACTAGATGACAAAAAATATAATAAAAATAAACATAAGAGAGTGAAGAATGACTAATCCACTCAAAATTAAAAATAGGTACTTCACAGGCATTGAGGCTAAGGAAAAGAGAACTTCCACCAAGGGTCTAAAGAATTCCTTCTGCTTTTGCTGTTCTCCAGTTGTACCCTATGGTAAACTGCCCGTTCTCATTGCAGTGTTTGTTTGTTTGTCTGTTTGTGAGAGAGGGTGATACTGTGCAGGAAAGGGCTTGGGACACAGAATCCCAAGCAGGTTCTGCACTGTCAGTGCAGAGCCCAATGCAGCACTCAAACTCACAAACTGAGATCATGACCTGAGCTGAAATCCGGAGTCTGACACTTAACCAACTGAGCCATATAGGTGCCACTAATTGTTATTTTTTATCTGGAAAAAAAAGTTTCTTGTGGAAGTATTTTAAGGGAATATAAAAATGAATATTTCTTATTAAGCCATTCAGTTTTAGGAAGAAATTACATATGAATATATAACCATAACTATTTCCATTTCTCCAAACAATTCCAACCGATATTTATCAAGCACTGGTGGTATGCTTGGCGCTATCTAGATGTTGAAAATATTGTAAAAACGAAGAGAAATACATTTATTGTCTTGCCGTCCCAGACTCACATTCTAGATAAGTAACTTAACAAATCAAAAATGGTGGTAATAAATGATATGGACAAAGTAAAAAAGGGTGAAGTACTGAGCATCAGGGTAGAGAAATGTTTTTTCAATAAGGTCTGGGAGCAATCCCTCCGTATAGTGACATTTGAGCAGAGAACTAAAAGGAGAGAGGTGACCCATGTAGGTACATGGATAAAGAATGCAATAAACAAAAGGAAAGGGGAGCACAACCCAAAAGGAAGGCTGTTCATGGCCTAGATTTTGAACAAATAGCAAGGAGCCCATAATGGTTGGAAATAGATGAGTGTTCATCATAGGAAGAGAAGGTGAGTGTGGAGAGCTAGAACTATTGCCATAATACAGTCATTAGACAGAGGACCTGAGAAATTTGTCATTATACCTTCTGAGTAGCTTGCATTTTATTTATTGTTTTATTATAATTATTTTTTGCATTTGAATTTTTGTCAGCTATATTTTATAGTTTTGGGTCTTATATATTTTTTTGACTTTTTATCCATGAGAATATCATACTTCTGTCACTATTGTAAATGGTACTTTTACTTCAATCCTTTGAATTCAATACTTTGAATATAAAAAGTACAGTTAATTTTGTTAATTGATTTTATGTCCTACAACCAAATAAAATAAGTTATTCATTCTAGAGGCTTCTCTGCTTTTCTGTAGAATCATAGGATTTTGTAATACATGATAATACCATCTGTGATAAAGTTTTACTTCTTCCTTTCTAATCTTGGTGACTTTTGTTCTGGCTTATTTCACTGACTCCAGCCTCTATTATAATGATTATAATATTGAATAGAAGTGGTAGAACAGACAACCTTGACTTGCTGCTGCTAAAGGAGAAATATTTAACTTTAATATTAATTCCAATGTTAGCAAGAGGTTTCTCTAGAATGTTGTTTCTCAGATTGAGGAAATTGATAACTATTTCTAGCTTGCTAAGATTATTTTAATCAAGGATGGTTATTAGATTTGCCAACTGTTCTAATACATCTATTGAAATGATAGTGTGTGTGTGTGTGTGTGTGTGTGTGTGTGTGTGTGTGTGTGTGTTTTCCTTGAGTTTCTTAAATATATTGACTTACTGGTAGAGCATGTGGCTATTGATTTCAGGGTTGTGAATTCAAGCCTCATGTTGGGCGCAGCGGTTAATTAAAAGACATAAATAAATAGGGGCACCTAAGTGGCTCTTTAGTTAAGCATCCCACTTCAGCTCAGGTCATGATCTTGTGGTTCGTGTGTTCAAGCCCCGCACTGGGCTCTGTGCCGACAGCTCAGATACTGGAGCTGCTTCAGGTTCTGTGTATTTTTCTCTCTGAATGCCCCCACCCACTTGTATTCTTTGTCTCTCTGTCTCTCAAAAGTGACTATATGTTTTAAAAATATATAAAACATAAATAAAATTAAAGTTTACAAGAACCTAACTTTCTTGGAATAAACCTGCTTTTACTTATTTATTGGTGGTAATATGGTAATGTTTTTTATTTATTTTTTAATGTTTTTTCTTAAATTCTACTTAGGTAACATGTAGTGTAATATTGGTTTCAGGCATAGAATTTAATGATTCATCACTTACATATAACACTGAGTGCTCATCACGAGTGCCCTGCTTATTATCCATTTAGTCCTTCTCCTTTCCACCTCTCCTCCAGCAATCCTGTTTGTTTTCTACAGTTGAGAGTTTATTATGGTTTGCTTCCCTCTCTCTTTTTCCCTTCCCCTATGTTCATCTGTTTTGTTTCTTAAATTCCACATATGAGTGAAATCATATGGTGTTTGTCTTTCTCTGACTGACTTGTTTCGCTTAGCATAGTACACTCTAGTTCTACCCATGTCATTGCAAATGGCAAGATTTTGTTCTTTTTATTTAGTTTATTTATTTACTGTGTGTGTGAGAGAGAGTATGTGGGAGACAGAGGAGAGAGGCAGAGAGAGAGGGACAGAGAGCAGGTTCCATGATGTCAGCTCAGAGCCTGATGTGGTACTTGATCTCAGGAATCCGGAGATCATGACCTAAGCCAGGATCAAGAGTTGGTCGCCTAAACACCTGTGCCACCCAGGTGCCCCTCAGGTGCTGGATATACATACATACACACACACACACACCACTTCTTTATCCATTCCTCAGTTGATGGATATTGGGACTCTTTCCATAGTTGGCTATTGTTGATACTACTGCTATCAACATTGAGGCAAATGTATCCTTTTGAATCAGTACTTTTTATTCTTTATGTAAAAGCCTAGTAATGTGATTGCTGGGTCATAGGGTAGTTCTATTTTTAACTTTTTGAGGAAACTCCATACTGTTTTCCAGAGTGGCTGCACCAGTTTGCATTCCCACCAACAGTGTAAGAGGGTTCCCCTTTCTCTGCATCCTCACCAACATCTGTTGTCTCCTGTATTGTTAATTTTAGCCATTCTGACAAGTTTGAGGTGATATCTCATCATAAACCCAGTTAAGTATGATATATTAATACCTGATTTTCTGCAAGTGCCAGATTTTAGTTTCATTCATTTTGCTGGGGTTTTTTTGTATTTATTTTATTGATATTTCTTATCTTTATTACTTTTCTGCTTTCTTTGTGTCTTCTATAGCTTTTTTAAACATGTGAGGTGAGGACATAATTTGAGAACTTCTTTCTTATTGTAAATCTTTTGTGTAGTACTAAAACTTCATGTACTTACTGAGTTAGAAGAATCTCATAAAGTTTGATACGTTGCGTTTCTATTTTCTTTAAGTTCAATTTTTAATATTTAGTTATGTATTCTTTTAGACTCATGGTGTATTTAGAAGTTCATTATTTGATTTTCCAATATTAATGTTGGGTTTTTGCAAATATCTATTCCTTAATTCTAATTTAATCCAATCAAATTTAATGTTAACATAAATTAATTTTATTTTGGCCATTATCTGTTTTGAAGTATTTAATTATCTTTATGTTTTTATTTTTTTTAATGTTTTATTTATTTTTGATACAGAGAGAGACAGAACATGAGAGGGGGAGGGGTAGAGAGAGAAGGAGACACAGAACCAGAAGCAGGCTCCAAGCTCTGAGCTACCTGTCAGCACAGAGTCTGACGTGGGGCTCGAACCCACGAATGTGAGATCGGACCTGAGCTGAAGTCAGAGGCTTAACCGACTAAGCCACCCAAGCGCCCCTAATTATCTTTAAATTTACTGAGATTGACTTTAAATCCAGAATATGATTTTCTTGCTATATAATCTCTATGCATTTGGGGAAAACATGTGTATAATCTCTATGCATTTGGGGAAAACATATGTATAATCTCTATGCATTTGGGGAAAACATGCTGTTGAGTGAAGTATTCTAAAAATATCAGTTAGTGTTGGTTGATGATGTAGTTCAAGTCAAGTGGTTACCAATTTGGTTCTGTTTAAATAATATACTGTTCTATGTTGCATTGCTTTCTATTTGTCAATCTGCACTGTTTCATTCTTTTTTTTCTTGTTTTGTAGGCTATTTTATTTTATTTTTCCAGTTTTTTTGAGATATCATAAATATATAACATTATGTAGGTTTCAGGCATAAAATGTGATGATTTGATACATGTATACATTGCAAAATGATCACCACAATAAGGTTAGTTAACACCCTTATAACTTCATATAATTATCTTTGTGTGTGTGAGAACGTTGAAGATATACTTTGAAATCAGCAACTTTCAAGTTAATAGTATGGTATCATTAACTCTACTAATACTGTATATTAGACCTCCATAACTTATTCCTCTTGCAACTGGAAGTTTGCACCTGTGACCAACACTCCCCTTCACATCCATCCCCAACCCCTGGCAAACCAATATTCTACTCGCTATTACATTCTTTTCCCTTTTTGACTTCTTTTGGATTTAATTGATCATTTTTAGTAACTATGTTGTCACATTAGCTATAGCTATAATTTTCTTTTTATGTTTGCTTTAAGGTTCAGTAAGTACATTTTAGTTCATCACCGTCTGAATTAAAATAATATTATGCTTCTTCTTGTGTAGTGGAAGACTCACCCAATTTAATTCTCCTAAACTGCCTTTTAGCCTTGGTGCAACTTCTATCATAAATTTTCCTTCTACACATATAATGAAATGTATGATACATTGCCATTATTTATGCATCAGTCAATTACCTTTAACCACTTTTAAGTAATACAGTATTTTATAATTGCACACATATTTACTGTTTCCAGTGATATTAACTTATTTTGAATAGAGATTTCCATATTGTATCATATCTTTTATTTGAAAGTCTTGTTATAGTACTGTTTTATAGTTTATTATTTCTTTCCGCATTGGTATATTTGAAAATGTCTTTCTGTTATATATCTGGTTATAGTAATCTGGGTTAACAGTTTTTTTTTTCTTTAGTAATTGAAACCGTCATTTCATGATTCTCTCTCTTGATTTGATTTTAAAGAAATCTGTAATCATTATTTTACTTGTTTCTTCCTAAAATATTTCTTTTTTGATTGATTAATTGATTGAATGATTGATTGGGGGAATTGCAGAGAGAGAGAGAGAGAGACAGAGAATCCCAAGCAGATACTGTGCTGCCAGTGAGTGCAGAACCTAATGTGGGGCTTGAACCCACAAACTGCAAGGTCATGACCTGTGTCAAATTAAGAGTGGGTGTGTGACCAGCTGAGCCACCCAGGCTCCCCTCTTTCTACAATATTTCTTTTTTCCTTGAAGTTGCTTTTAACATTCTCTATTTATCAGTGGTTTTAAGGAATTTAATTTTATATAACTGGTGTAGTTTGCACTTGGCCTTGTAGTTTCTTGTGCTTGGGCCACGCTGACTTTGGCTGTATTGGTTTATGGTTTTAAAAAAATATGAAAATTATTGACCATTAATTCTTCAAATATTTTATTTCCCATTCTATTCCCACTTGGAAACACAAATTATATGTATATTTGATCAGTTAAAGTGGTTCCATCCCTCCTTGATAGTATGCTCACTCATTTTCAGCTTGTTTTCTAATTCATTTTAGATAGTGCTTATTAGTTAACTTCAAGTTCACTAATCTTGCTATGTTTTTGTTTCCTGGAAGTTTTAATTTTCTATTTATTTCATACAGTATATATTACTCAGATCTTGTATTTCCCATCTCTAAAATTTAATTTTATTTACTTTTTATTTTTTCAATATTTATTATTATGCTTTATTTACCTTGCTGAAGATATGATTTTAATTATAATAAATCTTTGAATATCTTTGTCTCATAAATCCATAATGTTAATTCCAGATATGATTCTATTGATTTTTCTCTTCATTGGGGTTTATATTTCTCTGCTTTCTGAATGCCTGGTTAATTTTGATTAGGAGTCAGATATTGTGAATTTTTGAATTTTACCCTATTGGCTGCTAGATATTGTGTATTTCCAAAAGTGCTATTGAGTTTTGTTCTGTTATACACTAAATTTCTTGGAGATGGTTTGTTTCTTTCAAGGTTTGTTTTTGGGTTTTATTTTATAGGACCCAAGTAGCAATCATCCTATTACCACTTTTTGCCATTTCTGAGTCAATATCCTTCTGTGATTTATAGGTTTTTTTTTTCTCCAAACAGTAGGAACAGGATATCATCTTCACTTTTTGTGAATACCTGAGATTGTTTCCTTTGTTTTTGTAAGTTAGTTTACTGGCCTTGTATAGCTTTTTCACACACAGATGCTGATCAATCCTTAGTTAGAATCTTGAGAGAGCCTCCCTCCCTCTCCCCCTCCCTCCCTCCCTCCCTCCCTCCCTCCCTCTCTCTCTCTCTCTCTCGCTCTCGCTCTCGCTCTCGCTCTCGCTCTCGCTCTCTCTCTCTCTCTCTCTCTCTCTCTCTCTCTCTCTGTAACTTTCTATTCCCGAATACTTCCCTACAAATTCTATATGCCTGGGATTTTGCAAACTAGTAAGATTTCTGAGCTCCACTTCTCTTTCCCCATACTGCAGCCTAGAAGCAATTTCCTAGCCAAAGGACCAATTATGGAACTAGTACCATTTGTTTCTGCTTTCTCCAAATTCAGTCTCCTGCATTATCTACTACCTAATGCAAGAAAATCAGAGGCATTATATTTTTAATATTCTTCCTGGAAATTTAGGAGATCTAAGCTGCAGGGTTAATCCTACCCCTCTTATTCTACATCAGCCTGAAGTAGAAGTCCTCTTTTATTTGTAATCTCAAGAACTAAATTTAGAGTCAGAAGCTGCTTCAGATTCCGTGTATTCATGAGGAATGTGAAAGAGTAAAGCTGTTGACAGTGTCTCATGCTTACCATATCAATGATGTACTAGTATTCCCCATATACATATAATTAGTTAATATTTTATATATTGCTATGTATCCAATGTCACTGGATTTTCCAGTAATATGTATATATAATATGTAAAGGGGAACTAAGTATAACTTGTGACTTAAAAATATACCGAATTCAGTAACCTGGTTAAGACTAATATAAAACCAATTAAAACTACCAAACTATTTCTTTGAAGATATGCATGAAAGTGTAGCAGATGCTGAAATTAGAAACAATTTCTTTTAAAACTCACTGAAAGAAAATTGAAAGAAAAAAAAACTCACTTTGATTCCACTGGGTAACGTAAAAATACATTTTACTGTCAGATTATTTGCAAGTTTATTTAAAGATACCATCTCTGTGAATATTTATGTCCTGTGAACATGACTTCTCTTCTGGCAGTCAGAAATTTGTGCTCAGCTGTCACTCAGAGCGGCTACTTCAAGATACCTTGCTTGAAAAAAGTCATTGAAGGTTTTAAAATCCTTCCACAAGGGCATGCCTTTATAGAATGCCAAAGGGCACCCTGGAAAAATGCACATGACATTTCTTTATGTTTTCTCTTTCGAGGATAGTAACCTAATAAGCATCTGAGCAAATTTCAATTACTCTTGGCATGTTATATTTTGGGGGAGTAGTTAGGACTTGATCCTGGTTGTATTTTCAAAATGTGGAGTATCTTTTCACATGGTGAATGCTTCTTTTGACTAATAGTAAAATATTAAGAATCGTAAATTAAAGGAATTTTCTAGTGCTATGTTTTACACTTGAATTAAATGGAATCAGTTAATATATCTGAGATCTAGATTGTTCATTATCTACCTACAGATTTTCCTCTGACAAATTTTTAAGCATTTACTATTTTAAAATTTTATAATGGCTTCAGATTTACAGAAAAGTGGCAGCAATAGATTCCTACATGTTCTTTATATCTCAGTTTCCCTATTATTGTTATCTTAAATTATCATTGTATACATTAAAATTAATGAAATAGCATTGAAGCAGAATTACTAACCAGTGCTTATTATATATTCATATTTCCTTAATTTTTAATTAATATAATTGTTATGTTTCAGATTCCTACCTAGAAAACCACATTACATTTAGTTGTTATGTCTCCTTAGGATCCTCTTGACTATGATACCTTTTCAGACATTTCTGGATTTTGATGACCTTGACAGTTTTGTGGAGGACTGGCCATGTATTTGTAGATATACCTGTCTTGGTTTTTTTCTGATGTTTTATCATGATTAGACTTATGTCTTTTTTTCAGTGGAAGTTTCAGAGACAACATAATTTTCATCACATAATATCAAATATACACTATCAACATGAATTATCACCAATAATCTTGACTTTGATCAATTGGCCAAGATTATGCTTTCTAGGTTTCTCCACTGGAATGTTATAATTTTCCACCTTATCATACTGGACTCTATGGAAGGAAGTCATTACATGGAGCCCAACCTAAGGAGTAGAGTTATAAATTCATTATGCTTGTGAATGAGACAATCAGCACAAATTATTTGAGATTATTTTGCAAGGGAGATTTGACTCTTCTCCTAATGTAATTATTTAATCATTTACTTATATTTACAGTATGATATATACCATATCATTTATAAAGACCCATACATATTTATTTTATAATTTGATTAGAATTCATTGCTACATTATTTATTTTGATTCTTAAGTTGTTATAGCTTTGGACATTGGAAGTTCTTTCATCTGTCTCCTATGTGCCTTTGATGTAACCTTATCATATCTGTGGGTTCTTTTGTTTGTTAAACACTTTGTAACTATCTAGAACTACACATTTATCTGGGACCCTCATATATTTATTGCTTCAGTCCTTAATTCACACATTTCTCCATGGAGTCTTTATACTTGTTTATTGGTATTTTATTGGTATTAGTTGATACTTGTGTCTCCAATTCTATTACTACATGTATCATTCTATTTTCCTCATGTTGCTTGTATGTAACTTCTCACTCTTAACTGAGAATCCTCGTTCCTTCCACCAACCCATTTACTTGATTTTTCAACTCAAGTGTACATATATATATGGCTTCAGAATTGTTCACCCAAACACTTTGGAGACAACTTTATGAGTATAGTGCTTACACTGTGCTTAAATGCAGCTTATTTTGCCTTTCATCTTAGAGATGCTACTCATTTCCAAAGTTATTTAGGTCAGAGCCATTTTGTCCACTCTCTTTAGGTAGGTTGCATTGTATGTGGGTAAATACAGTTAGAATCTTTTTTTTTTCTTTAATGTTTATTTATTTTGAGAGACAGAGCATGAGAAACCGAGTGGCAGAGATAAAAGAGAGAAGAGAGAAGAGAGAGAGAGAAAGAGAGAGGGGGGGGAAGAGAGAGAGAGAATATCCCAAGCAGGCTCTGCACTGTCAGCACAGACCCTGATGCAGGCTCTCACTCACAAACCATGAGATCATGACCTGAGCAGAACCCAAGAGTTAGATGCTTAACCGACTGAGCCACTCAGGCACCTCGAATACAGTTAGATTCTGAGTCACATTCTGAATTCCATCCTGAAATTTCTTGACTTCTCATTTTTTTTTAATATGCACACATCGACTTTTGCACCTTATACTATGAAGTACCATAAGTTTTGGCAAGTGCGTACTGCCTCATATCCACCAATATTGAATCATACAAAATAGTTTCAGTACTTAAAGACACTTTAAAGTTTTCTATGCTTCAAACCCCTGCTGAACCCCTGACAAACACTGAACTCTAAATAATCTCTATAGTTTTACTTTTTCCAGAATGACCTATAATTGGAGTCATTCAGTATATGGCCTTTATGGAATGGCATTTTTCACTTAGCAATATGCATTTAAGATTCGTACCTGATTTTGAATGACTTGAAGCTTATTCCTTTCTATTCTTGAATAATATTTTATTATGTGGATATACCACAATTAATATATCTATTCTCCTATTAAAAGGCATCCTCATTGTTTCCAGTTTTTCATGAAAATGAATAAAATTGTCAGAAACATCCACATGAAAATTCTTGTGTGGATTCCAAATCACTGGGTAAATATGTAGGATCACATTGGATGGATGGTTCCATAAGACTATGCTCAGCTTTGAAAGAAATTGTCAAAGTGTTTTTCAAAGTGGATGTACCAGCTCATACTCCCACGAGCAATGAATGAGAGTTCTAGTTACTCTGCATCCTTGAACAATTGCCGCCATTAGTTATTTTCTTAATTTTTGCCATTCTAATAGGTACATAGTGATATATAATTATTTTAATCTGCATTTTCAAATGACAGAGAGAGAAAAATCTCAAGCAGGCTCCAAGCTGTCAGTGCAGAGCTTGATGTGGGGCTCAAATTCAGGAACCATGAGATCAGGACCTGAAGTAGAATCAAGAGTAAGACACTTAGTGACTCAGACACCAGGCACCTCTACTTAGTATCTTCTTTAGTGAAGTATCTATTCAGATCTTTTTGTCTTTTTTAAAAGTTGAGATTTTTTTTAATTGAGTTTTAGAGGTTCTCTATATATTTTGGGATAGGTCCTTTTGCAAATATTTTCTCTCTATGTCTAGTTGAAGAGTCCAACTCCTGTTTAAAAACTTATATGTGATATTTCAGGCCTGATCATAGGCAATTACAGAAGCTCAACCTGGCAGAGCTGATTGGGAGAAGCTGCCCTCCCACCCCAGACTCAGTACACAGTAAATGCATTACAGTCTCTAAAAGGAACTTAGTCAAGGACCCAAACACCCCTGGCCTTTCATGTTCTTTACATATTTACATTCCTAGGCCTTGAACCTGCATTCATGGGTACCTCATCTGAAACCTTGGGCGGAGCTCTACTTAGGCACCTTGGCTGAGACCTCCTTATGCAGGAAAAAAGAGGAAGCTGTGAAGATACTTGTCTTATTCTGACTGTACCCAATAGTCTTCCACTCTGAGACCTCTGCCCTTATGCTCTCCCCAGTCCCAGAGTCCATACAACTGTCAAGGCCCTTTGTTCAGGGATTCCTCACCAACAAGATGACCCTACATCTGCACTGATTCACCAGATCTTCAACAATGTGCTGTTCCATGGGGAAAATGGGATGGGGAGCATGAGTTGTTGATTCCATTGGCTTAGTAGAGCTCAGGAGACCTCCCCAACAACAAAGCCTTATCTAGCACTAAGTATCAATAGTGCTGAGGTTGAGAAACTCTGCTAAGTGTCCATTGTGAAATGTAAATTTATAGTTGTTGTTTATTTTTGTTGAATGGTCTAAACTTGTATTTTCTAGTTCCTCAAGGGTTCTGCGGAGGTAACCCAATAATTTAACAGGACACCTCTTCTGTCAACTCTTGATAAACTGGTATTATTAATGAGATATAGTGAAAAAATCATTAATCATTCCCAAGTGTCTATTCCTTTCTTTGTGCTTCTAATAAGAGAACTGCCCCCAATTAACTTTTACAGCAATATTGTTAGAGACAACATTTCCTAGCTGTCGATATATATTCACAAATGATTAGGTTAGGTCAATAGATCGTGATCATAGGTGATTTATTCAAAACCACCTGCCCTGAGCTACCTTTTCTCAACTTCCAGCTGGATGGAAACAACCTTTGAAGTCATGTTTTGAAGGTGGGGGAACCAACCTACATTGTGACCACTCACCTTATCACTGTTAATTTGAGAAAGAAACAATTTTGGGTCAGCAGCAGTTTAATTTAAACTCTCACAACCACAGATGAAATGTATGTTTTTTTGGTAACATGACTGCCTCTTAAAATCACTTTTGTACTATGAGATGAAGCTTGACAACATAACATGATGTACAAGGCACTTTGTGGCAGAACCCCTGATAGCAAGTTTTGCTCAATCTCATTAAACTTTGTTACTCTATATGTGTGAAACATTAAACGTAACAAGCTGTTTCAGCTCTGTCCATTTCCATCCTATTCATAAAATTAAGTTCTCCAATCACCTCAAACTCATAGTCTCGTCGCTTAAAACTACTTTAAAATCAAATACACACTCAACACATTTTTGTGAATAATTACCCACACAAGGTTTCTGAAATTATACAACTAATGGCCCATACAAAATGTAGCAGTTTAGATATTTGAAAAAAATAATCAGTTTTATGATCCTGAATTCTTATCTTAGAAAGTATCAGTTAACAAATAGTTAATTAACAGATTAACTATGGTATTACTTAATCATAATGTTGATAAACAAAACTTAACCTCAATTACAATATACATCTGGATTTTGACTCTTACTACTAGATTCAACTTTTTTTTTCAGTTTACTACTTATGGTGATTGATATACTTCTAATTTGTTCTAATAATCCAATATGCAAACTCCCTTGGCTCAAAAAGTTATTTTTCTTTTTAATTAGTCAGTTTGGATAACTCAAAAAAGCAAGATTGGGGTGCTTTTGAGACCTCATGGACTCAATTTACTGTGACTATTTAAGTCAAATAACTGTTTTATCAGTTATGGATTTTTTGCCTGAGACCTTGTGCATCTTGTGCTATTCAGCAAGTTGAATCTTCTAAGTGAAAAATTTTACAATAAGAAAAAAATATAAGAAATAGGTTCATAATGCCTACATTCTAGGAGAAATTTATTAGTGATTTTTTTAACTGGTAAAATTTTTAGAAAATAAAATTTGTTCAATGCAATGATCAAAAATGACAAACAGATGTGATAAATATACTGATAAATAATATCAGTATAAATATTCTGATATATGTGTTGAGCCTGATAATCAACAAAATATGCATAGCCTCTGCATAATTATTTAAAAGAAGGTAACTTGTGGAGTGTCTGATGGCTCAGTCAGTTGAATGTCCAACTCATGATTTCAGCTTAGGTCAAGATCAAGCCCCACTTTGGGCTTCATACTGAATGTGGGACCTGCTTGGGATTTTCTCTCCTTTTCTCTCTGCCCCTCTCCCTCACTCGCATGATCTCTCTCTCTCTCTCTCTCTCTCTCTCTCTCTCTCTCTCTCTCTTTCTGAAATATAAACAAACAAATTAAGGTAACGTGTACTTTTGATAGGAATTATCTCATGGTTTATAATTCTTCAAGGATTATTTCTATAATTATTACCATATTTCTTCAAGGAAGCTTCATAGTAAACAAAAACAATAAGCAAACAGAGCAACACACACACACACAATAATAACAGAAAAATAAATATATTGGTTTTGAGGTTATTTATACTTGATTTAATTCTCAGTTCTAGTTATTTATAAGTTATGTGATATTGGCTACTATATTCAACATCTCTTACCTTTATTTTCCACATTAGTATAATAGGAAAAACGATACAAGGCTAAAGTAATTTAAAAATCTAGTGAATTTTTGTTAATTATTAATTTTCTACACTCCTCGAATAATAAAAATATAGCAATCATGTTTTCTTAGCCAAAACTTAGATCATGTGTTCAGACGACATTTACTCTGAATTGTTATTTTATTAATATGAAAATCCTAAAAGAAAGTTGAAATGTTAATTTGTAAAGTATTGTTACACAGTGATTACGTTTTTTGAAGATACTGATAATTGTTAATTATTAGTGGTGCAAGACGATTAATCACTCCCAGCTAAAGGAAATTATGGATTCATTACCAGTAAAAAGGAAAGAAATCTCAGACTATTTCCTGCCATATCTCAGTTATTTATAAAAGATAAGCAGAAATTTTCTTATATCCACATCTCTCATCTAGAATAAAATCTCACCTATTTTTTTTTTTTTTTTTGAGTATGGAGCTCTGAAAGCACCCTCCTTGGAAAAGCTCAACTGAGTGTATGGTAAAAGACTATAGAGGTAGCACTAGGCTAGCTAACTGTGCAGACTCAGGTGAATGGTCTATACCATGGTTGGACTCAGAACTCTTTAGGAATCAAGTCCAGGGTAGTACACCTTAGTATTATTTTGATCCTTGTTAAAATGATAAAGAAGACTTTATTCAGCAACATCTTGATAAGTATCACTACAAAAATAGGAGAATTAAGATTGGGCTCAACTTCTAATAACAAGAAGTTGGATTTTATAGCCAAGGACCACATTAGGTGACAGGAGGTCAGTGAATGGAAAGTGACTAAAAGGAAACATCTAGAAAAGGGGAATTCTTGCTAAATTGACTTAATATAATTCTTGCTGAAGGCAGGCCGGGGGGATCAAATATCACCTGAGGATAAGGGATAAGACATTTGATCTGATACTGAAAATGACCAGATATCAAGGGTAAGGGTTCTTGCTAATTAACTTAGCAGAATTCTTGCTACAACTGTACTATGAGGCTCAGCAAGAGTAGAGACCACGGTTGAGGCCTAGTAGATAAAAGGATTCTATGGAGCCTGAGTAAGTTTAGGTCAGTAAACTGTCTTTGTCAGTATAGTCAAGGTTCACTTGATTCTTATGCCCCTAACATACAAGACTGGAAATTCTATAAACTATTTTAAACAAAACACGTAACTTTAAAACTAATAGTATTACCAATGGGAATCCAACTTCTAACATCCACTACTATAATTAGTAAAGCTCCTGATGATGACTCAAGATATAGATTATAGAAATGCTTCAGGAATTCACCTCTGGAGTATAGACATTCTGATTAAATGCTAGCTGACCATACACATCCTGGGAGTATTCTTGGTCAGTCTAACTGAATGTTCTGAGGTTACAAATTAACACAAATGCACACACATTTATTATATACATGGTCAATTCTAAGATCTCTTACTATAAGTATAGAAATTACACAATTGTATTTTTATTTAATCATGTTTTGAAAAAGGTAAAAGTAGATAATCAGAACTGGCTTACAAAATCCAGATTATATATCCATTTGATATACAGAATTGATTGATCTTAATCCTATGTCTGAATGTAAATGCAAGACTAATAGAAAACTAGGATAAGATAAATCTGGGAATCTGAGGTGTCTGCTTTGTTCTTCACTCTTATCAGTGGCTCTCAGAGTGGCACCAAAAAGGGAGGGTGCCAAATATAAGATGCTATTTTATGGAGATGTGTGGGAAGGGATTTTCTATAGGAATTGACTTACCAGTCATATTTTTTTCAAAACTAGCTCTTTCTTATAAATGTAATATTAGCTAATGTTTGTTGAAAGCTTACTTATATCAGATACCATGCTTTGATCTTTTATTTGTAGTAATGTATTCATTCTTAAATACACACACACATACACAAGTTAAACATTATTATTGGTTGTGTAGGAAGAACCACTGAGACAGAATAGCTTGTCTAATGTCAAACTGCTAGAAAATTGATAAAACAGAAATAACATTTATGCCTGAGGCCATGTGATCAACCGTTAGAATATGTTGATTCTGTCGAGTATGTGGCCAGGGCCAGCTTCGTCGACCTAAGATTTGCGCAGCCACACAGGTCTCGTTCTTTTTTTTTTTTTTTTTTGAAATGGCAATGAAATTTTATTTTATTTTTTTTACTTTATAAAGTTTCATATTGTTTTTACCATATGCAATTATCTTCCACCATTTACAATACAGTAGTTACAATGACACTCCAAACAGAAAAGCAAAGTAAAAAATCAAAACCCCAACTTCTATTTCATGTAATTAG
>NC_043714.1:54984979-55163311 GCF_006229205.1 Suricata suricatta
GCCTGCTTAATACCTTTCCTTAAATTCCACCTCTATACTACAATATACTTGAGGTCCATGCAAAAAAGTAGCTACCTTTTATGTAGGAAATGGATGATTAAGTCTTTGGTGTTGTAAAAGCAACTTCATTTAAACATAACCACCCCCACCACCAAAAAAAGAAGAAGAAAAAAAAAAGTAATGTGAGAGGGTTTTCCTTTTTTAATATTTTTACATTGTGGTACTTGTTTTCCTTGTTGGGGTGTTTGCTTATTTAATACATTCCGTCAAGGACAGAAATTACATGCTGGTTTTTTTTTTCCCCCATAGGAAGTGTGTCTAGGATCTCATTCTTAAAAGAGCACTGCTTTTAGTTTAATACTCTGTTCTTGCCATTTGGGAATTCTTAATGATTTGTGAACATGGGACCCCACATTTTCAAGTTAGCTTTCTTTAAACCCCACAAATTATGTTATTGGCCCTGTGTGTGAACATTTGAAGCATGAAAAGGTGTAACTGCTGATTGATATGTAGAGATAATCTGAAGAAGCTCCTCTCCTTCTAGTTATCAGAATGGGTAATTCAAACCAATGGAGAAAAATGAAACTATTGGTAAACAAGAGATTAATCATCCTAGCCTTGTAGCAAAGAATGAACTGTTATTAAAAACAAATAAACATAAGGAAATTAACTTATCTCATGCTTTTCTTCTGAATACAAGCACAAGGATATGTTAATTATTCTTCATGCTTACCATGAAAGGGTAGTTACAGGAAATTCAAATATATCTGGAATATCAAGCACATTTCTGTACACCAAAAATGTTATTAGAAGAGTGAGAGTGTCTCATTAAAAACTTAGAAGATAAAGACGTGGCGCTTGGCAATAAAATTGCAAATAAAATCTAATTAGTGAATATGCTAATTCTTCTCCCCACCTGTTCACATTAACAGGAAATGATATTAATGCTTTCAATAGCTGAAAAGGGATACATTTAACTTTACATCATCATATCAAAAGAATTGAAGTAACATTATAAAACCTACCTTTTTCTATATGCATGAAGAAAATGCAATCTTCACTGAAAAGTGGCCTACAAATTTTAGAAATAAAGAACTGTCTGAAATTAGAAACAGTATTATTGCAAAACTATAAATGTCTCCTCTTTGTTGAGGAAAAATTGAGCAAAATGCGATTCTTGGTAAAAGAGTGATAGATTTCAGAGCACATTTAAGCTAGAGAGAAAGAAATAGCACAGAGACATAAATGTAATTTTCACACCCTCTGAAGAGCTCTGCACAGCATTTTTAGAACAGTTTCTGTATTTCATTTCCCTCATTAAAGCCATGTAACTTAGCAATAGTGTCATTTTGAATAAATACATTTCCTTTACAACAACCTAATGCAGATTTTATGGATAATTTATTTAATAAATTTCCTTTGTGTCACCTTGTATTTATTAGAATTTACTATAACTTATATGATTATTTATATATGATAAATTAGATTTTTTATTTTAATGTAATTTACCTTATATTATATTGAGTTCCAATTTATCCTAGTAGGAATTAACGTTCAGTGATGATATCCCTGGCATACAGGAAATCGACTTGGCACATGCAATTATTCTAACTAAATAATCTCAGACATTTGTTTGCAGTTGGATCCAAAATTATTGTACAAAATTTTAGAGAACAGACCAAAGTATTCGTAATATTTAATATCACTTTCAATCTTTTGAAACTTTAACCGGTTTCACAAGTTATCATCTCCTGATATGGAAAAGTAATGAAGGATCAAAAAACGTTTTTGAGGATATGCAGTTCAACCAAGCTAAATTCTGTTTATCAACAGCATGAAATAGTAGATATAAATCACTGAAATATGTCATTAAATCCTAAGAGCTTCTCTAATGATATTCACATTGTAATTCTGAGCACATAACTCAAAAATATTAAAATAATTAAGCTGGTATAGATGCCAAATCCCTTAGATGTGTTCAAGACTCATTAATTTTGGTAGAATATTATAGCCTTTTTAAGACTGTTTGATGTTTTAGCTATGAATTATTCTTAATGTAAATAATACTCTAAAAGAGAAAATGTGTTATTCTTTAAGGACAATTGAGAACACTAGAAAATTAACTTCTATTGCTGGATAATGAACAATATAACAAAGTTTATATTAAGCCCTAATCATATGCATAGTGCTCTGTGAAAATTAAAGAGACTGGGGGAAAAGGTAATGCTTATATTGGTGTTACAATATTAAACTTCATGAATAAATTTATAAAAACAAAAAAATGTGTGATAGGCATTGAATAAAATATAAGCTTTCATTAAAGGAGGAAAGAAGGGAGTAAAATAAGTGTTGGTGTGGAAAACTAGATATTGGGTGCTCAGTGTGTACTCATCTTTTAACTCTTTTCTTCATTACATATGACGTAGTGTTCCCTATTCCTTCAGAACTGGTGATCCATACTTGTAATTATTCCCTAGTATCACTTGCTATTATCATGACTTCTTTCTTGTCCAAACCTCATTCCACTAATAGTCAGTTGTCATCCTTTATTTCTTCATTTTTATCACAATTTTTAAGTGTCACAATTTCTTTCTTTATTTTCATTTCCTCTTTTCAATATTGAACTACTATTATTGCTACACATTCATGAGTAGAGTATCTTAACATCTAAATACATCTTTTATTTAACCTGCCAACTTTATGGTATAATTACTATACTATAGCGCCCTTCTTATTGATTATCAAAGTTCTTTAAACTTTGTGTAACTTCATTACTCTTATTTGTACTAGTTCCTTAAAGGCTCACAATACGATTATCATATATTCTCAAGATTTGTTACACCAAATAAACCACACTGCAATCATTAGAGATTGTGATGCTAGAAATTATGAACTATTCTCTGGTTCCATCCATGTAGTTACAAATGGCAAGGTTTCATTCATTTTTATGACTGAGTAATATTCCACCACCTTCTTTATCCACTCATCAGTTGATGGACATTTGGGCTTTTTCCATAATTTGGCTATTGTTGATAATGCTTCTATAAACATCAAGGTGCATGTGTCACTTTGAATTAGTATTTTTGTATTCTTTGTAACACCTATTGTTTCCTGTATTGTTAATTTTAGCCATTCTGACTGCTGTGATATGATTTCTCATTGTAATTTTGATTTGTATTTTCCTGATGATGAGTGATGTTGAGCATTTTTCCTGTCTGTCTGTCTTCTCTGGAATTTAAGAAACAAACAATCATAGGGGAAAATAGAAAGAAGCAAACCGAGAAACAGAGTGTTAACTAGAAAGCACAAACTGATAATTCCTTGAGAGGAAGTGGGTGGGGAGAAGGGTGAAATAGGTGGTGCGGATTAGGTAGTGCACTTGTGATGAGGACGGCGTGATGTATGGAAGTGTACAATCCCTAAGTTTTATGTCTGAAACTAATATTGCACTGTAAGTTAGCTAATTGGAATTTAAATAAAAACTTAAAGAAATTATGAACTATACACAATTAGATAGATGTGGGGGAATCAGAGAATTTTTAATTCTAGATATCAGTCATTTAAATATTTAAAGAACTTTTTCAGACTTCCCTTATTAACAAAGATTTAAAGTAGTTATATAATCCCAAGGATATAAACTGTACCAGCAACTCCTGTAAGTTATGGGTGTTCCTGTTTTATTTATGTGAACATAAATGGAAATCAAAATATACTTATACTATTCTTTTGTTGTGTGTATTTTTTTCTACTTCCATCAATCATTCTGTTTTATATTTAAGCATATTGAATTATCTTCTTAATTATTTTTTAATTATCTTTTTATTATTAGTTTTTAAAGCTATGGGTTTTCCTCTACACAGAGCTAAATCTGTGTAGTGATTTATTTTACAAATCCATTACCAATATTATTTTTAGCATATTAATGATATTCTCTTCTGTTACTGATTCCAAAATAATCAAAAGCTAGTTTAGGAAGAAGCACTTTTATTATTTTAAATATCACTGAATAAAGCAATAAACCTTCATGATGCAGGAAGTTACAGAGTATTGTAAAGAACATATCAATTTTATTTTAACTTTTTAAACAAATTGATAACAAAATTTGCAGTAATATGTAACAACCTAATGACTAAGTGAATACTAGCCATATAAAAACACATTTACACATGAAAATCTTTTATGTTATATAGAAGAAATCCACCTAATCTGAATCTCTGATGAAACCAAGCAACAGGATATTAATAATCCTGTAAATAATCTACTTCCAACACTTTTCTTTGGCTGAATTTAGTACAAGTTCTTTTGGGCTTAATTCTCAGTAAGAAGTATTATTTTAACTGTTTCCTTATTAAAACTTAAGAATATATACATATACAAGACTATGTAAAATTGATTTGCATTTATGACAAACCACTTCAAGCAATATGGTAGAATTTTATTAAAATCAATGACTATTTTTTATTTTTCTAAATTCCTCTAAAATTTTTACCTCTTTGTCACTTATGCTTATAGAGCTATATTACTGATAAAGCACTGGTAGGGTTTCATACCACTTTTTAAACTTTTACTTAAGATGTGTTTTTGCTTAAGTATTTTGAAATAAGAAGTGTTTTATAATGACTTGAGGATTGGTCCTGTGCCGTACAAACAGGTCCTGTGCCTTAGAAACAGGTCCATTTGTCTGACAGAGATCATGTGAATGCTACACTAATGAGTAGACATGATATCTTCTCATCTTCAAGTGAGTAGAAGAATAGCTTAAATATTATTTCATTTGAATCATATTTTTGACTTTTATTAAATGACATTTCATCTTTGATTAATGAGTTTTTTAAGCATCTTCCACCCCATCTCTTTTCTTCATCCTCAAGTTTACATCATACACTAATCTTATTTGTGTAACTGACAAACAATCTCTCTGAGTTCAGCCTTTCTTTCACCCGTGTTGTCTCTTTGTCTCCTCATAAAGTCTGTGCAGTTTTTATCCATAAGATTTATAATTTTTGCTGCTTGTTTACTTTTCATTGCAGTGCTTGATAGCTTATTTTCCTCCAGACTCCCAAAGTTTCTCAGATGCATACTCATGTATTTGCATTCTAATTATAGTTATGTATTGCTGTCTTCTTGTATTCACGGAGTAGTACATTACTAAAGTGGAGTGTATGTTGGATAGTAAATGTTCCCAAAGCATTTTATAAAATGTGTGTCTCCTTGGAATCTCTTCATTCACAGTGACGTTTGTTTAGGCCAGTATTCTCTATTATAAACTGTAAAATACCTAGGCATATGAAACATAAATAATTTTAACAGACAAATGAATACAAATAAACACCAGTAATATTTTACTATACTCAAACATGAATGGTTTTTCCTATATTTTTATGTATTATTTTCAAGATTTGTTCTGTAACAAAATTCTTAAATAGTGCACTCTCTCGCTCTCTCTTTTTCCCTTATTATTGGTTAGTTTATGCATTGATAAGAACCAAGGTTGGTAATTTGCATGGCTTAAGTAAGTCTTGAGCAATTTTCTATCATTTTTGCTTTATAATAGTTATGTTTGTTTCCAAATTAAAGATGTTGGATGTCACCATTAAATTAAACAAAATGTATTTAGAATGCCTTAGCTTTTCCTTGAAAGGTGTAAGCAATGCCAGCAGAGGGCTCTCTATTGTGTGTGTGTGTGTGTGTGTGTGTGTTGTAAGAAAAGGTTGAGCGTAGTTGTGTGGCCCCGGATTTAAGATTGTAAGCCTTTCCTTCACAATTAAAACTTTTTGGTTGGGCTTTACACTGAAACCCTAATATTTGCTCAATTATTCTGAAATCAGCATTTGATTTTTGCCATTTTATTAATTCACATTTCACTATAAATGCATAAGACAACAGAATTACATATTGGAAAACCAAGTACCAGAAATGAAATAGGCCAAATATATTTTAAACAGAGTAAGAAAAAGAATTCAGTAACCACTAAAAACATTATGTATATGGGTGTGTGTTTGTGAATGAGATGAACTGTAAGTTTGTGCTTCTAAATTATATGAAAATTAAGACAACTAAATTATGAAGAAAGAGTGACTTTTATAGCATAAATGAAAAATAATAATTGGATAATTTGGAGTTGAGGTATAGTCCAAATTTGAGGGTTTGGAAGCAAAAATGTAATATTGGATGATGTACTCAACATCGGAGCACCTAAATATGTAAGCAAAAAATACTATTTAAAAGGAGAAATAAATGGAAATGCAACAATAGATGGGGACCTTAGTAACCCATTGTCAACAATGGATAGATTATTCAGACAGAGAATCAATAAGAAAAGAGCAGATTTGAACAATAGTAAAGAGCAAATCAACGTAGCACACATATATAGAACATTCTATCCAACAACAGCAAAATATACATTCCCCTCAAGCAAACATTTCCTGGGAAAGAATAAAAAATGGAATATTTCCTGACAGACAGTGTTAGGCCACAAAACAATTCTTAGCAAATTCAAGAAGATTGAAGTCATATGAAGTATCTTTTCTGACTACAATAGCATTAAACTAGAAATCAATAATAAGATAAAAACTAGAAAATTCACAAATACATGGAATTTAAGTAACACTATCCTGATTAATCAATGGATCAAAGAACAAACTAAAGGAGCAAAAAAAGTTTCTTGAGAAAAATGAAACAGAACATACCAGAATTTATGGGATGCAGCAATACTAACATTAAGAGGGAACTCTATAGGAATAAATGCCTACATTAAGAAGCAAGAAAGATCCCAGTAAACAATCTAGGGGCACCTTGGTGCCTTAGTCGGTTGAGCATCCAACTTTAGCTTAGGTCCTGATCTCATAGGTTGTAGGTTTGAGCCCTGTGTCAGGCCCTGTGTCAGTCTCTGTGCTGACAGCTCAGAGCCTGGAGTCTGCTTCAGATTCTGTGACTCTCTCTCTCTCTGCCCCTCCCCTACTTGTGCTCTGTCTCTCTCTCTCTTTCTCAAAAATAGATATTAAAAAGTAATATAAAAAGGAAACACAATATAACAGTATGCCCTAAGGAACGAGAAAACAAAGAAAATTGAGCCTACAGTTAGCATAAGAAAGGAAATAATAAATATTAGAACAAAATATGAAATGGAAAACAGAAAAACAATAGAAAAGATTAACCAAATTAAGAGTTGGTTCGTTGAAAAGATAAACAACACTGACAAAGCACGTGTGCGCATGTGCACACACAACATAGAGCCCTGTGCCTGGCATTGCTTATACCTCTCAAGGAAAAGCTAAGCCATTCTGAATACATTTTGTTTAACTTAAATTTAATTAATTAATTTAATTTAATTTTAGACTAACCAAGAAAAAAAAGGACACTACTACTACTACTACTACTAATAATAATAATAATAATATACAAATGAAAAAGGAGACATTACAACCAATAACACAGAAATTCAAAGGATTATGAGACTATGATGAACAATTATATGCCAAGGACAACCTATAAGAAATGGAAAGTTTTGGGGTGCCTGGGTGGCTCAGCTGGTTAAGTGTCCGGCTTCAGCTCAGGTCATGATCTCATGGTTCGTGGGTTTGAGCCCCTTGTCAGACTCTGTGCTGACTGCTAGCTCAGAGCCTGGAGCCTGCTTCAGATTCTGTGTCTCCCTCTCTGTGATCCTCCCTTACTCATACTGTCTCTCTCTGTCTCTCAAAAATAAATAAAAAAGCATTAAAAAATTAAAATTTTAAAAAGAAATGGAAAATTTTTCCATTTTTAATTTTTTAAAGTTTATTTATTTGTTTTGTTGGGGAGTGAAGAACAGAGAGAGGGAGAGAGAGAATCCCAAGCAGGCTCTGCTCTATTAGCACAGAGCCTGGTGAGGAGCTCAATCTCATGAACTGTGAAATCATGACCTGAGCCCAAACCAAGAGTCTGACACTTAACCAACTGAATGACCCAGGCACTCTAGAAATGGAAAATGGAAAACCTTTTAGTATGTTTCTAAGATAGTCTTTACCAAGACTGAATCAAGAAGAAATAGAAAATATAAATGAACCAACTTCTATAAGGAAAGTGAATTAGTAACCAAAAATCTCCCAGTGAAGTCCACATTGTTTCTCTCATGAATTTTACCAAACATCTAATGAAGTATTAACACCAGTCTTTCTCAAATTCTCCCAAAATACCAAAGAGGAGGAAGCA
Source organism: Suricata suricatta (assembly GCF_006229205.1). Classification (NCBI taxonomy): domain Eukaryota; kingdom Metazoa; phylum Chordata; class Mammalia; order Carnivora; family Herpestidae; genus Suricata; species Suricata suricatta. The sequence goes on from NC_043714.1 coordinate 54,993,170, forward strand.
CTCCTAAACTCATCATATAAGGCCAGCATTATCCCAATACCAAAACCAGAAAAGGACACTACTAGGAAAAAATAAAAAAACTATAGAGCAATATACCTGATGAATATGGATGCAAATATTCTCAATGAAATACTAGAAAACAGAAGTTAGCACCATATTAAAAGGCTCATTCACCATGATCACCCGAAATTTATCCCTGGAATGCAAGGATGGTTCAATATATACAAATTAATCAATGTGATATATCCCATTAGCAGACTGAAAGAAAAGGATCATATGATTATCCCAACAGACCCAGGAAAAGCATTGACAAAATTCAACATCCTTTCATGATAAACACTCTTTTAAAACTCAGCATAGGGGCTCCTGGGTGGCTCAGTCAGTTAAGCCTCCAACTTCGGCTCAGGTCAGATCTCACGTTCGTGGGTTCGAGCCCCGCATCGGGCTCTGTGCTGACAGCTAGCTCAGAGCCTGGAGCCTGCTTCAGATTCTGTGTCTCCCTCTCTCTCTGACCCTCCCCTGCTCGCACTGTCTCTCTCTGTCTCTCAAAAATAAATAAAAAGCATAAAAAAACTCAGCATATAAAGAACATATCTCAACATAATAAAGGCCACATATGACAAGCTCATAGCTAACATCATAGGCATAGTGAAAGGTTGAAAACTTGTCCTCTGAGATCAGGAACAAGACAAGGCTTCCCACTCTCATCATTTATATCCAACATAGAAATAAAAGTCCTAGCTAAAACTATCAGGCAAGAAAAAGGAATAAAAATATCAGAATTAGAAAGAAAGAGGTAGAATTGTCATTATTTGTAGACGACAGGATTATATATAGAGAAAATTCTAAAGACTTCCCAAAAAACGTTTAGACTTAATCAATGAATTCTTTAGAATTATAGGATAAAAAATCAACATGCAAATATCAATAGCATTTTTATGCACTAACACCAGAACTTCTGAAAAAGAAATAAAAAAGTCAATTCCATTTACGATAGCATTGAAAACAAAAAAATACTTAGAGATAAATTTAACTAAGAAGGTGAAAGATCCCTACACTGAAAACTACAATCATAAAATAATTGAAGACGTACATAAATGGAAATGTATCTCATGTTCAGGAATTGGGAGAATCAATAGTGTTTAAGTCAATACTACCAAAAGCCATCTTTAAATTCAGTACAAGCTCTATCAATATTCAAATGTCATTGTCCCAAAGTAGAAAAAATACTTTTAAAGTTTACACAGAACCACTAATGATCACAACTGGCTATAGAAATTCTGAAAAAGAATATCAAAGCAAGAGACATCACATCTCCTCATTTCAAGCTATACTAGGAAGCTTATAGTAATCAAAACATTATGGTACTGCCAAAAACATAGACAAAGAGACCAATGGAAGAGAATAAAAAGCCCAGAAATAAACTGGATTATATGGTCAATAATATTTGACAAGGAAGCAAGAAAACTCAATGGAAGTAAGTTAGTCTCTTCAAATGTTGCTGGGATAATAGATATTCACATGTAAAAGAATGAAACTGGACCCGTATCTTATACCATGCAAAAAAAGTAACTCAAAATGGCTTAAAGACTTAAATGTCATATCTGAAACTCTGAACCTCCTATAAGAAAACATAGGAACAAAGCTCCTGGGCATGCACCTAGGTCATAATTTTTTGGATATAAAAGCCAAAAAATAGCCACAAAATTAAAAAAAAAAAGCAAGGGGGACTATATCAAATCTGAAAGTTGCTGCAAAACAAATGAAATCATCAACAAAATGAAAAGGCAACCTATGGAATGGGAAAAAAATATTTGGAAACTATGTAGCATGTGGGTGGCTCAGTTAGAGTCTTACTCTTGGTTTCTGCTCAGTTTGGGTGGCTCAGTTCATTAAGGGTCCTACTGAACCAACTGATTTCAGCTGAGGTCATGATCTCATGGTTCATGAGTTTCAGCCCTGCCTCGAGCTCTGTGCTGACAGCATGGAGCCTTCTTGAGATTCTCAGTCTCCCTCTTTCTCTGCCCCTCCCATGCCTAAAGAAGCATTCAGTGAAGATTGATTGGTGTATTATAACAATTCTAATAGTTAAGATTTCCTCACTGAAAAGAAGCTTCATGAAGAAAGAAGTTTTAAATCTGTTTTGTTCACTGCAGTATTTTCACTAGATAGAAACAAGTTCTCCCCAAATGTACATTATATGAATGAGGATGATGATGATGATGATGATGATGATAATAATGACTCTAATGATGATGGTCTTTTGACTAATATTTGTGGCTCAAATACTATAGTTGTTTTTTTGGTTTTTGGGTTTTTTTTTGTAATCTGCAAATAACCTCTTTTATGTTAAAGAAAAGTTTTAGAGTTTTCTTTTGCCTTGTAATATACCCAGTTTTTTGCCTTTTTTCATTCACAAATTAAGATATTCATTACCTGCAAAGGTATAAAGAGGCATGGATTGGAATACTATTATTTCTAAACTGGTGGGATCTCAGATTTTATTTGGCCTACTTAATGCACAATTGTTGAGGCTCCTTTTCTCTAGGTATGACATTGAAAATGATATTGTGAACAGAATGTAATAATTACTTAGAATTTACTAGCCAGTCAAATGCTAATTTGGCATACACAGAGTAAGCAAAAAACATTTTGGTGTATATCTCAGAAAACTAAGTCTTTTATTAACATAAGTCACATGATTACAATGAGTATGGAGAAAATGAACTACTCCTGTGTAGCTACTTAATTAATTTTATCTTTTACTAATATTGTTTTGTCAATAGAAGTGGAATAATAATTCATAGCTTTTATAAAAATAAGGCAGATGAGACAATGAAAAGGAATAACCTCTACTTCCTAATGGAAATATTTAGGAAAATTTCCCTTGCATGTAATCTTTTTTTATCAGTACAGTTCTCTTTTCCATGCCAACCTAGAGCAAGACAATTGCCTTTTCAAAATGTCTAACCTTCATATATTTGCATGTGATTGTTTTTTTTCCCCCAGCGGCTCCTCCTTTTTAATCAACACTTCCTCATTGCCTTTAACTATTCCTCTATGGCATCCTTAATTTTTAATTTATACTGATGCATATGTATGTGTATAAATTAAAGTGTGCCCATCCTTATGTATTCATGTGCAATCTAGAAAATAGGAAAATTTGGGGAGAGAAGATATTTTTTAGGAAGGGAAAGAGATGTCAACTTGTAGCATCTTTAGAACAGGTCATGGGATTTTGCTTCTTTTTAATGAACACCAGTGAAAACTGGATTTGATGACTTTTGAAATTTTCTGAGGGAGTGAAATGAATTATATGAAATGTTGACTAGTAGATTATTTACAATTTTCTATAATTAAATTTCCAGTAGGTATGTACTGTTTCTAGTTTCTGTGGTATGTTTTGTAAAGACAACAATTTCAGATGATCATTCCCCCACACTTTCTGCCAGTGCATTATTGTTACCATTATATTTTACCTTTGTTCTAGCTGAAAATAAATATTGTGGTTTAGGGACCAAGTTTCACTTTCTTCCATAGAGCTACTCATTGTTTCCAACTACATTTGCTAAAGAAAACCTTTTCTTTCCATGAATCATCTTCACCACGAATAAAATTTCCATACATAGCAGGCCCGTGTGTATCAGTATTCTATTTCATTTTGAAGCCATCTATATCGGTTCCACGCTGTAGGTTTTTATTAGGCTTTTAACTGAATTTGACAGTTTAGTGACAAAAAACTGACTGTTTAAGTCATTTTAATCTTCTATTCAAAGATCCCATTCTAGCAGGTACTCTAGTGGGTCTATCCACATGTTCTCAAATCTTTTTGCCAAGGACAGTCTTTCACTTCTTTGAGTTTATCCCTTATTCTTTGGTTGGAGAGCATCCATCATCTTGTCAGTATCTATTGTGTTTGTATGTTTTGTACAGATGACCAGGAATTTATGTCACGAGTGACAGGTTATAACTAATGCCTGAGAGGTAGAGGGAGTATTGAGACTCTAGGTCCCTGACTGCTGATTTGAGCCATTTTAAGGTATGATATGCACTGTTTCCAGAATATTCATCCACAGCCAAACCACAGGTACCCTCTCAGGATGTTAGTTGATATTATTTCCTTGTTTGACTTTTTCCCATTCTGGTCCTCCCCCCCTCCCCCCACTCCTCAACTAAGTTTTCTTGGAAACTAATACATTACCTCTGCCCCCTTCCTAGGTTGGCTTCCAGGTGGCCCAACTTAATACATATTTATTAAGGAATTCAGTTGTGGTGATACTGATATCAGACAAAATATATAAGCTAAGTAAAAGTCTTGTATTAACATAAGCTGTGGTCACCATATGTCACTTGTTATCAAGCACTCTTATTGTCAGACTTCTAGGATCCTGGTCATATTCTTTGAAATGGGAAATACTAGTAAAGACAATAGATAAAGATTCTACTTTCTTAAATTTTCGATTCCAATTGGGAAAAAACATAAAAATACATACATACATACATACATACATACATACATACTTCATAAATACTTCATAAATACATAGATAAGACAGAAAAATACCCTAGTGAGACGAAAATCTAAGTAGAATGTCATAGGAAGGAGTGCAAGGATACTTCTAATTTAGGAATCAGAAAGGACTCTTTAAAGGTGTTAGGTAAGGGGCACCAGGGAGGCTCAGTCAGTTAAGCATCCAACTCTTGATTTCAGCTTAAGTCATGATATCATAGTTCAGAAGATCAAGTCCAATGTCTGGCTGTGTGTTGACAACAGGAAACCTGCTTATGACTCCCTCTCTCCCTCTGTCTCTGCCCTTCCTCCACCTGTGCTCACGTGCTCTCTCTCTCTCAATAATAAATAAATAAGCTTAAAAAAAAAGAATGGAGATAGAAGACCAGAAATAACCTAGGTAGAACATGATGGTTTACTGGCCAGGGGAAGTTTAAGGGTTAGTGAGAGACAATTGCTAGATTTTGACATATTTTGAACTAAATTCTAATTTGCTAATAGATTTTGGAGAATAGTTAGGATAAGAAAGGAGATAAGTGTGACTCCTAATTTTTTCTCTCTTTTCTTATTTCTGAACAATTGAGCAAATGGTGATAGGATGTGTTAAGATAGGGGAAAAAGACAGAAAACAAGAGTAAATCAAAAGTTTACTGTAGGATATGGAGTTGTTGTAGTTGTCATGCCTATTATAAATCCAATGTCAAATGTGCCGTGCATAATGCAAATCGAGAACTTAGGAAAGCAGTTAGAGATATAAATGTGCAAGTCACCAACTACCAATGGTATTTAAAGTCATGGGACTGGATCAAATGACCTAAGGCAATCCCCCTGAGACTTTTCTTAATCCACAATAAAAATCATTTGACTTCTTAACCCCTATTCATGTATAAATGCTGAAATAAAATTTCACACAGAATTGCTAGCATTGATTACTCAGGATTGAATATTTGAAAGAACTCACAAGACCTCACAGGCTGAATACTTATTAAAGCTTTAATACCATTTAAAAATGCAGTACAAGAGGAGAAAGGATGTACAGGCAATTATTGGTGACCTGACAGATTTCTAGTCATTGCTCCCCAGGGTCCTTTTGAAGCTGCACAAAATGTACTTCACCATTAGTTTATGAACCACCAAGACATGCACATGGTATCTTTGTTTTAGGGGAGTCTGGGAAATAGTTTCCATTCCCATGCATTTCTTATATCTCACTGATCACATTCCCAATACAAGTGTGTTAAGCCAAGTGTAACTGACTTATATATTGATCAATAAAGCAAATAAGCTTGTATGAAGTGTTTCAGGGAATTTGTCACCCTAAATAGCATAGTATATACTATTACTTATTAGAACTCATCCTGATCTTGACCATGAGTCAATGCAACATTCCTGGTATACTCAGAGATAAGCATGTAGCTGTCCCAGACCAGCTGTAAAACAACTTTTCCTCATGCTCTTACTATGTGTGACATTTAATGACATTTTCGATGGAATTCTTATTTTATTTCATTACAAGCAAAATCTGGTCATGATTCATTAAATTGATTTCATGAGTGTTTTTAGACCCCCAGTTAAAAACAAAACAGAAACACAAAAAAGGACTATCCTGAGAAAACTGTGAAGGGAGAAGTGTAAAGGGCTAGGGACAGGAACCTTGGAAATACCAACACACAAATGTTGGAAAGAGGAAGAGGAAAAAGGGACAACTGTTGAGAGAAAACTAAAATAGGAAGAAATACAAGAAGACTGTGATGTCCTGGAAACTAGAAGAAGAAGAAAAACTCTAGAAGGAAAAATGATGAACTGAGTTGAATGTTACTGAGAGACTTAAGAATTTGTAAATTAAAAAAAAATAAGCATTAACCTAGGTGAAAAGGATGACATTGATGATCTAGATAGTAACTATGGGAAGGGATGCCTGTTTGGAATGGATTGCAGAGACAATGATAAGTGAGAAATCAAAGACTGGGGCAAAGGACAGCATGTTTGAAAGTGATTTGCCCCTAAAAGGAACAAGCAACAAGGCACTAATTGGATTAGGTCATGGGGATCAGAGCCTGTCTTTAATAGACTAACTAACAGCATGCTCATATGACAAGTGTTAACAATCCAGTAGAGAGGAAAAATTTGATGATTTAAGAGATAGGGGAAAGCAAGAGAGGGTGTTACCTAGAGAACATGGGGGCTTCTACCCCATGTGGAGCAAAAGTAGATTATGCATTTTTTATTTTTACATTTATTTATTTATTATGAGAGAAAGAGAGCACAAGCTGGAGAGGACAGAGAGAGGGAAGAAAGAGAGAATCCCAAGCAGGCTCTGCACGATCAGCACAGAATCCGATGCAGGGAAAAAAACTCACACACCATGAGATCATGACCTGAGCCCAAATCAAGAGTAGGAAGCTTAACAAACTGAGCTACCCAGACTCCACCCAGAAACTCCATGAAAGGGGGAGTTTCTCTGGTTACTGTTAATTTCACAGGTGGATTCATTCTATGAGAAATGTAGGGAAGAGAGCATTAGATCTGAAGAAAGAATTAAGATGCAAAGCATTTATCTGAGAGAGTGGAATAACAAATTAATAGAGAAACGTAATAGGTTTTCTGAGTATCTCTGAGGGTACACTTCAGATTTCTCAAAGTTGAACCAGATGGTTGTATGTTTTTTGTAACATCTGCAACTATTTGGTCATAGGCAGAGAGTTGGTCAAGAGTTGATTGTAATTTGGGTTGCAAGTCTTCTAGCTAAGCATGGTGGGAGGAGAGAAAAGTAAGAGTTGATGTAGATATAAAAGAAATAGAAATCCCTAATCTAAATTGAGTTACGTAGGCAAAAGAGGATGTGAGTGCAGTGTGAAAATTGAAAACATGATCATGTACAAATGTGGTTGAATAATACACAAAGTGTATTATTTTAGAACAAGTGAACTCTGAAAATGAGAATAAGCAGAGACTAAAACTCCCACAATAGAGATTTGGGGACATGGTACAGTTACTGATGACAAGAACAACAATATTATTACTTCGGGTGTCATTGGGTGAGACAGGTAAAGGACAAGGTAGTTGGCATTGAGGAAGTTAAACATGAGAGCTCAGAGTGCTAGAAAGATTACATGGATTTTGACAACCCCATGAATGCAGACTGAGCGTAGAAGGGGGAAGAGAAAAAGAAACAACTTTTACTCTTATAGCCACGGTGAACCCTGACATTTATGGATCTGGTGTGAGATATTGCAAGCCTCCCATATATGGATCCCTGCTGACTACAACTTAAAATCAGAACTCCTTGAATGGATATACAAGTTACATGATTATCAATGTCCATGTCACCTTTCCACCTGTATCTCTTCTATTCCTTCTGCTCCGTTCTTCTCATTCCCAGTGTGGTGAGAATCTTTCTACATGGACTTAACTACTAATTTCCCAGCCCAACTTACGTCTCCTTTCTTTCAGACATATTTTTCATCCTAAATTATTACATCACTTTGTTACCTAACCAATTTCTACCATTTTATAAGATCCAGTTCAAATATCATCTCAACAATTGTTTACCCAAATCTCTCTAATTTCTTTATATGTCCCTAAAAATTTATCAATATTCTTGCTTTTGAAATGACTAGCTTTTATCATGACATATTTGTATTTTTGTCTAGCTTGCAATTTTATTTTGAAACACTTTTTTTGTATTTTTGTTCATTTTTATATCACATAATATAGTTTCTGAAATATAGGAAGTACTTAGTAAAATGACTGCTGATTATGTGAATGAGTTTAAATGATCATTTAGCTTTAGGGCAAATGTCATATATGGCCAGCATAACATCATAGTATATATAAACTTGAAAGACTTAAGTAATACATATAAACTTGAGGTCTTTAAAAAAGATTTTTGCTTTTATCTTTCAACAAGTGGTATCAAATTCAATAAGCAAACATGTCAGTTCTCAAATACAGTATTTATAAGGACATTGGCAATTAGGCAGCCATTCTTTTTACAGGGTGGAATCATTGAAATTTCCTTTTTCATGGTTACAAATGGTTGAATGCCAGCACTTTATACATTTCAAACCAAATATCTTTTAGAACAGGAAAAAAAATATCTGCAAGTGCAATAAATCTTTAACATGCTTAGGAAACTATTCAAACTCTTTAGCAAACCTTAAGAGTACACATCTGATTTATGTCAAATACCCTTTAGATGGGGATGATATAAATATCCTCTTGCCTTTTTTTTTTTATCAAATTTTGCATTGTAAGGACCTCACATTTGAACAATGCTGAAACAGCATAATATCAGTGTAATTGCATTGACATCGTAACGGTTCCTTGGCAGCAATTCTGCTCTCAATAATGCAAATATAGTGCATGATTAAGGTAGAGGACACCACCACGATCAGCAGAGCGCCTCCTCTGGGGCCTGTACAATGTCGCTGTATGATTGTTATGAGAGCAGTGATTGCGTCCTGTGCCTTCTGAGGACCGCGTATAATGGCGATACGTGAGCATCATAAATGATGGAGACTGACATTTGCAGCAGCTGTGTATCTTGGTTTCTTCAGATGTTTATTCATAAAATACATATTGCTTTTGTCAGTCTGCCCAGATACTATGAATACACGGCACAGAAGAATAGATTAGGGGGAAAAAAAGTCAGCTAAACAATTTGCTGTGTTTGAAACTGTTTTAAAGTATAAGCTATTCTTAGTCTTATGAACTATTTGTCAATTCACAGTGCATAAAATGGTAAAATATTTTATTAATGTTCTAAATGCCTTCTTTAATCCTTTAATCCCACAAAAAAATTCTACCTCATATTCATTTACTAACAAGCTCCTTTTTGAGAGACATAGAATCTAAGTTAGTTAATTTTTTATGTTTTTATTTTCTCATCTGTAAACTGAGGGAGGTGTGCTATGTAACTAATACAGGGTGTTTTTGGATTTAAATGAGATAATGCAGTGCTATATTGATTTAACTTAGTGCCTATTATGGTGCAGATAACCGACTATTTTTATTATTGTTGTTATAATTTTTTGTCAATCCTGACAGGCTCTCTTACAAACATTTACAATTAAATGATACCAGTTAATTGTTTTACATGTTTATCTTTGAGAGGGAGAGAGAGAGATAGAGGACAAGTGTAAGAGAGGCAGAGAAAGAGGGGACAGAGGGTCCAAAGCAGGGTCTGTGCTGATAGCAGAGAGTCCAATGTGGGTCTTGAACTCACAAACTGAAATCATGACCTGAGCCAAAGTTGGACGCTTAAACAACTGAGCCTCCCAGGCACCCCTGAATATCAGTTTTTTATTTATTTTTTTAGTGTTTTATTTATTTTTGAGACAGAGAGAGACAGAGCATGCATGGGGAGGGGCAGAGAGAGAGAGACAGAAAGAGAGAGAGAGAGAGGGGGAAACACAGAATCTGAAGCAGGCTCCAGGCTCTGAGCTGTCAGCACAGAGCCCAATGCGAGGCTCAATCCCATGAAAGTGTGATCATGACCTGAACCAAAGTCAGAAGCTTAACCAACTGAGCCTCCCAGGCTCCCAGATATCAGTTAATTTGACATGCATATCAGTATTTTTAAATGGAATGTCAATAACAGGACCTTTGTCTGCATTGTTCATAATGAATCTCCAATATCTAAAAAGTTCCTGTCTTACAAACACTATTTATTTGATATTCGTTGAGTGGATTAATAAATTCTATGTAATATGTATAATTTTAAGCAAAATGTCAAACAAGTGACTTTAAATTTCTAATTATAACTATATCATCATCTCTAGCACTTATGACTATTAGGTCCAAAGAACTCTATGAAGTGACTGATTATATCTTTGTAAGAGAAAGGCACTGAAAAGAACGATCAGTTTGTTAATTTTTCTAGTCACCTGTTTACTAGTTATATTAATTATCTTCAATGACTGAAACTTCATAGATCATCTTACTCATATTTTAAAAATAATAGAGTAAGGAGAAACTTCAAAGACAGTCTGAATCATACTACAAAACAGATTATAAATAATTCAACCATGTTCCCAGATAAGATTTCTTATAGATATTTTTAACAATGATTATAATTATTATTATTATTATGTATAATTTCTGTAAACAGTGGCAAATTGGATTAGTTAGAACATATATTTGAATTGTGATTGGCCTGAGTGACCTTTCCCATGCTTGAAATTCTAAGTTCTTTCTTGTTCTGATATTTTAATGGTTCTTTGAAATATTAGTTACAATAAGTTTTATTTGCCTTATATCTAAATCTTAGTCATTTGTTTTCCATTTGATATTAATGTAGCATAATATCTTAATGATGTTTTAATTTATGTTTATAAAATTGCTTGTCCATGAGCAAGCAATTATTTCTGCATTGCAGAAGATAGGTGACAACATCAAATGAATTGAAAACCTAAAATCATTTTTAGGTGTTTTTTTTTTTTTACTTATTTTTTTAGAAAAAAGGAGAGTGTCTGACAGGGGAGTGGGAAAAGGGAGAGAGACAGACTCTTAAGCAGGCTCCAAGCTCCACACGGAGTTTGACACAGGGATCGATTCCATAACTGTGGGATCATGACCTGAGCTGAAATTAAGAGTCAGATGCTCAACCAAGTGAGCCATCCAAGTGTCCCTAGGTATTTGAGAGTCTAAAAATTTAATGTGTTCCTATTAATATTCCTTATTAATCTTAACAATTAGTCTCAAAATATCAATCGTAATTTGTACCATATAAAACTGTCCATCTTTGATCTTTAATATGCATACATGTGATAATTTAATAAGACAAAATTGATTATTCTTATGTTAATATTAAAAGTGAGAATTTGGATGCAAAAAGATTAAGAACTTTCTGTTATCACTTATTTTTGTGGTGGAGTAGTTATTTAAACCCAGTTCTATCTAGCTCAATACTCCTTACATTATTCATAGTTTATCACACTTAGCATATTTTATCCCATATTTTTTTCCTGCCATCAAAGATCCATTTCTTTGAATTAAGGATTTTCTTTTTCATGAGGACATTTTTCTCTTATAGCAACTTTTACAGAAAATGATTATGCAGGAACCCAGTATCAATAGTTACATAATATCTTTGGAATTTGTTCATCAAAATTATTTTCCAGAAGTGTCTAAGTAGATAATTCAAAGAAGATAATAATAGATTAAGAAGATACATGCAAAATAGATTATTTTAAAGTATTTTTAAAGCAAGGAAAAAATGCTTATGACTAATATCTTCCATACCCTTTAAGGGGAAATTAAGAAAGAAGGACATACTTTATGTAGATATCATATATTCTTCCCCTGGGGTGTTTACCTTACTATGTGCAATATCCCCACTGATTATTCCATGTCCCACTGAAAATCATTCAGTGTTATAATGATTTATTGCACTTCTAGCTCTCCAAAAGTAATAATAATAATGCATTCACATTCACAATAATTGAAGTAAATAACTATGAAGTAGGGTAATTATAAAATAGATAACGGTTTAACCAGTTACCTTGGCTTAAAGGGGAAAAGCAGTCACGTTTCACACTGAACAAATCAATGATGGCAGACGCTCGCCCAGCAGCAGCCTTTCTTCCCCTTCCCGGGATTTCTGAAAGTTGTACACCCACAAGTATAGAACTTACTACTCTCCTTTTTGCTTTTATATTACAGGAATCCTAAAATTCCAAATATCAGAACATATCTTATTCAAAAATCATCTTTATGCTCCCCAAAAGGTTTACTATCATAGAAGTCTATAAAAGTATTACAGAAGCATAGGGGGCATTTTTCAGTTTGATTTTGAATTTCTTTCAAGGAAAATAGTTACTGGCTTGTTCAGTATCAGAAACCAAAAAATTTGAAACACTGCCATCTTTAAAAAAGATTCATCCCTTATATTAAATCCATCTGATCTATATTTCTATGGAAATGGCCAGAAAATCAGGCAACAATTGAATAAGACTGATTTCAGATGATGATTGCCCATGGAAAAATTCAAGTTTTAATGTACAGAAAAATATAAAATATTATATACTTTTCTCAAAAGTCAGAGATCTTTTAAAGATATTCAGTTTATAGAGAACATAAAACACTGAAAAGTAAAGATTATATTTGAATTTACATTTAAGTGGCCATTTTAATCAAATATTTTATAATTCTGGTTTTAATATAAAATTAAATTCAGAATAGGCATATATCATATATTTTACAGATATGTAAATATATATATAATTGTCTGAATATATATTTATACCTAAATATACCTAAAATAAATTGATTTTATTTTCTATTATTCCTAACACCATGTAATAATTGAATCTTTTTTCATGCTAAATGTGTTGCACATCTATAGGTAAAGATCATTGATAATTTTAAAATTTCCACTTTTGTTCTCACATGGAATAATCTTACATCGACATAATATAAAACAAAACACAGTCCCTGATCACAGTCAGCTAAGCTGTCCTGGCTTAAATAGCTAAGTGATAGTGTGTTCCTCTTGACAATAAACCATTTCACATAATACCAAAAGCAACAAGGTCATTCTGTGACTCTGATGGAGTGAGACAAAAAGAAGACCACTCTATAACAGTGAGCTTAAACAAAAATCGAACCACTGTCCAAATTGCACAAATAATCTAGGATCCACCCCAGCCCATTACTGCAAACATAACTGCTGTTCCTTTCACACAAGAGTTTGATTCCTTTTGCCATTTAGATAATAATTGGTAAGATACACAACCAAAAGATTACCCTATTCTATATCCTATGCATAACAACACTGTACTTCCTTGAACCTCTCCAAAATCATATAACACTAGTCAAAATCTTCAACCAGTCGCTTTCTCCCTTTCACTGAGGCATCTCATAGATCCATATTGTTGGCTGTCTCCTTTACTGCAATAAACAAACAAAGTTGGCTTTATTCTACTATAGGTGGGTTCCAGGTGCTTCTTGACTGGAAAGAATTGACAAAGAAAACCCTCTAAAGATGTATGCAATTGTTGTATACCATTATGTATCTAGAGGCACTGGGAATTTTTCTAAGAAAAATAATATAAAGTCAAGAATATATTGAACATCTATTTTCTGTCAAATATCTCCTTTGGCAATTTACATAATGAATCTTCTGAAGCATCCTGTGAAATTTTGCAATTTAAGAAACCAGGTATAGGTTAAACAATAGAATCAGTATGTGAATTGTGTCTTTATGCTAAAGAGTTTCATACAGTGCAACACAGGTGTAGATTTCCTATTTTTATGTTCCTTACATTTAATGGATACTTCAGAAAAGATCTAACACAGAGAAACCTCTTCTATCTAACAGCATCTTTTTGGAATTTCTGTCCTACCCTACCTCTTTTCTTTTTAGATCACCTCACCTACTCCAAATCTCAGCTTTTATTTCAGACCATTATAGTCCCAAAGTGAAAGCTCTGCATTTTGGGAGACCATTGACAGATTTTGTATGGTTAATGATTGTTTACAATTCCTTTCTTTTATATGAACTGAAACACTTTACAAAACATGGCAAGTATGTCTTTTAAAATTGAAGTACCTGTTAATAAATAAGTATATTTCTTTATTATCTTTCTTCTTCCAAGCATTGTGAATTTAATTATTTAATTTGCCTATCATTTTCCATATGAATTTATATTTGAAATTTATATGTGTCATGTACCAATATAGTCTAGGATGCTTTCTGGATTCTGTGAGCTTCCATTGATTACCATTCTATTCTTTGCAAGTGACATTTATTTCTTTATATTTCTAAAATTTTTGCATTTCAATTTTTATGCAATGATATGCACATTTATACATTTATTTTATTAATTTGTATTGATTAATGCAAAGTGATTTTCAGAACACTACTGTTTACATTTTAATTGAACTTAATATTGCTATTGTTATAATGTGTGATATTTTCCTGAACCTTATTTTTAATGCTGCTTGTATAACAAAAAAAGTTTAGATAATCTATTTTGAGAGTTTTAATTGTATTTTTTCAGATTTATTGTAATAACCAATAGATGTAGTCCTGTAGACACTTAAATCCATTGATACATTTCAGTATTCTTGATTAATTTCTAAATAGCCTTTAATATGGCATCTCTCTTACTATGGCGACACTAAATTTTACCTCCAGTACATCTTACTCTTGGCCTCCCATTATTACATCACTTGTTATATTTGTCCCATTTACTGGCTTCATCGTTTTCTTCTTTAGCTGTTAAGTATTTGAATATTTTAGGAGTCAGATATTATTTGTTTTTATTTTATGCATTTATTTCTTCAATAAACTCATCCAGGATCAGGACGTAAAAGTCAATATACTCATATACTTTGAGATTTACATCTCTAATTCATATTTTCTGTTGAGTAACTCTTTTGTACCCAAAAATGTCTTTCTCTTTCTTTAAGTTCTGCATGGATTTGTAGTAAGCATCTCAAACCTAACAGGTTTACTTTTTTAAGGCTTTGAAAAGGCATCTTTGTTCTTCTTATTAATGATAAGTGGATTTCATTATAAATTACATTGCAGATATACTGTTCACTCTGGAGATTAGCAATACATAGTAACATAGGCACTATATGTATTGAAATTTGTTTAATCTATTCTTTTTTATTTAACAAGTTTAAATGTGTGTTGCTTGGTGCATATTAGAATATTGATGAGAATGATTTCCTAGAGTGGGTAAGTTTTAATATTCAAGAAAAACAAAAAATGAAGATTCTGAAAGGGATCCAGAATACAAGTAAAAGAATTGCCCTTTCCAAGGAAGAATGATGTATTTTCTATACAACGGAAGAGAAGGATAAAGTGAAGATAGATTCAGACATCATTTATGTTGGTTAACATGGTGTTAGAAATTTGAGAAAATTATCATTTGTTGGCTAACTAATCCTTGTGAAGTGTGAAATGAAGTCATCATCTGAGGGTGAAGAAGTAAAGGGCAGTGAAAAGAAGTAAAGTATGAGAATGAGGCAGAAAAAACAATAATCATTTCAGAAAGTGAGCCTTTATAAATGTAAAAAACACCGGAGTAAAGAAGATTCAGTTTGATGTCTGCCAGCATGTTTTTTATAATGAATACAATGTACATAACTGACTCACACAGACCGTAAAAAGAGTTATTGTACAAATAACACTTGGACAATGAGAATGATCTGAAAATTTGTAGACAATAAAGTACTAATGGTTAATAAGTATGAGCAATGTTCAGTCACAGTAATTAACGTAAAAATCTAAATTAAAATAGTTAATGAATATTTTAATCACAATACTGTAAATGTATATGTGTTTCCCTCTTCCTCTCCCTTTCCTTCTCTTTCTGTTCCTTCTTAGCTGTGTATTCACCTCAGTATACTATAATGAGAACGAATTTTGCATAAGTATTCTTTAGAAGTGTAAATTGATATAGTAATTCCAAAATGCATTTGATTACTTCTTAGAACCTGATCAATGTGTATAACCAAATTCAAGTATGTTTTTTAAGACAATCCTTTTAAAATCATATGACAGAAAACCATTAAAATTCTATTATACAGCCATAAAGAAATGAGTAGAGGGTGCCTGGATGGCTCAGCCCATTAAACGTCTGACTCTTGGTTTCAGATCTGGTCGTGATTGTGGTTCTTGAGTTCAAGCAGTGCATCAGACTCAGTGCTGATGGCATGGAGCCTGCTTGGGAATCTCTCCCTCTCCCTCTCTCTCTGGCCCTCTCCTCATGCTTTCTCATCTCTCTCTCTCTCTCTCTCTCTCTCTCTCTCTCTCTCAAAAATTAAATAAACTGAAAAAAAATAAATGAGTAGATTTATAATGGAGTATTTGTATAGTGTTGACAAATACCATTACTAAGTGCATACATGAAAAAATTTATTAAATGATTTGAGGTTATCACACAATCTTAATCAAAAATAATTGAAAAGAGAAAGATTTCAAACTACTAATAAACCAGGAAAGAGACATATTCTTATACTATTAACTTAAAAAAAAAAAGACTAGCCAGTAAAATAGTAAAAATTTCTAGTTTAGTTAAGGGTCCTCACTTCTCCCTAACAACTCCTAGAAGCAATAATCCTGTAGCAAAAGAAATCTTGCATTTTGTCACTATTAGCCCTATATAAGGAACTAGTGAACTAAAAAAGAGCAGCTCATGGTCTCCTTAAAATATTAGCTAGGCTCAAAAAGATTCAAACATTATAAAGTCAATACTAAAACTTCCCTTATCATTCTCTCCGACTAATCACCATCATCAACGTGTTTTTTCTAACATGTTTATGTGTGTATTCCTTGAATATGGCTTTCAGCATATTTTGGTTCTGAGTCGTTATATTTGCAATGTTCTAAAGATGTGTGCATTTTGATTCTACTGTACATCTTTAAACTTTCCAACCATAATTTGAAATGCTGAATTATTTATACAATCCCCAATTTCTAGTCATGATACCTGATAGTCCTTACAGATTCTCCAACTCAGTTTCCATGAATTAAGACATAGACTATAATTCTGTCTCCCTACTTTAAAAACTTTGAATTGCTTAGCACTGCCCTTGAAATACAGTTCAGAAGTTTCCCTGTGGCCCATGATACCCTGCATGCACCGTTCTGGTTATTTTACCAGTCCTGCTTGCTGTTCTATATTCTCATGCAGAACCACCTAATACTTGACTTTATCCAACTTCCCAAACTACTCTCTGCCACAGAATATAGTCATTACTTCTGGCTAGAAGCATCTGTCTCACATCTAGTCATTCCTTCATATATATCTCGGCTACAATAACCATTCCTTACACAAATTCTCCCTACCTTTATATCCTGTCTCGATTCCATCACAGAATTCTGGGTTTTCCCCCCCTTTGTGCCATGAATCGTACTGAAATTACAACTACATGAGACATAGTCTCCTCTAGTACATTATAAACTCCAAGAAGCCAGGGATACTGATTCAAACATATACGGCCCTAACCCCATGGCACTGCAAAGATCCTGCCACATGATATCAACCTAATAAATAACTGATTAAATGCATGGATAAACTGAATTCTAAGGCTTTATTTGTAAAGAGGAAATCCCCTGTATGGTGAGAAATTAGAACATCAAACAAACGGGGGACCCTGGGAGGCTCAGCTGGTTGGACGTCCAACTTCGGCTCAGGTCATGATGTCACCGCTTGTGGGTTCCAGCCCCGCGGAGGGATCTATGCTGATGGCTGAGTCTGGGGCCTTCTTCAGATTCTGTGTCTCCCTCTCCCTCTTCCGCTCCCCCACTCACACTCTGTCTCTCTCTCAAAATGGACAAATGTTTTAAAAACATTTTTTTAAAAGAACATCAAACAAATGAAAACCTACCTAAGTGATTTAACTAGAAATGCCATTATAATAAAGACTCCGAGCAAAAGGAGGGGCAGTGTTTTAAGATGTGTGAATAGGATTAATCTTTATAAGACTGCCATATAACGCCTAAATCCTGTTACTCTTTTTATGGAATAGGGAATATATCTGCTCTGTGGTGTGACCAGTTGAAGAAACAATTCTCAATGTCACTGTTAAATTTACTAATGTAACTTCGATATTTTATGTATCAATATTGAACTGGGAATCGGACGAAAGTAACTTCTATTTTATAGTTTTATAGAGCTGGACAACAGTTTGAATAACCTGAATAACAGTTGATTATGTATAAACTTTACGACTCTATATACAAGGAGAAATATTTCCTTAAATATAACTACCATATATTATTATCTCTAATAAATTATTTTGTTAAATGCAAGGTTGTACAATGATAGTTATCTCCCAAACTATTAAACTTTATGACATTAGCTATAGAGGAGCAATGATTGGTTTTGTGAGCATAATGTGTATTTCAGTGGGAATGTGGCCTTCACCATAAATACAAAATTTATTTTACTGCTCATCACAGTGATTTTAAGTGTTCTTGGGCATACTTTTCTTGAAGCTTCCATTTTTGAAAGTCTTCTCATGCTTCCCAATACTTCTCTTTCTAAAACAAATTCAATAATTTTTGTAAGAATCCAAGAAATTTTCTGGTAGTTAGCTTAAATTAATAAATCATAATAATATCATTCCATGTTAATTGTAAAAAAGTTCTAACACAGTGTCCTTACCATCCACTCTTCTTGTTATCACTTCTGCTGCAGGAAATTAAAATTGCTTGGATCTGATCCTAACAGATTAAGCTAACACTTTCAGCTTTAACTTTTCCTGTCACACATCTTCACCTTCTGCAATGGCAAAGCTTGTGATTTGAATAACATATCCACTAAATATTTTAATCGTCCTGTAGAATTGAACTGGGTAAAAATCGAACCATATCTGTGGCTTATCCAACACTCACATAAACACCCACATGTAGGCAGAGGCACAGATATCTACTCTCTGAATACCGTGCCCCTTTCATTAGACAATTTTGATTCTAATTAGTTGTGTATGGACCTCATTATCTAATTACAATCTAATTTTAGAGAATAAAAACCATTGCATAGGGTATCTCCAATCTTAATCATGGACATTAATACACTGTTCTTTGAAATTCAATCTGACAGCCTCTTCAAATTCAGAAATTGGCTTACTAGAGACCTTCAAGGTCATGATCCTTCAAAGCACTGTTTGTCAAATTGCCCTGACACACCTCCTGCAGGAAAAACTACTCTTTGATTATTAATGTGCAGTGGAAAAGTGACATCGCTTTGCATACTGATCTTATAGATCAAGAAAAAAAAGGTACAAAATGAGCTGCAAAAATACCTTAAGTGAAACCTCATGTGTGCAATGAATACAAAAAGCATGATTTGATATGTGAATATATCTGAATAAAGAATTCTAAATTCTAAAAGGTATAGCAAATACTTTGGAAAATTATACATGAAAATCATATCCTTAATATAAAACATAGGGAATATATGTATAAAGATTCTTGGCTTCAAGAAATAGTATTAATAATATTGATTATATAAATTAAATTATATAAACTGCAACGCAGTTTACAAAAAAATAGTTCTTCTCCCCTCTAATTTTAACTCAAATCAGTACAAATACATTCATTTAGTATTTAGTAATTAGTAATTGTTTTTAATACTGTGGAGAATACAAGTCAGAAACTCCTTGAAGATGTATTGTGTAGAAATAACTAATATATATGTTAGATATATATTATGTATATACACATACACACATACTCTCATGAACCCAAAAATATATAAATGCATAAAGATATATATCATTAAGGGATACTATGTTCATAAAAGATTTTTATAAATTGTTCTTTGATAAACTTTTTCATGAAATCAAAATCTATGTGTTGATACATATCACCCACAGAATCTCATGTGCATATGAATGTATGTAAGAAAATACTAATAATAATTAGTTTGCAAAAGCGGAATGACAAATTGTAAGTGAATCATAATTATATATCAGAACTCCTAAGAATAAAGAAACAATTACAAAAATTCTAGAAAAGGAATAGAAATTATGTGTCATCCGATTTCTTATAAGTAAAACTGTACACAAGAGAACACTGGAAAATGGTTTTCAAGTTGTAAATTAGGGAGATAATTTTGATTTACCAATTTTATATCTTTGAGAGCTGTCTCTCAAGAAGCTATGTAAAATAAGATACATTTTCTGATAAGTAAGAAGCCACACACGTTTCTCTCCCATTTCTTAGGAAATCACCTCTAGCAAATGATGGTTAACATCAAAAAGGAAGACACAGTGAATATGATATTTTATAAGGGAAATGATGTAACTTAGAATTTCCATGAAAGTAAATTAATCAATCAATTAAATATTTCTATATCAAGCCCATAAAGCAATCATTTGAAACAGGAATAGGAAAAGTAGGCTTCAGAGGAATATCTTTACAGGAGTATGTCATATTTAAGAAATAGGTGAGGTGTAAAAGAAATGGGAGATGATGGCAGTGATTGAGTAGTGGATAAATATATATTTTTAATTTTTAAAAATTTCTTATGTTTTATTTATATTTGGGTGAGTGAGAGAGAGAGTGAGAGAGAGAGACAGACAGACAGACAGACACCACAAGCAGGGGAGGGTCAGAGAAAGAGGGAGACACAAAATCCGAAGACAGGCTGCAGGCTCCGAGCTAGCTGTCAGCACAGAGCCCCACGCGGGGCTAGAACACACGAACTGTGAGATCATGATCTAAGCCAAAAGCCAGACACTTTACCAACTGAGCTACCCAAGTGCCCCAATATTTTTAGGAATATATATGCAGAGTAGATGCAGAATAAAACTGCATGAAACTTACCAGTTTGTTTTTTTTCTGCATCTATGCTTCTGCCTATAACATTACTCTCCAACTTGTGGTTTTTGTTTTTCCATGAGTAGCAAATTCCTTTCTGAGCCATCTCTTTTCCAAATTATTACAATTTGGCTGTAGAAGAAACATTAAGAAATGTGATTCTTTGTCATTGCCATGTAACATCACCAGATACTTCATACATGAAAAATCAATAGTAGCCAATAGGTATCTGTTGTATGAATGAATTAATCAGATGATTAAGACCTAGAATAATGTCCTCTCATTGGAATGATTAGTCAACAGCCACACCTAAGGGAAGAATGAGCAAACTATATATATATATATATATATACATATAATGTTTTTTAACTGACTTGATAAAATTGTTGAGGGTAGAGAGAAAGAAACAAAGGTAATTGTTCTACACCAAGAATTGATCAAATTTTATATCAATGATGGTGTGAAGTCTGGAGTTAGTAGAGCTAATCTGGATATTTGAAGATAAAAGATGTTAATTCTAAAATATATTTTAATAGAGAGCTCAATGGTATATCAAGCTAGAGATGTTAGTATCATTATTTGTTAGCATAATTATTTTTTCAGGCCTCTAGAAATACTGGAGTTTCTTGTAGATTTTCATCTTTTGATGTGTTTCCACAGCACCTGGGATTGAAGTATTGCTGCCTCCACACATAACATATTGTACTGGTATTCACCTTAGTATTAAACTCAATTTCTTAAGAGCAACAGACTATTTTTATTATTTTATCTATAAAAGCCTCATATATTGCCTGACATGCAGACTCTCTACAGATGTATGTTAAACTGAAAAGACAAGTACAGAAATAAATAAATAGGTTTTTAACCTGGAGATTCTCTTCAAAATAGAACTAAATTAAATGATAGGTATCCAAAAGTCATCACTGATAGGCAATGTAAGGAAGTTAACAGAATGTAACTTAACAGACTGTAACTTAGCAGAATGTAAGGAAGTATTCATGATGGAAAATAGAGAGTAATAAATAAATAGGGCTATGTAAAATAAATGCATCTGAGGTGAAACAGTCCTCTGCTGGAAGCCATTTCTGAACTCACAAAGTTGAGAAAGACTCCTTGGGAGGTAAGGTGGGTTTGCAAGGCCTCCCGCCGTCAGATGGAAACCAATGTCTACCCCGCACTCAATTATTTTTGCTTGAGCACAGGTCCCCTAGGCATCTTGTTGACTGGTGTCAGGAGTGACCTGTCCCCTTATCCTAAAAATATGCTGATTGTCCCTTGGGAAGGAACTTATTGTAGGAATTTCTTAATTTGTGATAATAGGAGCAATTACATTTCTTGAGAAACCTGTTTTACCTCTCCTTAAGAAAACAGGCTATCGACCCCACTCACAAAGAACTAACTTTTGCTTTTGCTATGCTAAAAACATTGTCTTATATTTGAATGCTAAAGATCCCTTCCTTCCCCGTATGATAAGCATCTAAATCACCAAAAATCAGTCACTATGATAAAGATTATGCATGAGTCTTCTACCAATCTATGTTCTGGGAAATTTTTACATACCAAAGAATTTGTCATCAGAAATTATTGTCTAAGGCAAATGCCACTTCTGCGCTGGCCCCACACGTTTTTTCCATAAATACAGCTAACTCTCTCAGATCAGTGCAGAGATGCCTACCTGGTGATCAGAAACAATCTTGAGACTCTCTCATCTCTCTCGTGCTGACACTGTCCATCCTTCAGGGAACCCTGGACCTGCCGGAGCTGGACTCCAGCAGTCCTCAAAATATTCTAATGAACAGTTATCCTAAAGTGTGATATGTACGTTTTCTTACAAAATAACACAAGAAAATCTTTTTAAATTCATTTATTAATTTTGCTGTAAGAAAGTAGCATTAAAACTCTACTTATGTTTTAGAAATTATAGGGGCGCTTGTGTGGCTCCGTTGGTTGATTGCAGGACTTTGCCTCAGGCCATGATCTCACTGCTCCTTGGTAGGTTCAAGCCCTACATCGCATCAGGCTCTGTGCTGACAGCTCAGAACCTTGAGCCTGCTTCAGATTCTGTGTCTCCCCCTCTCTCTGCCCCTCCCATGCTCATACTCTGTCTCTCTTTGTTTCTCAATAATAAATAAATGTTAAAAAATAAAAAATAGAAATTATAGACAAGACAAATACTCATAAATTGATATTTACTTGAATAGATTTTTTGAAAAATATAGCAAGAAAAAACGTTTCATCTTATATAGGATTTTCTCCTAGAATGGATATGAAATTCATTTTGCAATAATATTTGAAGATTCCTTCTTTTTCCAGGGATCTTCTTCATTCCTTGATATCCAAAATACATCCTATTGGAGTTCTTATGACTACATCAGTTTTGCTTTTTTTCTCATACTTTGATATATACAGTACTAACTTTATCAGAACCTCATTCTTCTGGCTTTGTGTGATATTGGGAAAGTTCTCCCAAGTCACTTTCATAAACTTCAATATATTAAACAATTAATATAAGATTTTTATTTTTAACTTATTTTTATGTATTTTCTTTATACTATGGATTTCCCAAATGCTAGACTTTCAGAAATAGAGAAGCCTATGACGAACTGACAAGTGAAAGAAGTAGACCAATTCTGTCTGTAAGTGTGAGAGATGTTGGAGTGGAAGTAATTTTCCAAGTAGGCAGCTCTTTAATTAATATTATGCTGTTAATATGATTGTTTCTATTATGAGTAATTTGATTAATAAATATGCAGATCTAAATGAAGAAGTCTCTGGATATATACCAATGTATCCCTTCCCCCTTTCTAACTGCTGTATTACCCAGAATGGATAAAACATAATCTATTTTGTGTTACATTGCCAGTGCCTATGACATACACTTGATACACAAAAATATAGAAAGTCAAGTCTCTACCCTCAAAGCACCCATAGACACCCTAGACTACCTCTTTGCATTCGCTTCCATAGTCCTTGGAATAAAGCAAGATTGTTTCTAGTATTTATGAAAGTCTAATTTCCTAAATTGCTTATAAAATCCCCATAAAAGCTCTACTTGTTTCATAAACTTTAATTCAGCTATTTAAAAGTTCATTTGTTCTTAATTGCTGATGTAGTGTTTATACATGTTTATTTTATATTATATCCAGCAATAGAAATAAGCAGTGATATGCAGATATAAATGAGAAAAGTATGGGTTAAATATGTTTATTGGTAACATGGGGAATAACTAATATATTCAAATTATTATATGATGCATAGTATTTTTAGTTCAAGCTAAATTTTAAAAATGGTTATAAGCATCTGGAGGGTAAGTTTGTAGTTCTGCTATGCTCTGTATAGCATTATGTAATGCTGATGTGCATTTTCTTACAGTATATTTTGGATTGTTTATGGTAAATGCAAAGGTTCAGTGTAACATTTGTTATAAGCTGCTGCTTAAAATAGTGCCTTATTGATCAAGGGGTTTGAAATGAGGGTTTAATATCCTAGAATGTCATTAAAAGAAGAGAGAAAAAGTAGAAAGTCAAATCTAAGTCCTAAAGTGAATGTCTCATGAAAGAGAACAAGGTTACAAAGTGAATCATCAACTAAAATATATATGATTGCTTTTGGGTATGTTTCATTGTTCAGCTGTAATCAATATGACAATCCAAGTCAGTATAATAACAATAACTTTTAAAAGTCTTTGAACATTTATTGCTCATCTCCCTTGCATTTCATTTGATTCAGGGTGCTTCAAATTTGAAACAATCTGAGTAGAATGCAGTCATTGTGTTTGAAATGGTTAGCACAGAATATTGAAAGAAACGTTGAGTTTTCTATTTGATGTTACTGCTGGTATTTTATTGTTGTAATAAGGCCAGGGGTTACTATACTTTTTAAAGGAAACCCTACTGAAAATATATATGTTTTATTCTAATATATGGTTATTTTCCATTTGTAAAACATGTTTCTGTAGGAAAACACACACACACACACACACACACACACACACACACACACACTTTAAATAAAGGAGAACACAATTCCTAATCTCCCAGGATAGTAAAGAACAAGAAGATGTAAGGTAAATGCCATTAAAACTAAAAGGTTTGTTTGTTTGTTCCTTTGGTTGGTTGGTTGGTTGGTTGGTTGTAATTTTACCAAAATTACAAGGAATATCCTATATATATCAACTTTCAAATCTGTTTCTTGATATTTATTATGGAGCTTTTCATTTCTAAGATCTTTCTAATGAAACAGTATTGTTAATTGCACCAACATGGGAATGATGTACCTTTCTTAAAATTTCCATAAAAAGCAATAGTGACCTAAAGATGAATGTGAAAACCAGACTAGAGGATATCAAAGATTGAGATGGGTTTGTTTTAAAAGTCCCAGAGA
This sequence comes from Suricata suricatta, assembly GCF_006229205.1. Classification (NCBI taxonomy): domain Eukaryota; kingdom Metazoa; phylum Chordata; class Mammalia; order Carnivora; family Herpestidae; genus Suricata; species Suricata suricatta. The sequence goes on from NC_043714.1 coordinate 55,018,348, forward strand.
CTTGTCATGAGTATCCCTAATAAATATTAAAGATACCAGATAAGCCAAGTTGGCAAGATTTATTCTTTTTTTTTTGGCCTCATATTTGTTTTACCTTCTTTACTTCATATCATACCTACTTTTTATAAGGTAAGCAGGGAAATTAGATGTGAAGAACTGAAGAACATAGGGGATCAGATGGGGACCGAAGATCCTAGGAAAAGTAAAGGATGAACAAAACCAAGGCTATTGAAATATGCAGTTGATTAGCCCCAAAAACCTTTAGTAAAAATATCAGAGACATATTTTCAACATTAGGTCTATTATGGCGACTTAAGTCAAAATAGGAGAGTAAACAATACTTTGTATTTCTCTTTCATGTATCTCCTACATCTCCAGTCCAATACTCCCCTCTCAATCCAGAATCTTCTACAATTTTATAGTGAGACTCACTCTTCACCATATGTTCATTGTTTTAAAAACAGTTGGTTAAGCATCTGACTTTGGCTCAGGTCATGATCTTATGGTTTGTGGGTTCGAGCCCTGGGTTGGGCTCTGTATTGACCCCTCAGAGCCTGGAGCCTGCTTCAGATTCTGTCTCCCTCTCTCTGTGCCCCTTTCCAACCCCCTCTCTCTCTCTCTCCAAATTTTTTTCTCTCTCCAAATTTAATAAACAAAAAAAAAAAGGAAAGAAAAAGAAAAGGAATCATGGGAGAAAAGATCTTTGCCTTGCATCTGATCTTTTTGGGAAAGTTTTTAAATTTCTTACCATTAAGTAAGGTTTTTTGGTAGACAGCCTTTATCAAGTTGAGGAACTTCCCCTCTATTCCAAGCTTTCTAAGAATTTTTATCATGAAAGGTGTTGGATTTTGTCAAGTTTTTTTTATCTATTAATATGATCCTCTTATTATTCTTTTTTAGAGTATTGATGTAATAGATTTCATTAATTAATTTTTGAGCGTTGAGCCAGTAAATACTACTTGGTCATAGCGTATATTTTTTATACTTTTTTGGATTTGATTTGCTCATATTTTGTTGAGAATTTTAAATCCATGTCATGAGAGGTATTGATGTGTAGTTTTCTTTTCTTTTAATGTTTTGTGTCTGGTTTTGGTAGTAGGGTAACCCTGGCTTCATAGAATGGGTTTTGAAGTATGCCTTCTGCTTCTAGCCTCTGAAAAAGATTGTAGAGAATTGGTATGATTGCATCCCGCTGCCATTTTTAACTCTGCAGATATGTCTGTACTTAGCCTCCAGCAATTTGTCAATTATAGTTCAGTTTTTCCTACCTAGCACTGATGCCTATGATAGTTTTATCTTCTGAGTCTCTGCTTCGGTTAGTCACAACTCCATGTTTGCCTGTGTGCCTCTACAGTCCTAAGGGCAGTAGCTTGCCCTATGTCCTTTCTTCTTATGCATCCAAGAAAAGTTGTTCATTTTTCCAGTCTGTTCAGCTATTTTACTTGTTTCAGGATGGATTGGTACAATCCAAACTCTTTACATGCAGAATTGGAAACCAGAAGTCCAATAAAATTTAATCTTCAAACACCAAAAGTGTTGAGATGAGGTTCAAAAGATATAGCAAGACTGATGCCAAAGAAAGTGTGAAATAATAATCAAAGATAAAGAAAACAAAAAGAATAATAAGGATGTATCTTATATAACACAGGTTGTCCTACCAGCATAAATATTTGTTGAAAACACTAACAAAAATTATTAACCAAAGTATGGCGAAAGCAGTAATTTTAGGCCCAATTGATGTATATAAAATATTGTCAATATTGCCACTTTTCTGATATCATCCAAGAAAATGTTTTCTTTATTAATGTTTTCTAATTCATTCATTTGAGATCACATATTTTTGAAATGCCAAATATAATGTTATCTGGAAGTGATAGTCACAGACATACTGCTTCAGTAAGAGAGTCCTTTCAGTAAACAAGTCATTGTACCAGCAGCAAACTTTTCAAACATAATTATAATACACATTGCTACCACAGAAATGCATGAAAGTTTTAGAGAGATATATGAAAGATTTGTTAAAATTGTAACATGGAGCAGAGTGGTCACTGAATTCTGAACAATTTTCAGTCCTCTGAAGGCAATATCTACTACAATAACATTGTTTTTTAATCTAGATAGTCTTTGGCTTTCAATTAATATGACTCATTCTTTTAATTGGATTGTGAAATGAACTTTAGGGATTTCTAGAAGGACATTTCAGTTACGTGGGTCATAAACACGACAGGGCTGGCTTTGTAGATCAGCGTATCGTGGACGTCTGGCACAAATGTAATTGTTTTCCAACAAGACCAGCGTGCTTATTTATAATTGTTTGGAAAAAAAATCACAAAAGAATTTTATATTTTCAAAGCCACATAACAATGATTACTAAGCATTATATTTTCTATTACACTGATGATTGCCAAATAAGCTGACACTTTCAGAAGGGTCTAGCCTAAAGATTTCTTGACTAAAATTTATTTAAATCATTTAGACTAGGAAATTAAGTTTATTGTCCAATATAATAAAAAAGCTAATACATATGTTTTGAATTCTATAAATACCTTCCCAATATAAAGAAATAATTGAGGTTTTCCAAAATCAAATCTAGGAAATAAAATCACAGTCTTAGTACCAATCTTTTGTTTCATTTAACATAATTAACACCAAGCCAATTATCTTCATATTACTAACTATAAAAAATATTCCATTATTTTCAGTGAATCATCTGTCAAAAATTGCAAATTTCTGAAAATCTAATTATATTTAATATTACTTCTCAATATTAGAATTTTTGGTCTTTATTATGAAATATTTATGCTGTTTTTTACTGATAATATAAGGTTTACTATATCATTATATTTAAATGAAAATATATATCAGTTAAGGAAATAATATTTTGTTTTCTTCAAGTTTGTTAATTTATTATGAGAAAGAGAGAGAGAGAGAGAGAGAATCCCAAGCAGCCCGCCCCACCCCCCACACACACACTGTCAACACAATGCATGAGATCATGACGTGAGCCGAAACCAAGAGTCAGACACTTAAGCCAGTGTGCTACCCTGGCAGCCAAGGAAACAATGTCATAGATAGTGGTGCACTAAGGTGAAGAGATGGCTGAAGAGGGGGAGGGAAATGTATGTAGCAAGTGCAAGAATCATAAAAGTTTGGAAAGTCAGAACATTAAGAAGGTAAGAGCTTTTTAAACAATCAGTTTATTTTCAATATTTATTTTTTTCTGTTTTAAACTTTTATAGGTAACTTCTCATTCAGCTCTAAAGCCCAATATCTCCCTCTTTTATCTTATTGCCTCATGTTTCATAGTCACTTAAACGAATTCTTAATTATCCATTTTAAATTCCGTTTCTTCCCCATTTCTTGAAGTAGCCTAATATTTTTCATTAAATGACAATGCATATAATAGGGTATTATTTTAAACCTCTCTTTTATACAAAAAGGCTATAGAGCATTATTCTTACCACCATGTATTTTGGTATGATACCAAGTCTGAAAATGGAATTGTTACCTGCCAATTTAAATGTAAAGAATGAATAAATTGATTGCACTCTTAGGTTTTGTCAGAATATTTTTACAAAATAACTACCTTTTGTGAAAATCTAACATTTCCTTCATACTGCTTTTCTGAATTCCTAAACCAGACAATTGAAAGATTCCTTTTAGAAATGCAGAATATTATTAACATGGAAAGAGGACAGTAAACAGGTATGTTCTTTAAGTACAAATGAATACTTTGGTTCTCCCCTACTTAAAAATTCCAAAATAATCATTTTTGATAGACCATTATGAGTGTGAATGGAATTTCCTTCCTTATTAGTCATTCTGCCATCCCATCCCCAACAATTGAATTGTTGAATTATCATCCAGCTTGTCACAAAAAGGTAAAATAAATAGGTAAATAAACTATATTAAAATAAATTGGTGAAAAATAATAGAATTTGTCAAAATACAAAAAAATCACCATCAGCCTTACCATTTAGGCATGGGGCTATCCAACAGCAGCCCCCTAGAACATTTAAAAAGTGCTCACTTCACTGTAAAAGAAAACAGGGAACCAAACAACACCAAAAATGCTATGATAAGCAGTAACATTAAAGGGAAAACCAAAATTTAAACCAAAATCACACTATGTGAAAAAAAGACCACAAAACATAGATTGTCCAAAAAAAAAAAAAAAAGGATAATTAGTAGAGTAATACCTGTTAAACAGAAATAAAAACTTCTATTAAAATTCGTAGAAAACTCCAAGGGTAATATTTTTTTCAATTAAAACAAAAAGAACACAAATGTTACTGAATCTAATTAGAGACAGATAGATGATAGATGATCAGTGGATAGCTAGAGAATAGCTAGTAAACTAGCTAACTAGATTAATAGATGACAATTACCCAGAACACGTAGGCTGGAAAACCGTGAAGACTTTTCCAGTCTTTATCTTTGCAGAGAAAAAGACAGGAATATGAGGAGAAAGCTGTGAGATAATAACTATGCATTATAAATGTCAAATATTTGATAAGTAGCAGTCACAGAAAGTGAAATGGAAGAGAGAAAATTGCCTAAGCTACATATAAAGGCAATGTTGTAGAACAGAAGGTAATCTATAACAATGGTTTTATATTACTATTTATATACATTTTTTTAAAGTTCATGATATTTTAAGGGAAAAAGTAAAGAAAGAAGTAAAAAAGCAGTAAAATAAATGAGCAGAAGGTGATGTTATGGTTGCAAGGTAAAGTAAGTATTTCTCAAAGAAGGGAGTAGGAAACTACATCAAATAACAAGAACAGGTAAAGCTAAATGAGCACAGAAATGTACCCGCTGAATTTAGCATTATAAGCCATTTCATTTCTGGTAATACAAGTTTAAGCGTGATGGAGGGTATAAAAATGACCCTGTAATTAGAGTAGAAAATGAGGGAAATCAAGAATAGTAAGTTCAATGTCACAATAATTTTTAAAAAATATTTTGCTTTGGAGTAGATTTGAGATATATAATAGTAGATACAGGTGAAAGCAAAGAGTTTTATATCTTATGGAGATTTGTGAGTAGTGTGTGTTTTATTAAAAGAAGAAACAAGAATATTCAAATTTTGATGAACAGACTAAAAGAGGAGGTGTTGAAGGAAAGAAACTGGAAAAAACGGGTTAAAAGTAGTTAATCAAACTAAGTAAAATTCTTCATATGTGCAATACTGTAATAAATACATAATTCCCAAGGTACTAATCATGTTCTATGGTTTATACTATAATGATACCTAGAATCTCTTTATTTGGAGTGGGAAAATTAAACCTTCTCAATTTTCATAACATACTAACAAAAATATCTTACTTTCTGCATGAGCTCTTTTGTTTAACCCTACTCAGCGCAGCTAGCATTTTACACCAAATGACCCATCATCATATTTTCACAAATATTTCACAAAATAAGATGGTTGCCTCCATTTGAGAAATTTTGGTAGCAATGATGAAAATCATGGAAAGTTTCATGTATGTATATATACATGTTCAAATATATGTTTATATTTACATTATATTTGCCCTTGAATCTGATTCTGAACAAGGCAGGAGTTAGGGTACTGATCCCCCCACCATGTATAACTTTTGGCTACCCAAAAACTTAACTACTAATACCCTACTTAGGACTGGAAGCCTGACTGCTAATATAAACAATCAGTTAATACATATTTTGTATGTTATATATATTCTATATTCTTACAATAAAATAAGTTAGAGAAAAAATGACATTAAAATTATAAGGAAGGGAAAATACATTTATAGTACTGTGTTTATCAAAAAACATTTGTCTATAAGTGGGCCCGTGCAGTTTAAATTGTTCAAGTCAACTGTACATAGATGATGATGATCATCATCATCAATAGATAGATAGATAGATGAATGATAGATAGATAGAAATATGACTTAAAGTGAAAAATAATTTTAAATATATAAGTTGTTGGAAGAAAAGACTGTTCTATTTAGCAGGTTACCTGGAAGAAAGAATACAGATATATAATTGATGAATATTGTAAAATAAATTATTAAACAAATAAACAATATTCAGGGATACTTTTGTTTTTAATGTGTCATATATTTATTACAACACCAATAAAATACCCCAAGAGGAGTGCCTGGGTGGCTCAGTCAGTTAAGCATCTGGCTTCATTCAGCTCAGGTCATGATCGCATGATTGGTGAGTTCAAGCATTTGATAGCTTGGAGCCTAGAGCCTACTTCAGATTCTGTCTCCTTCTCTCTCTGCCCCTCCCCTACTTGCATGCTGTTTCTCTCACTTTGTGTCTGTCTCTCTCTCAAATGTAAACATTAATTTTTTAATCAAAAGAAATAAAGTTAGAAAAAATAACTTAGAATTTCCATGGAAAATGCACATATACATATTGAATACATATACAGAAAATTAGTAAAACATTTTAATCCTGATAATTTAAACTGGACAAGGATACTGTGGCAACTCAGTGGAAAAAGTTTAATTTAAAACCGTGTCTTTGTATTTATGTACATGTTTTTTATATATATATCATATGTATGATATGCAAGAATGTATAAAAGTTATAACTAGATACTATGATATTATAATCATTGAGAGATGAAAGAATTTCTGGTATATTGTAGAAGAAAAAAGTATACTTCTACTTCATATTGTCAAAGAAATTAAAATATAAGAAAAGCGTTTAATAGTAAGAAAAAAAACCCAGAGAATAATGAGGAAAAGATTGACATATGTTTATTTTTTTACAGAGTATAAAATAAGCCTCCGTGCAAAAGAAAAGTGAATGTATAAGGTAGGTGATTGGTAGATTTTATTTTATTTTGATCTAAAATTGATTCATTGTTAAAATGCAAGTAACAAATATTTATATAAAACATATGATCGATATGAGTTAATACCTGCATTTAACTTTATTGTAATATCAGTTGTGTATATAAACAGATACAACGCACTTTTAAAGGACAGATAAAGCTTACAATTCAAAAGAAAGCAGGCAAACAATACAAAGAGAAACTACAGAAAATGGATCCAAGAGACCCAGAAACATTAAAAAAAAAGCTGTCTTTTCATAAAAAAAAATCACAATTGCAAAAAACAGCATTATAATAGAAATAATGTTCTCACAAATATGTTTTGTGGATCTCAGAACATTAAATATAATTTATTACCTTGTTTTAAATGTAATTAATTGCATGGAGGGGGACTGACAAGTTAATACTGCAATTATCTTTTGGAACTTTCTGTGATACTCACTGACAAATCTGTTTCAGTAAATGTTGTTCTGGTGCTAATATATGTCTTTTAATTATTCCCAAGTCATAACAAGTAAAACAGAAGGAATTTCAAAGTGTGATTATTACCTTTCACCCCTCTCTATTCTGGCCGTTACCTGCCCTGTGATGTTTAGGGTGAAAGAGAAGAGAGGAATCCACTGGCATCCACTTCCATCCTGCTACACCCATCGCCGTGATTACCTAACTCCATATTCACCATTCAACACATTGCAACATTTTTTTAATAGTTTATTGTCAAATTGGTTTCCATACAACACTCAGTGCTCTTCCCCACAAGTGCCCTCCTCCATCACTACCACCTCCCTTCCCCCCTCCCCCTTCCCCTTCAACCCTCAGTTCATTTTCAGTATTCAATACTCTCTCAAGTTTTGCATCCTTCTCTCTCCCCCACTCTCTTTCCCTCTTCCCCTCCCCATGGTCCTCCATTAGGTTTCTCCTGTTTTCCTGTTAGACCTATGAGTGCAAACATATGGTATCTGTCCTTTTCTGCCTGACTTATTTCGCTTAGCATGACACCCTCGAGGTCCATCCACTTTCCTACAAATGGCCATATTTCATTCCCTCTCATTGCCATGTAATACTCCATCGTGAATATATACCACATCTTCTTGATCCACTCATCAGGTGATGGACATTTAGGCTCTTTCCATGATTTGGCTATTGTTGACAGTGCCGCTATGAATATTGAGGTACATGTGCTCCTATGCATCAGCACTTCTGTATCCCTTGGGTAAATCCCTAGCAGTGCTATTGCTGGGTCATAAGGGAGTTCTATGGATAGTTTTTTGAGGAACCTCCACACTGTTTTCCAGAGCGGCTGCACCAGTTTACATTCCCACCAACAGTGTAGGAGGGTGCCTGTCTCTCCACACCCTCGCCAGAACACATTGCAACTTAAGGTCTTTTCAAACCAGTGAAATTGCCTTTATTTAGATAGCAATGATTTCATATTGAAAAATCTAATGAACTTTTTTTAATTTCTCAGCTTACTAGCTCTTTTTGTAATTGCTTATTCTCTTCATCACTTATTAAATTTCTTTGGCTCTTGTAACGATCATGTTTTCTAAATTTTAAGTTTTCTGTGCCTTCATGGGCCCTTTCTTCCTTTCAAATTTCTTTTTATTTGTTAAGAGCTATATTTATAATCTATCATTCATAATCAAGTATCATAACATGAAATTCGTGAAAACCCAGGACATTATATCAGAGAGAAAAGATGACAAAAATATTGAATGATTCTGTTGCTCTTGCATGTCCAAAATGTTCAGAATTTTGTGTCAGGAGAAACACAGCCTACTGCAAATAGCTGACCAAATAAATAAACAAGTTTTCACTAATTAGAATAATGAATTATGTTTAGTCAGGATAAAAAGAAAGTTACTGTGGATAAACCTTAGCAGTCTTTGTAATAAGACTCAAATAGTTTTGTGATTATAAAATATGACAATTTAATCCATGCTGTTCCTGTTGAATGGAATTAATCATTACTATTGTTTCCAACTGTATTATGCTCCCATCAAAATATAAGTTTTACAAAAGGAAAATCAGAAAAATAATTAACCAGTAAGGTTTTTGCTTCCTCTTAATATTCTTTTGGAAGAAATCTTGAGGTTTTTATCAAGGAGTGGTACTAATGCTATAGAAATCTTTGAACATTAAAATTTTCAACATTTCTAACTCATGAAATACCTTCTGTTGGGTTCATTATTATTCTTTAGATGATTAACAAGGCAAATAATAAAATATCTTTTATATTGCTTGAGAACCAGATGTTACTATGTAAAAGTTCACAATTTTCTCCTAGTTCATTGGGTAGAGTAACCTTTATTAAAAATACATTGTGCACTGAATATAGAAGAGTAAGAAAGAAAAAATATTCACTCTGCCCAGCCCAATAATTTCTATTATGACAAATTCATATCAAAGAAGACAGAAGAATCTTAAATCTACCTGGGCCAATGTTTGAAACACACACACACACAACACACAAACACACACACACACACACACACACACACACACACACACAAGAAAGTATATGCTTTTTCAAAAAAATTTATTGCCTTGCTTCCTTAAATTACTGACATTTATTTCAGGTGCAGAGTAACTATTAAATTTAGGATTCAGTCAGTAAAAACAAAAACCACCAATGGGAATGCAGGCAAGTATAAAGGAGAACATATGAAACAAAAAATGTATATCTATCTATCAATATATATATGTGTGTGTGTATGTGTATATATCCATATATATCCATATATATGTGTGTTGCATATATATACATATGCATATTTCTAGCTAACATAGATAATTAATACCAGGTTATGTTTACAGTTGAAGCTGTGTTGTCTTACATAGTCAGAATAACCTTTAATTTCCGATTGAAAATATCTGAAATAATTTTCTAGAAAAAAATATTTATGTATTTAAGATCTTAATCATACATATGTGGGTTAAATCAAACTCCCAAACTTAACATTGGGTGCAAATAAGTTCCTTTTGGAGTGGTTAATCTAATTGGACATACCACTTAGGAAGATTAAAGGAAAGCCTGGAATGCAGAGCAGTTGTCTCTGATTTTGGCATTTTCCTAGCATACATGTACACATCTTCATTGATTTCTGATGGGGTTACATTCTGGTAAATCCACTGTAAATTGAAAATATCGTAAGTTGAAAAATGCATCTAATACACCTAACCTACTGAACATCATAGTGTATCCTAACCTACCTTAAAAATGCTCAGAACACTTATATTAGCCTACAATTGGACAAAATCATCTAATATGAAGCTTATTTTATAATGCAGTATTGAATACTGTACTGGAGGTGAAAAGCAGAATAGTATATGGTACAGAATGGCTGTGAGTGCACAGCTTGTTTACTCTCGTGGTTGCATGGCTGCCTGGGAACTGAGGCTTGCTGCTCCAGTCCAGCATCACAAGTTTGTAGCATACCATATATCACTAGCCTGGGGAAAAAAGGCAAAAAATAAAAGCTGAACTTACTTTCTACTAAATGCGTACCACTTTTGCATTATTGTAAAGTTGAAAACTCATAAGTTGAATCTTCGTAAGTCAGGGGACTTCTGTAAATGGAAAAGATCACCTAGAAAGGGAATGCATACAAAGGGATGAGGAGTAAGCACTAATATTCAGAAGCTAGTTAGAGCATGAGCTTGCACCACTGGAAGAAGAGGGCCTACCTAAAGAGTAATGAGAAAAACCTGTGATACTTCTGAAGGCAAGAGAGAGTTATATTAAAAAGGAGAGAAGTGTTAACTATGTCAATTGATGCTGATAACGTTTAGGGAGAGAGAAAGAGAGGTTTTCACTCTCTGTGGTAAGATGGAAATCATGTAGGGTACCTGGTTGGCTCAGTCAGTTAAGCACCTGACTTCGGCTCAGGTAATGATCTCATGGTTTGAGACTTTGAGCCCTGCATCAGGCTCTGTGCTCACAGCTCAGATCCTGGAGCCTGCTTCAGATTCTGTCTCCCTCTCTCTCTACCCCTCCCCACTTATGCTTTGTCTCTCTATCTCTCTCTCAAAAACAAATTAACATTGGGAAAGAAAAGATGGAAATCATGCACACAGAGGCTAGAGCAGTTTTGATATGTTAGGGGTGGAAACAGTCATGCAGTGGAAATCAGTTTTACTCTTTACATAACATTTACACTTCCATTCAAACAAACGCTCACCAATTCCTGCCTAGATTTATTTCCTGAATATATATGTAATCTATTATTCCCTTTCCATTTCTGCTACCAGTGCCTTTGTTCAGATCCTCATCAAACAAGGATTGGTCTATTTGACATTATTCTAAAACTTTCTTGATAGATAATATATGTTCCAGTCTTTCTTCCTTTAACACATTCTCCAAATTAGCGCTGATCTTTCTAACATGAATACACAGATCTAATATAATAAAACCTAGTATATTATGCTAATATAATCCATGCCTTCAGAATAAAAATTCATTCTATCTATTGTCAGATAGATGGCATCTATAATCTGACCTCTAACCTGTCACCATAAATGTGCATGACTTTCCTGCCTTAACTTTTATTTTCAAACCAACCATTGCATTTTTAACACATTACATTTTTTATTCTTGATAAAGAAGTATTCTTCGCTCATGAGATTATTTTATGTGCATGATCCTCACTTCTTCCTTTACTCTCCATTTACTTTTTAAACTTGATGTTTGAAGCAATAATATTTTTTATTCATAAAAGTCAATCTTTCTTCAAATCATCTGCAAGATGTGTTTTTGGTGATATTTCGTGTAAATATCACTGAAATTAACATATATTTTTTTAGTTTTTAGAATATGTGATTTTTTTGGATGGTTAATTGTAATGCATCAATTCACTAAACCATAGGATATTTTGATTGATGATTAAACATTAATACCAAGAGTGTCCTGAGAATGTTTGAGAATGAGATTAGCATTTGAATTGGTGGCCTGAGTAAAGCAAATGGCTCTCCCCAATGTGGGTAGGGGTCATCCAATCCTCTGAGGTCCTGAAAAAAACCCCAAAAGGCAGAGGAAGGTTGAATTTGCTCTCTGTCTGACTTTTGACTGGAATATCTGTCTTCCCTTGCCCTCAGTGATCCTGGTTTTGATGTCTTTAGTGTGTGACTAAACCTGTACTCATGCCTCTCTAGTCTTAGGTCTTTAAATGACAGCGTTGGCTTTCCTGGGTCCCCCAGCTTGCACATAGCAGTTGGTAAAACTTCTTAGCCTCCATAATCACTTGAGCTGATAAGTTAAAACAAACCTCTTTACATACAGTACTATTCTATTAGGTCTATTGCTCTGCAGAACCATAATGCAGTCTGTTTCTCTCATGCGCTATGCACATGGATTATTCATTTGGTATATCTTTAGTCACTAGTATAGTGACATATGTATTGGAAGCTCGATAATTATCGAATGACAAGTGAGTAAGTAATATTTGCCTTGTTGTACGGGCGGTGTATAACAAAAGCCTGAACACACTATCTAGGATGGAATGACACATAGTAGGGCTTTAGGAAAAAAGGAAACAATGCCAAACAAAGTCCCTAATAAATTTATGATGTATTAATATTAATGTTAACATAGTTTCATTTTGATGCTTACTAATTTTTTACTTTCCCAAATACTATGTTCTTTTAAGTACTTTATAAATATCTTATTGTGAGCCAAATATTCATCATCTTAAATAATTAGAAATAAAGGGATTTAACACTTTTCAATATCTATTATTTCAGACAGGAAAACAGAAAGAAATATGCATTTTATTTCTTTCTTACATAAAATAATATGACCTTATTTATCTGTATCTACTCAGTAGATTCCATTCTAAATAATAAAGAAAATGTGAATAGGTTTTCAATTGGTATTTTAGATCTAAGTTATAATGAAATAATAAAAACAGCATTTTTCTTTGTCTACTTCATGGCTTTCTATCATTGAAATACTTTCTTGTGCCCAGACTTTCAACTGAAGTTAATTACTTCTTTGATTATAGCAAACATTTGATGTAGTTTCTATTTCACTAAAACAATTTCAATGAGAGTAAAAAAGCAATAAAACAAACAAACAAAAAAACCCAGAAATTGTTTTGCCAAGAATGAATTTAACATTTCTATGCACAGTTAAGATAAAGTCATATTCAAAGGAGGTAAAAATTGTTTCGTTTATATATTCATGGTATGCATTTTCATTACAATGTAATCTAATTTTACCTGTGAAACATTTGGAGGCAAATGATCCTGAGAGTAGATGTGGGAAGAAATATTCTGACAGTTTCAGGAGACATGAAACTATTATTCTTTAGAACAAGATAAATACTACTACTACTACTACTAATACTAATACTACTACAAGTGATAATCAACATTGTAGTTTAATTTTTATGGATTTCAAAATGAAATCAATTTTATTTTTGTAAAATTACAATATGACTAGTGATTATTGCCTTCTTCATCCTCCATATCTTATTCCACATAAGAATTTTAAGGTAACTTCTTAAAGTTAAATATAGCAGTAATTAACTTTTTTTTCTCTCAAGGCAAGATTCGATTTTCAGCCATTTTATATTGTATAAATAGGTAAAGTTTATGGTTTTTTCTTTAAGAAGTATGTTTCACCTACTTCTAGAGAATTATTTAGACACACCAGAATTGTCCTTAAAAAAGAATAGTTTTGGAATTAATCATTTGTGTATTTTTAAACTAAGAAGTTTTTTTTAATATAAAGTTCAAGATCCTACAGAAAGTACATGAAGTCCAAATGTGTAAATTTTTTTACTGCATGCTTTAGCTTCCTTAAATGATAATATTCATATAAAATACTTTATGAAGGCATATATATTCATTACTTTGGGGAGAGAAAAACAAAAGAATTGGAGAGAGAAATAATAACTAGATTTTTCATTTTATAAAAATCTAGTATTTCTACTAGTAGTATTTATACTCTGTAGTATTCCCATGATCTTGTTTACCTTAGGTTTAATCTATACCCTTTTCTAGCTTCTTAAAAACAAAAGAGATGAATATATGGGAGAGATAAAAAGAGAGAGAAACAAACCATAAAAGAACAACAATAAAGAACAAACTGAGGGTTGATGGAGGGAGGTACGTGGGGGATGGGCTACATGGGTGATGGGTATAAAGGAGGGCATGTGTGATGAGCACTGGGTGTTGTATGTAAGTGATGAAACCAATATTGCACTGTATGTTACCTGACTAGAATTTAAATAAAATTTTGAAAAGAAAAATAGAATTTTAAACATTTCCTTTGCAACATTGTATTTTCTACTATAAGCACTAATAGTTAAAAATTTTCCTTGTATAGTATTTTTGTTGCATCCACAATCCATAATAGGGTGTGTTGTCATTTTCATTCAATTCAGCATAATGTTATTTCTCTAGTGATTTCTTTCTTGGCCTGCATATTTTTTTAATTCCACATATTTGGAATTTTCCAAATGTCATTCTGAAAATAATTTCTATTTTTTTCTGGTTGGACAGGAAAAGCAATTTGTACATTATCAATCCTATTATATTTATTGAGACTTATTTCGTTGAAATCACGTAGTCTAATTTGGTAAATGTCCTATTTGCATCTTGCAGTTTTGGGTGGAGTGTTCTAAATATGTCAATTAGTTCAAGTGATATTTTCACTGATTTTGTGTGTGTGTCAAACTGTCCCATTGCTAATTCAGACTGTTTAAATTCTCAACGAGAATGGTGGATTTGTCTATTTTAATTCTTGTGGATTTTCCTTGAAATATTTTATGTACATATATGTTAATATTCTGATAAACTCTGGATAATTTTCAAGAAATATCTCATATTATCCCTCATAACATTCCTTGAATTTCAATCCACTTTGAAAATATGTAGTCACTTCAGAGAAAGACAGATACCATGTTTTCACTCATCTGTGGAACTTGAGAAACAACAGAAGACCATGGAGCAATGGCAAGGGAAAAAACTGGTTTCAAACAGAGAGGAGGCATACCATAAGAGATTCTTAAATACAGAGAACAAACTGAGGGTTGATGTGGGGGCAGGGAAGAGGGAAATGGGTGACGGGCATGGAGGAGGGCACTAGTTGGGATGAGCACTGGGTGTTTTATGTTGAATCACAGGACTCTACTCCCAAAGCCAAGAGCACAGTGTATACACTCTATGTTAGCTAACTTGACAGTAAGTTACATTAAAAATATATATATATGTAGCCACTTCAGAGTCGGGTTTGTTTTTCCAGATTTAGCTTACATCTTTATGTTTAAAATAACTTTTTAATATAACTATATACTTGGAAGTTGCCTTTTTACTTACTCTGTCTTTAGAGTGTTTTTACACACAATTTCATTGTGAAACAGGTACCATTTCATGATGTTTTACATTAGTCTCATTTATTCTCAGTTCCTTTTTATCCTTTTCTTGCCTTCTTTTGGATTATTTCTAATAATTCCCTTTTTACCTTCACTGTGTGTTTAGGGTTCTATTTCTCTGTTTTTTTGGGTTTTTTTTTTTTACTTCTTAACCCAGGGTTTACAATATATATATTTAACTTTTCGCTGTCTACTTTCATATAGTGTACAAATTACATATAATATAGGAAACCTGTAGTATTTTTCTCCTACTCTCCCTTGTGCTGTGTTTGTTATGTATTTTATTCAGGTGTACATTAGAGGCTCCACATTATAATTATGTTGCTTTAAACCACTATAATTTAAGAAAATTTAACAAAATTATCAAAAGTCTTTTAGGTTTACTCATACATTTGCCATTACCAGAAATCTTTACTCATGAGTATAGGTTAAATTTTCCACTTGCACTCATGTTCTTCCTTATAATTCTATTTCTGCTTAAAGAACTGTCAATACTATTTTTTTGTAAGTTGTACTGACAATGAATACTCTCAGCTCTTCTTTTCCTGAGAAAGTCTCTATTTCATCTTCATTTCTGAATGGCATTTGAGAGCTTATTGAATCCTAGCCAGCTAAGATATTCCTCACTACTTCAAAGATAGCACTGCATTGACCTTTGCCTTGCACAGCTTTTACCAAGAAATCAATCACTTTTTACTTATTTATCTGTAAGTAATGTGTCATTTGCCTCTGGCTGCTGTTAACATTATTCCTTTATTACTGATTTGCTCTCTTTATGCCTATTTTAATAGAGAGAATGATTTTTAAAAATCTGAGACTCTTATTAAAGATCGTCTTGGGTAATACTGACCTTTGGCAAGCCATATATATATATATATATATATATATATATATATATACACATAAATATATGTATATACAATGTATGCATACTTACAAATATATATACACAATATATATACATATATACAAATATGTGTACAAATATATAAATGTATGTATGTTTATATATACTTGCTTCAGCTAGTAAATGTTTAAAAAAAACTATAAAATGTTTAATTGATTTCCATTGAAATAGGTAGAAAAATATAAATGGATTTGACATTAAATAAAGAGTACTAAAATCCATAATATTGGTAAATATTTTTCCACATTAGTTATTTTCTTATAGAAATGTTTGATATGCTTTTATGTTAACCTTGCCCTTCTTGTATTAGATTGATTCTTAAGGATTAAAATTTTTGGATGGTACTATCAAATCAATATCACTTCTACCTCCTTCTGATTTATAAATGTGATAGATTTTCTAGTTTTGACTGGGCAGTCAGTGTAAGAATTATTGTGTTGGACGCATACCATTTTTTATGGTTTGGGTCTGTATTTCTATATACATGCACCCAAGTCCAAATAACTTGTATGGTAATCATAGTCTATGTGCATATTATGTATATGTTTATTTATATATGCATTCTTATATATTATAGACTATTCACATATTTATAAACATGTTTTGATTTTATTAATGAATACAAATAATTTTTATGTTCAGGACTTGACGACACATAAGAGGCATTCTGTATAGTATTCTCTATTTAAGTCAAGCAAATGCACACACTACTCAGCAATTCACTTTTAACGGGATATTCCACAGAAATGTACCTGAATATATATCAACTCCATGGGACATGAATGAAAATATTATATCTGCTGTTTGAATAGTAAACCCAAAACATAACCCAAATATCCATCAACAGTGGAATGTTTAAATAAATATGGTTTATTGATATAAAAGGACATTATATAGCAACAAAAAATAAACTATAGCTATCTAGAATGAAAAGTGCTTGCCCACAGTAACCAATGCATAGGAACACATACTACATTGATTTCAGTATATTATATTTAAATTTTGTTTGTTTGTTTGTTTGTTTTATTTATTTTTGATACTGAGAGAGACAGAGCATGAGAGGAAGAGGGGCAGAGAGAGAAGGAGACACAGAACTGGAAGCAGGCTCCAGGCTCTGAGCTAGCTGTCAGCACAGAGCCCGACGCGGGGCTCGAACCCACGAAGGTGAGATCTGACCTGAGCCGAAGCCAGAAGCTTAACCGACTGAGCCACCCAGGTGCCCCAAGTATATTATATTTAAATTTTTTTTTGGATACTGAAAGAGACAGAGCATGAGAGGGGGAGGGGCAGAGAGAGAAAGAGACACAGAACTGTATATTTAAAGCAGGTGCATCTAAGATGTCACTCCATTGACTTTTGGATGGCAAAGCTTTAGACAAGAAATCTATCTCTTTTATCATTATTTTCCTGTAAATAGTATATCATTTTCCACAGTTTTTTTTAAGTTACCAATATGGCTATCTGGGGAGGAAGATGAGGTTAGTTATGAAGATGGGCATGGGGGGCAGTAATATCTATTTTATGATGTAAGAAAGTGAGTATAGATGTATTCATTTTGCAGCAAAGTGTTAAGTTCTTCATGTTTTTAGTATAATGTTCTGCATACATGTTATATGCAATCTGAACATTTTGAAATGATAGGTGTTTTACACACACACTCACAGAGGTATTTTGCACATGTACAGCCATGTATACATAAAAAGATCTTCTTTTTTATATATGACAATACTTTAAAAATATACTTTTAGTTTATAAAGACGTACAAAGGAAATCTCATTTTTTAAAATGTAGATATCTTTAAGATTAAGCAAATGTCTTAAATTAGCAAAATGTATCAATCAGATGAGATATTTATTTGTTCTGCATGAAATATGTATTATTACACTTTGAGTTCTCATATTTGTACATAACTACAATTTCATTTCTTTATGAATGTGACATAATTTGTTTTGCCATTTCACCAATGAGTCTTTATAGTGATCTGAGAGATAAATTCTTGCAAATGAAATCTTTCATAAAAATAAGTATTAAAAGTTTTAATAGAGGGGCGCCTGGGTGGCTCACTCAGATTAGTGTCTGACTCGGCTCAAGTGATCATATCATAGTTTGTGAGTTCGAGCCCCACCTCAGGCTCTCTACTGACAGCACAGAGCCTTGAGCCTGCTTCAGATTCTGCATCTCCCTCTCTCTGTCTCTTCCCTAGTTGCACTCTGCATCTCTCAAAAATAAAATAAACATATTTTTAAAGAAAAGGAAGTTTTAATAGATAATGCAAAATTCATCTTCTTAACTGATTAAACTAACATTCATTTATATCAGTATTAAAAATGGGTGACTGTTTACAAATAATCTCTATAAACTAGGTAATTAGCAAAGTGTATTTTTAAATGTAATAGGAAAAATTTGGTCACATATTGTGGCTTAAATGCCTTTTATTAAGGCAGAGATTAGACATACACATCACATACAAATAACATTTTTTGTCAGTAAAAAGCCTCATTCCTTTTCACATTTCATTATTTCTCTTCTTGGTTATTTAACTTTTTCTTAATTATTTGTATGCAAAGTTGAAAACATAAGATTAAACTTTCTATGAGAGATGCTATTCTATTGTATCTTTGACATCAGTACTTCTTTAGTTTTACTTAGACCTTAATACTATAATTTATTTACAGTGGCTCTCTATTCATTTTGCAATGCGTGAAGACACAATGCCACACACTGCGTATATTGTATATATTCATGCATAACAAAATATCAAACTGTGATCATCACAAAGAAATTCTTAATTCAAGGTGTACCTATGTGGCTCAGTCGGTTAAGCATCCGACTTTGGCTCAGGTTGTGATCCCATGGTTGGTGAGTTCAAGCCCTGCATCAGACTCTGTACTGACTGCTCAGAGCCTGGAGCCTGCTTTGGATTCTGTGTATCCCTCTCTCTTTATACCTTTCCTGCTTGTGCCTCCTTTCGCTGTCCCCCTCCCTCCTTCCCTCCCTCTCTCTCTCTCAATCTCTTTTTCTCTCTCTCTTTCTCTCTCTCTCTCTCTCTCTCTCCCCCCCCCTCTCTCTCTCTCTCGCTGTCTCTATCTCTGTCTCTCTCTGTCTCTCTCAAAAATTGGTGAACATTAAAAACTTATTTAAATAAAGAAATCTTTGGGGCGGCTGGGTGGCTCAGTCGGTTAAGCCTCCGACTTCGGCTCAGGTCAGATCTCACGTTCGTGGGTTTGAGCCCCACATCAGGTTCTGTGCTGACAGCTAGCTCAGAGACTGGAGCCTGCTTCCAGTTCTATGTCTCCTTCTCTCTCTGCCCCTCCCCCTCTCATGCTCTGACTCTCTCTGTATCAAAAATAAATAAAACAGTAAAAAATAAAATCATTATAAAAAAAGAAATCTTTAATTCAAGAAATGCTTACCTGAAGTAAGTTTTGTATATTGTACATTCTTGGATTAATAACCTGACTGAATTGCTTAATAATTACTATGCCTAAATATATACTTATTCTTAATATGCCTAATGTATAACATTGCTTTTACAAATACTACTCCCAATAATAATGAAAATGATAACAAAAACATCACAGAGCTGACAGATGTTTTGAATCAAGTCTAATTAGATGTATCTAATGGAAGATGCTGCTGTTTAACTGCACAGAAGCATTGATAGAGTCATACAAAGATAAAGATTAATAATAAAAATAAATATTGTGTAGACAAATATTAAGAGATAATATTTAATGTTTGAGAGAGAGATGGAGAGAAAGAGAGGGAGTGAGAGAAACAGAGCATGAGCAGAGAAGGGGCAGGGAAAGAGGGAGACACAGAATCTGAAGCAGGCTCCAGGCTCTGAGCTGTCAGCACAGAGCCCGATCTGGGGCTACGACTCACAGACCACGAGATCATGACCTGAGCCGAAGTCGGACACTCAACTGACTGAGCCACCACCCAGACTCCCAAAGAGATAATTTTTAATACAGTTTACTGGAAGGTCAAACAATATCCTTTTTGCTTTCACATACCTCAAGATTTTTGACCATACATGTTATTGAGTTAATACTGTATAATATTAAATATTGACTATAATGAAATGGAATTTAATCAATAAAAAATCATATTGTTTATTACCATACTATTAAACAATTCTCTGAAAGCTTATGCACAAGTAAAGCTACAAAAATCGTAAAACAGCAGGGATCAGAGCAGTGTGTACTTTCGTCTTCACTTAACGCTAGTTGACAAAAATTTTCTCTGTTAATAATATCTGCATTATTGTTAAACCACAAAACTATTTAATACGTTGCAGTTCAGAGTAAAATATAATGGCAGCTAGATATAAAAAAGGGAATGAAATTATAATAGTAAAATCTTATATACATAGAACTGTGTTCATTAGAGTGTGTTTTGGCATTCTACATTTCTGCAACTAACTAGACTAATTAGGCATCTTTACATTCTTATCATACTTCAATGATTAGCAAATTGAATAGTTTACACTATAAGTTCAAATGGTATCCAAACTTTTTAATGTACACTCCACTTAAAAATAGTTATCCTTACATCATGGAAAACATCACATATGTCACTAGTGTGCATCTTATTCCACAGATGGAATTACACTTTACCTAACAAAGAAGATACGGATTGTGGCAACATCTAAGCAAACCTTCATTAAGCAAATTTCATGGTTCAGTGTTTGTTGTCGTATTGTATGCCCCCACAGGAAACTCGAGTCCCAATTTTTCAAGTTCCAACCTCAGTGCTAACCTTACCAGCAAGCATCATCAAACATGAACAAGAAGCCAACAATACTTTCTTCCGTGTTTCCAAAGTACTTGATCATGACTGTTACTCTATCACATGTCTGCTACGGTGTCTACTGCACTGTATTAAGACGTATCTCTGTGTCTGTTAACCAAGGACCTCCGCGAAAGCAGGCGTGATACCTTAGTCACACTCACATTGCTTACTCTAGCTTGGTGCAGTGCCTTTTGTAGTCATCCTCATTGAGTTACTAAAAGATTTACTGGATTACATAGATGGAGCTCATGGAAGGAGAATTTTCACCAAAAACTTCATGTATTACGAACTATTATATTCCCTCCCCCATATAATCAAGTCTAAATTTTTATGGAGAGAGAAGTTATATTTGTTAGTACTAATTTATTCTGTGGTTTCATAAACCTTAGCACCATTATAAATATATATAATATATATATAAATTTTTATATACTGTCCTTTAAAAAATGTTGCATCATAAGTAATTGAGAAGGAATTAACTTTTTATTTTGATATTTTTTTATTGCTGAGGTATAATGGTTGAATAATAAATTACACATATTTCAGGTGAATACGATGATGGATTTTGACATGAATATGCACTCATGACACCATCTCCACAATCCGAATAATGAGTACATCCATCATTGCAAAAAGTTACCTTTTGCCCCTTTGTAATTCTTCCCAACATCTTATCCAGATGCCTTATGTTAAGGCAATTACTGATCTTTCTGTCATTATATATCAGTGTGTATTATTTAAAACTTTATATACATAGAATAATGAAATATGTGACTTTTTGGAATACGTTAATTTCAAGTGTACAACATAATGATTCAACACTTGTATATATTGTGAAAAGATTCCATTAAGTCTACTTACTGTCTGTCACTATACAAAGTTACATGTTTTTTCTTTTGATGAGAACTTCTAAGATTTACTTTCTTAGAAACTGTTAACTTCTCAATGCAATATTATTGATTATAATCCCCGTGACTTATTTTATAAAAGGAAGTTTGTACCTCTTGATCTCCATCACACATTTGCCCATCCCTAACCCCTCCCCTCTAGCAAACACCAATATATTCTCTGTATCTATGAGTTTTGTTTTGCCTATTTACTTTTATTTAATTATTTATTTATTTAGATTCCAGATATAGTGAAATCATGTAGTATTTGTGTTTCCCTGTCTAGTTTATTTCACTCACATAATGCTCTCGAGGTCCATCCATGCTGTTACAAATGGCAAGAATTCAGTCTTTTTTAAAGCTGAGTAGTATCCCACTGTTTGTTTCCATATCTTAATTATTATAAATAATGCAGCAATGAACATAGGGGTTCCTATCGTCCGAGTTCGAGGTCAGAATAACTGTTTTTTAATGTATTTGTACTTTGGTAGTTTTATTTTTGAGGGATATGCCATTGTATTTATATATTATAATTTATACACCTATTGAGAGAGATTTTGGGGAATTTCATTTTTTGACCATCACAGATAAGATAATAGGAACATTTGTATACAAAAATTCTGGCTTCTTATGTTTTCCATTTTTTACATTAAATTTTGATTAAATTAATTATTTAATTATTGATTCAGTTTATTATTCAGATATACACCTATTCAGATTATTTATTTTACCTCATATGATATTATGTTGTTCATGTCTTTCAAGGACATGTTCATAATTTTCTTTTATTATGATTTATATCCATGCAATAAATATTGATGGCATCTCTCATTTCTGATATTATTACTTTGTATTTCTTCTATTATTTTCATAGGCACCCTCACCAGAGGTTTATTAACTCATATTTATCTTAGAAAATAAATTTTGCTTTTGATTAATTCACCATGATTTTCCTGTTGTTAATTCTGTTGCTTTATTATTTCTTTCCTTCTGTTTGTTTGAGACTTATATTTCTATTCTTTCTTTCCTCTCCTATGGTGGGAGTTTCTGTTATTTAATTTATATCTTTTATCTTTTCTAGCATATACATGTAAGGGTATCAATTTTCCTCTAAGCATCACTTTCTCTGCATTTCACAAATTTTGATATCATATGTTCATCTAATTTTGTCCAGAGTATTTAGTTTCTCTAGAGATTTTTTCTTTGGTCCATACATTATTTAAAATATGATATTCATTCTCCAAATATTTGAAAATCTTTCAGCCTACTTTTATTGATATCTAGTTTAATTTTATAGTCATCTGAGAACACACTTTGTAAGATTTCTATTATTTTAAATTTGATAATTTTTAAGTTATGTATTTTGAGAGAGAGAGAGAGAGAGAGAGAGAGAGAGGCAGCACAAGAAAGGGGCAGAGAGAGAAAGAGAGAAAATCCCAAGTAGGTTCCACACTATCAGCACAGAGCTCAATGCAGGTCTTATGCCCATGAAGCCACACGATCATAACATTAGCCGAAACCAAGGGTTGGGTGCTTAACCGCTGACCCACCCAGGTGTCCCTGATAAAGTTTTGATAAGGTGTGTTTTACCTCCCAGAATATGCTGTTAGAAGGTGTTCCATGTGAGGTAAAGAAGACTGTGTATTATGTTGTTCAAGGAAGTTTGCCAAAGTCTTTCAGATGTAGTTAATCGTATTATGTAGGAAACCAAATCCTTTCTGACTTTTGTCTCCTCATTTACAAATTAATGAAGAACAAGTCTGGAAGTTTCCAACTATCATAATGGATTTGTCTATTATTCAATTGTATGTCTTTCCATTTTTTACCTTTTGACAGTTGTTAGGTGCATCCGTTGTTAATAATTGTTAGGAATCCTTGGAGACTTGCCATTTATCATTATGTAACATTCCTCTTTATACCTGATAACTTTCCTTGTTCTGTAGACTTCTTTTAGTGTAATTAGTATAGATAGTCTAGCTTTCTTTTTTTAATGTTAGCATGAGATAAACTTCTCCATACATTTACTTTTAACCAATCAAAGGTGCCGGAGTCCAGCTCCAGCAGGTCCAGGGCTCCCTGAAGGATGGACGGTGTCGGCAAATGGGAGTGAGAAGGCCTTGGCTTCTTTCTGCTCACCAGGCAGGCGTCTCTGCTCTGACCAGAGAGTCAGCTTTATTTACTGAAAATTGTAGGGAGTACAAAACAGAAGTGGTAATTGTCTTAGACAATGATTTTTGATAACAAATCATTTGGTATGTAAAAATTTCCCACAACATAGATTGGTAGAAGACTCATGCCTAATCTTTACCAACAGAGATTGAAGTAGGTGACTAGATGTTTATCATATGGGGAAGGAAGGGATCTTTAGCATTCAAATAAAAGGCATTTTTTTTTTTTTAGCAGACCAAAGGCAAGAGTTAGTTCTTTTGTGAGCAGGGGTCAATGGCCTGTTTTCAAGGGGAAGAAAAACACGTTTTCTCAGGAAATGTAACATTTGCCCCTATAATCATAAAAGAAGAAACTCCTATAACAAATTTTTTCACAAGGTACAATTCACATGTTTTTAACATAAGAAGGCAAGTCACTCCTTATATCAGTCAGTCAGGTGCCTTGGGGGTGGGTGCTCAAGCAGAAATTGAGTGGGGGTTGAGTGGGTGTAGATGAGGGTCGCCATCTGATAGTGGGAGGTCTTGCAAACCTGCCTTCCTTCAGAAATGGCTTTCAGCACAAAGGGTTTGTTGTAGATAAAATATAGGTGTATATTGTTTGCTTACATAGTTTGACAAATTCCATATTATCTGGGGTCTTGTGGTGGGCAGCAACGAGGAGCCAGTCAGGAGAGTGGGATGGAGCAAAGTTCTCCTGCCCTTACAGCCCTTGCGGCTGGTCCAGTTCCTCAGAGGTTAATTCACTTGAGTTAAGATGTTATTGCACCAACGTCCTTCAAGCTTCTGGGGTTGAGATGTTACTGTACAAATGTCCTTCACACTTTGGCACTCTTATATAACAATAAGAAGAGATGTAAAGTTCGCAGGAAAATGTTGTAACAATAACTGTGAGAACAGAAAAAGTTTTGTCTAGAAAAAACCCTTCTCTTAGCCGTGGCTGTCTGTATAACACTGCTTGCATGTGAGAAATACAGCGGCAATATGGGCACCGCTCCTGTGGTCCCTCCCGTTCCCAGCCTTTGATTCTCTCTTCTTTTCCTCCTTCCCTTACCCTCGCATCCTCGCTTCTGTGCGCCCGCGTGCAACAGGTCTTTAGACCATTCATAAATAAAGTGATTACTGATTTGTTAGATTAATATTTACCATGTTTATAACAGCCTTCTCATTAATTGGACTTGGTCTTTGCTTCTTTTTTCTTTCTCTCATTTTTGCCTTCTTTGGTTATGATCAAACATTTTATGAGTTCATTTTATCTCTCTGTTTAAGCATAAGAACTATGCTTCTTTTTTGTGGTTTTCAGTGGTCACCCTATAGCTTTCCATTTCCATTTACTAGTCTAAGTCCACCTCTAAATAATACTGTACACCTTCCTGGGCAGTGCAGATCTGTCATAACACACTATTTCCAGTTCCTCCTCTCCATCCATGATGGCATTGCTCTCATTCATTTCATTTATCCATATGCTCTGGTCATCAACACATTGTTACTATTATTATTTTAAAATTACCTGTTACTTTAAAAATTAAATCCTAAATTAGTTATTATAAGTTAATTACTATAAAGTTACCCTTTAAGTCAATAAGAATAATAAAGGATTTTATTTTACCTTAATGCAGTCCTTTTTCTGTGTTCTTCCTTTTGAGGTAGTTACCAATTTCTGACCTATATTATTTTTCTTCTGAAGAACTACATGTCTATTAATCTACTGATGGACAGTTGCAATATTGCCAACTGTTAGTTGTTTGACATTGTGTATGATGAAAAGTTTTCAAAGAAAATAAAGTTTAGTAACTAGAAAAATCTAAGCATGTCCCTTTTCTATCTAAAATCTTTTCAAAGCTACACTGCATTTTTTTTAATGTTTATTTATTTTTGAGAGAGAGTGCCCATGTGAGAATAGGGGAGGGCAGATAGACAGAGGGAGATGGAAATTCCAAAGCGGGTTCTGTGCTGAGAGCAAAGAGCCTGAAGCAGGACTCAAGCTCACGAACTGTGAGATCATGACCTGAGCTGAAGTCAGAGCCTTAACTGACTGAGCCACCCAGGCTTCCCAATTTCTTTACTGACTATTCTTCCCATTCCTTCAAATTTTATACTGTATGTTTCTTACAAAGATAGAGTGCCTTTGACCACTCTAAACCAGAATAGTCTCTTGTACTAAAATTATATAACAATTAATATGTCCTTTTTTAAGTAGATATAAAAATTATAATCACTGTTTCTTCTCTAATTATGTTCTATTTTCTATGGTTCTATTTCATTATTTTATCTCTAGTGTCTACCTTAATATCTAGCATTTACAGTATAACCAGTGAATATTCTTTGAGTAAATTCATTAAAATTTGGTGACAGATCCATGGTTATTTTGACTTGGTGGGTCATTTAATTGATAAACCCAAACTAACAGATCACTTTTTATTTCTTCATGGAGACACTGTCCTACCTTTCCAAGTATATACACAGTATTTTTCCCCCTCAGTGGAGTGGCTGTCTCTTTTCTTTCTGGTTTGTGCATAATATCATTTTTAATTTACTCTCATAATTACTACAATGCTTTTATTACTTTTGACAAATACTTGTAGATATACATAAGACCATAAAGATGGCTAAATATAAATAGTTTTTGATCTTTCTGTGAATGAACTAAAATGTCACATTACATTTGTATCTCTTTTCTGACCAAGGAAATACCTGCTGTTAATTCTTGGAAAATTTACACATATGCAATTACACATAAAATATTTATTTGATTTGATTATGCTATACTATTTGCACAAAGGTCTCAGCTTTTTGGAAGACTGCTGAACATTAATTGCAGAAATAAACTTTCACCAAAAGAGTGTTTTACAAATATACCATTGCTCTACGTGGAGGACAAAGCACTCGGAGGGAGTTGTGTGACAGCAAGGCCTGACACCAGAGAGCATTGTACATTGGGGGGGGGGCGGGGGGAAGAGTCCAGGTGAGAGCGGGATATGCCCGGTTAGCAGCTGATATGTTCACACCATCTGCTCGCTCGGGCTTCCGTACTCGGAGGCACAGGAAAGTAGTGCAAACTCACCAAGGTCACTTGGTTCTTCGGCAAAGTCGTTTAAGGGAAGAGTTTAGATGTATAGTTAAGTCATTTAATAATGCAGCAGTATTTAATGCTAAACTTTCAGATACAATTTTTATTGTCAAAGTATATATTCTCCTAAGTACTCAAGATATTTAAAATATGGTATTATTCACATATACAGGGGAATGGTTATCATTCATTTTGTGAAAATTCACTTCTTTGTCATTTCATCATTTATGAGTAGTGGTGATCATTACTTGGCTAAGTTATTGCTTATCATTGCCTCTGTGTACCATCTTTCTCGATAGCTAATTAGACAAGCCCTGCAATGATGCTCCATAAGCACACAAACCTTTCGTATTCATTTTTGTATTCTCATTCTGTAATGGACTCTAGGTCTGTAGTCTACCCCAAATTCATATGTTGAAACGCTAAACCTCCACATTTTATTATCTTAAGTGTTATTTTCCTGTTAATGGCAACACTAATTCTGTATCATATGGGAAATTTCCTCCTACTGGTTAGAGTTGGGCATTCATATTCAATTAATGTTTGCTTTAACTTGTTTCCAAACTTCTAAGTGTTGATTTAAAAAAACTTGGGAAAACTCAGTCTCCTAATTAATATTTCTTTCCAATATATGTCTTCTCATATTCATTGAGTAAAAACCATGTCTTCCTGGTAAAGAGACAATCAGTACTTCTTTCCAATAGCCATGTGCTTCCTGGTAATTTGCTAAATTTCCAAACAACTATATTCAGTAATGGTTAACACATATATAACACTTACTACGTGCCAGAGGCTGTTCAAACACTACAAGGATATTAAACTCCACAACGAAGAAATTTGGTGCTTTTATTTTCTCTTTTATTTATATGTGAGAAAACTGGGATGTGAACCCAACAAAATGTGGGCAGTTCATGTTAATTGTGAGATTTGGAGCATCATACTTCTGTTCTTAAGTGTGATTTTCTATTGACATTCTGTGTCCAATGTAGTTGATTGCAACTCATAAGGAAAAAAGAAGAAAAACTAAAGATATCGGTTCTCATGCATCCTACACCAGTGAAGGTTGTTTATTTTCCTTACAACCTGTGTGTCACAGGTTGGGGATTAGGTCAGTGCCCTGTTTGCTCCGTCCCCATGCTGCATACAGATCATTACTTATCCACCTTCTTGTAAAACCATCGCTAATTCAGGGTGATGTCATCTGGCAGTTTCACGCTCTACTCTCTTGATTCCTGACACCTTACATTGGTGCAGATATCACACCTGGTCGAGCCTAGTTGATTCTGACACCAAAATAATCCATTTGACCAGAACTATGACGTCCCAAGGGCCTCAGGTTCCCCCTCATTCTCTTTCACCAAGTCGTTTCAAAACGGTGTTTTTGCAGATGCCATCTCCGCACTTTACCGTTTATTCCACGGAAACTGATGCTATGAAAACAGTGACTGCTAATCACTGAGCATTCTCCCGTTACTAATTCCAAAAGCACATTTCAACTTTCACGTTGTTTGATCCCAGTAACATTTTTAAATAGGTTTTTAAAAATGTTTTAGCTGAAGTATAATTGACACATAATTTAAATTAGTCTCCAGAATATAACATATTGATTCAACAATTATAAGCATTACAAAATACTCACAAAAGAAACACAAATACCATGTGATTTCACTTATATGTGTAATCTCAAAAAAAATGAACTGCAACAAAAAATAAATAAATAAAAAAGACAGAGAAACAGACTCATAATATAAGCTCAATAGTTTTCAAGTTTAAAAAGTTATTCACTGGAGCACCTGGGTAGCTCAGTGGGTTAAGCATCTGACTCTTGGTTTCTGCACAGGTCATGATCTCACAGTTTTGTGGGTTTGAGCCCTGCATCAGGCTCTGTGCTGGTAGCATGAAGCTTGCTTGGAAGTTTCTGTCTCTCTCTCTGCCACTCGCCACTTGTGCTGTCTCTCTCTATCTCAAAAATAAATAAATTTTTAAATAAAAAACTTTTTAAACTATTCATACTATATTCTAATCTCAATAGAATTTAATCAGAAATAAATAACAATAATAATAAACACTAGACCTTTGGAGATTCAGCTAAACATTTTAAAGTCACCACAGGGTCAGTCAGTTAAGCATCTGACTTTGGCTCAGGTCATGCTCTCACAGTTCATGAGTTCAAGCCCCTCACCAGGCTCTGTGCTGACAGCTCAGAGCCTGGAGCCTGCTTCAGATTCTGTGTCACCTTCTCTCTCTGCCCCTCCTCTACTTGTGCTTTATCTCTGTCTCTCAAAAATAAATAAATGTAAAAAAAAATTTTTTAAGTCACCACAGGGTCAAAGCAAAAATCACAACTGAAATTTGTAGACATCGTAACTCAGTACATATGAAAATTTTTAGGATTCAGCTGAAGCTGCATTTGTAGAAATTTTTAAACTCTAAGTGCATCTATTATAAAAAGAAAAGCTGAAATCAATTATTTAAGTGTATATCTCAAAAAAGTAAAAATATAAATTAATGCTATATAAGTGACAGAAAGTAAAAAGACAAAGATTAATGAATTTGAAAATGAACGTACAATAGAGCAACGCAAAAAAATTAAAAATTTGTATTTAAAAGACTAATAAAATGCATGATCTTCTAGCATGATTAGAAATAGAGAAGAAAGGACACATGAATGGCACAGGGAATGAATTAAATGTCATCACATTACACACATTACAAAAAGCTAGTCATAGATACAATAATAGATATTTGGACAATATTATATTTAGATAAAATTGACAAACCCCTACAGTATTATAACCTCCTATTTGTTATGCCAAATAATGGAAAAGGAAAGAATCCCCTAATTATTTTGTGGGGAATGACATATCCTTTACAGCAAATCAACAATAGGTGCACCTGGGTGGCTCAGTCCATTAAGCAGCTGACTTCGGCTCAGGTCATGATCTCACAGTTTGTGAGTCTGAGCTCTGTATCAGGCTCTGTGCTGACAGCTCAGAGCCTAGAGCCTGCTTTAGATTCTGACTCCTTCTCTCTCTGCCCCTCCCCAGCTCACGTTCTGTCTCTCTCTCTCAAAAATAAATAAACATTTTAAAAATTTTAAAGAAAAAACAAGGATATTACTAGAAAGGTGTGTTAAAGATTGTTTCATAAAAACAGATGAGAATTCTCTCTTTTTTTAAAGTTATTTATTTTGAGAGAACATGAGCAGCAGAGGGGCAGAGCCCCTGATGTGGGGCTCGATCCCACGAACCAGGAAATTATGACCTGAGTTGAAATCAAGAGTTGGACATTTAACCAACGAGCCAACCAGGTGCCTCACAGATGAGAATTCTTAAAATATTAGTGATTCAAATGCAATGATATACAAACAAGGATAATATATAACCATGAAATTAAGTTTATTCCAAGAAAGTAAGTCTGGGTTAAAATTTAAATATCAATAAATAAAAATCACATTATTAATTGACTACAGATGAAAGCACATAATCTTCTCAGTATAGAAAAATGTGTTTGGCTAATTCAATACCCATTGAGGAGGAGGAGGAAGATCATGATAATGACGATGATGTTAGCAAACTAAGGAAAAGAGGGAAGTCTAGATTAAAAAGGAGATTTTGAGCTGCGGTGTTAGTTGACTGGTATTAATTAAATTGTTAGAGATAAAATCCATGTATATCACAACCCAGCATAGTGAGGACTATTATAGTATACCATATGTAAAGTGAATGGGCATTTTACATATAAATTATGTTAACAGAAAAGACATTATGTCAAATATAAAACTTTAAAAAATAAAATTGATTTTGTTATAATCAGGAGTGTATTATATGTGTCATAATAAACCTTCTGTATATTTAAGAACAATTCACACGTTTTCCTCAACTCACACATTTTTTTATCTTGTAATAGATGAAGAAAATGAGGAAGAACTATAGAGGTAAAGGGCCAGAAAAAGGATCATCTTGTGTTTTTAAGAATATATTTTTTAAAAAGGTTAAAGCAATTCAGCAAAATGTGTGAAAAGTAGATGTTGAAGATGCTTTTGGTTTGCTCTGTAAGTGCCTTCATGAAAAAGGCATTCATTTTGATGACTCAATATGTTCAGCACAATCAGAAAAGAGAGTGTTTATCAATTCATAGTGTGTATAAACAGAAAACTTACTGAGGTTGAAATCAGCAGACAACAGCAAGAAATGCAAAGGTTTTGTCATTAGACCATGAAATGAGATAAATTCAACATGAATATCTAAAGAATTCAAACCCAAGAAATGATTATTTGATATATTATTCTCAAGTTTCTTCATGAGCATATTGTGTTATTTCAGTCTACTGGGCATTTCCTCTTTTATCCCAATATATGTGAATATTCACTTCTATACACTTAAGATGTAAATTGCCTTGCCTAAATAGAATTTTGAGGAAAAAAACTGCAATGATTCCATAGTTACTTATCATTCAATAATGAGGATAAACAGTTATTGAAAGCACATGAAAGTTTCACAATGTAACTCAATATTTATTTGGGATGAAAATAGATATTATTTATAAAATTTTACAGATTTATCAATTAGGTGATAAAGTTTATAAATAAGGTAATTTAAAAAATATCTTGCAATTACATCAACTTGATCTCTGCTATCTTTATCAGTGTCTGCAAGACTGATTACACTGACAAATAGTGATGATCTAATAAATGCCTTGAATTTGCCTATCCCCACTATAAATCACTTCTTTTTAAAGTATTTTTAATGTTTATTTATTTTTAAGAAACAGAGAGAGAGAGAGAGAGAGAGAGAGAGCAAGCGAGCACGAGCAAGGGAGGGGCAGAGAAGGAGGGAGACACAGAATCTCAAGCAGGCTCCAATCTCTGAGCTGTCTGCACAGAGCCCAATGAACTGTGAGATCATGACCAGGCTCATTTGTATATGATATTTTTTAACATATTCACTTTCAAGAAGCCCACAATCAATAGCAGACTAGATTATTCTCAATTACCTGTAATGTGTGTGAGATATAGTACATATAACAATGTACAGGGTGAGTGTTAATGATAAGGACTTCAGAGAATCTACTAAGGATAATTCAACCCATATTTATTCAGAACCTACCACATGTCATGTGATTGCACTAGGTGCTAAAGGTAAGAAAGCATGAAAAAAGACAAAACAAAATAGCAACCCCAATAGAATGACAATAGTTGCCTGCCCGTAAGTCTTTACTAGTATAGTAGGAGATCACACAGGGGTACAAACAGTTAAAACACAAGAGAGAATGTAATACAGGACATGGGAAGTATAATAGTTTTGGGATTTCAGAGTTTGACTTAAAATTTTGGAAAAGAAGCATAGGTAGGGGCACTGAAAATAATTAAAGGTTTTGATGTTTGGCAACTCTGTTATTAAACCTTATGTATTTTCCTGATAGATTTTACTCTTCTATGAATTTTATTATGATAAAATATTATATACAATATGCATATTGTATATATAGTACATGTGCATTAAGAGTTAGAATTCTATGAGTTAGAATCACTTACATTATAAACTTCATGATATTTAAAATGACATACCACAAGAACTAAATTAGAATGCTTAGTGTTGTGACCCAAGCGTTAGTTATTGTTTTTGCTTTTAAAGTTCACCAGATAATTCCAATGTGCATTCTTGTTTGATAAATATGGTTTAGTATTTTATTTCTGAATAAGACTGTACAGATCAGAGATCATGATTAAGATGACAATCAATAATAGGTTAAATGTTCACATTACTTTTATGGTTCTTTTTTTTTTTCCTACTAAGTATCAGTATATGCTCAACCTACTCTAACTTCTAAACTCATCTTGCTTTAACCGTCTTTTCCCTAAAGTTACTAGAATGCCTTGCCTAAGGGATATTCATTCTTACTGTATAAGCAAAAGGAATATGTGTCAAGACATTAAAATTAACTCACATGTGTAGTACAAAAGATTTCTCATTTCTGAAGATAATCTATGAAGAAGTCAAGTGCTTTCAAGTAAAATTTTCTCTGATTATACTGGTAGACTTAGACAGGTATGCATGATATTTTAGTAAGGTTGAGATCATTAAGGCTCAAGAATATAATGACATATTAATCTGTGAACACAGTGTACAATTTATAGCACAGAGCATTCATTATGTCAAAGCACCCTAAAATATCTGTGGCAAAGCAATAGTTTAAAACTTGTCACCATTTTCCATGTATTTTTTTCTAAGTTTGGGAGGAAAAAAGATGGACTTAAACTGTCACTCCTACAGCATGATAACATGAAACAGATTATTTTGTATCTGAGATCATTTGCAACAGTCACTATAAATTAGATGATATGAATGCATAATATGTTCTTCAAAACCTTATACATAGTTCTGTCATGACAAACGTTTCATTCTTGCCACTTAGTAGTATAGGAACTGAAGGAAGTTCGTTTCTCAGTCTGTGTGAGAATAAATGCAATGAATGACTTGAAGCCAACACCAGCAATCATTTGGGATCTGAAAGAAGGAATAAAGGAAAGTCACTTTTTTTCTAAAAGCAAGTGGAGGCCAGTTCACATCTATAGAAAATTTAAGGCATTTTTTCATACATCAGTGAATTCAAGGATAGCTTACCAGAAAAGAGCTAAGAACCCAAAGGAACTAATATGTGAGCCCTATTAATTTCATCAGAACTAGAAAACTATTTGAACATGGTTTGAAAACTTTATTTTGAAGAAAGTCTGCTCTCAAAATTTTTAATCTCACTTAGCATCCTATAAGTATAATCAATTTGGGCTCAACAAAAACAGTGAAATCTCTGACTTTTGGCCAATTATTTAATATTTGTTATTTTTAAATGTTTCAAATTAGTTTTATAAATAATCATTTTTTGTAAATATTTCTTTTTTTTTAGTTTATTGTCAGATTGTTTCCATATAATACCCAGTGCTCTTTCCCACAAGTGCCCTCCTCCATTACCACCACCTCCCTTTCCCTCCCCCTCCCCCTTCAACCCTTGGCTCATTGTATACAAAGTTTTTTAATGTTCATTTATTTATTTTGAGAAAGAGAGAGAGAGAGAGCAGGGGAGGTACAGAAGGAGAGGGAGAGAGACAACCCCAAGCAGGCTCTGTGCTGTCAACTTGACATGGGGTTCAAACTCAAGAAACGAGAGGTTGTGACCTGAGCTGAAATCAAGTGTTCTTGATTTCACACTTAATTGGCTGAGCCACCCAGGTGCCCCTAAAGTGGGTTTATTTTTGTTGTTACAGTATAGTTAACATATAATGTTATATTAGTTTTAGGTGTACAATATAGTGATCCACCAATTCAATACATTACTCAGTTCTCATCCTGGTAAGTGTACTCTTAACCCCTTCACCTACTTTACCCATCTCCCCTATGGTAACCATTAGTTTGTTCTTTATAGTTAAGAATCTCTCTCTCTTTCTTTCTCTTTTTTTTTAATCACTTTTTATTCTTTGATGTCTTAAATTCCACATTTGGGTGAAATCATATGGCATTTGTCTTTCTCTGAGTGATTTATTTCACTTAGTGTTATACTCTCTAGATCCAACTATGTTGTTGTAAAAGGCAAGATTTTGTTATTTTTTATGGTTGAGTAATATTTCATATATCCTTTTCTCCTCTATATTCATTCACCTGTCAGTGGACACTTGGGCTGCTTCCATAATTTGGCTATTGTAAAAAATGCTTTAATAAACATAGAGAAGAATATACCTTTTTGAATTAGCATTTTGTATTCTTTCAGTAAAGCTCATTAGTGGAATTACCAAATCATATGGTCTTTCTATTTTTCAATTTATTTTGAACCTCCATACTCTCTTCTACAGTGGCTGCATCAGTTTGCATTCCCACCAAAAATACATAAATGTTCCTATTTCTCCACATCCTCACTAACACCTGTGGTTTCTTGTGTTGTTTTTAGCTATTCTGACAGGTGTGAGGTGATAACTCATTGGTTTCTTTGATTTTTCCCAGTGATAAGTAGTGTTGAGCACCTTTTCATATATCTGTTAGCTATCTTTTTGTCTTCTGTTGGATAAATGTCTGTTCATGTCTTCTGCCCATGTTTAATTGGATTATTTTTTTTTTTTTTTGGTGTTGAGTCATATGAGTTCTTCAAACATTTTGCATACTAACCCTTTATTGGAAGTTCATTTGCAAATATCCTCTCCTATTCAGAAGGTTGTCTTTTAGTTTTATTAATTGTTTCCTCTGCTGTGCAGAGCCTTTTTATTTCTATGTAGTCCCATTTGTTTATTTTGCTTTTGCTTTCTTTGCCTTGAGAAGCATGTCTGGAAAAATGTCATTAGAGTGATGTCAAAGAGATTACTGCCTGTGCTCTCTTCTAGTGTATTTATGGTTTCATGTCTCACTTTTAGGTGATTAACCCATTTGAGTATATTTTTGTATATGGTGTAAGAAAGTTGTCAGGTTTCATTCTTCTGCATGTAGCTGACCAGTTTTCCAACATCATTTGTTAAAGTGACTGTCTTTTTTCCATTGTATATTCTTCCCTTCTTTGTAGAAGATTAACTAACCGTATAATCATGGATTTATTTCTGAGCTATCTACTCTGTTCTATTGATCTATGGGTCTATTTTTGTGCCAGTACCATGCTCTTTTGAATACTATAGTTTTGGAGTATACCTTAAAATCTGGGATTGTGATACCTCAAGTTTTGTTCTTCTTTTTCATTATTGCTTTGGCTATTCAGGGTCCTAACAAATTTTAAGATTATTTATTCTAATACAGTGAAAATGCTCTTAGCATTTTTATTGGGATTGTGATAAATCTGCAGATTTCTTTGGGTAGTATGGACATTTTAACAATATTTGAGTTTTTTCTCAATATTTGTTTTGTAGTTTTCAGAGATGGTTAAGACTGGACCAAATTCCAATAAATTTGGTTAAGTTTATTCCTATATATTTTAATTTTTTGGTCAATGCATACAAAGGTTCTAGATTTCTGTTTTCATATTTATTTTCCTAGCATTTTAAAGTAAATATATTTCAGAAGAAGAAAGTAAATGTATTATTAAGCTAATTATCCAAAATAGAAGATTTTACATACCAGGAAAACAAATATCTTTTTTTTTCTTTTTAGACATATTTTATTGCTATTCATGATAACTCATAATTATCTAGAGTTTGAAATTGTATCAAGTGTTTTACATTGTGTAATTTCAAATCCCATAAATAAACTACATTGTGAGAATATCACCTGTTGTAGGATACTGAATCTTGAGATGCAATTCACTTACTTGACTACTTCCTTCTCTAGAAATGCAGATATAGTGGATTGCCATCAGTCTGAGACCGAGAACACAGTTTCCAAAACGTGAAAGCATGTTGTAAATGGTTATGTGATGCCCTGTGTATTTCTGGGAAACCCACACAC
Organism: Suricata suricatta; assembly: GCF_006229205.1. Classification (NCBI taxonomy): domain Eukaryota; kingdom Metazoa; phylum Chordata; class Mammalia; order Carnivora; family Herpestidae; genus Suricata; species Suricata suricatta. The sequence goes on from NC_043714.1 coordinate 55,054,779, forward strand.
TAACCTCAGGCAATACAGTGTCTGTGAACATCAGGTCTGAAGATGGATCATCCAAATTCAAATTCTGGTTCTCACTTGCTGAGGGACTTTATATATTCACTTACTTGATCCCTCAGTGCTAAGTTTTCTCACTTGCAAAATAGGAATAACTGCCTACCTCCTGGCATGGTGAGGAGGACAAATGAGATAGTTCATACAAAGCACTAAAAAGATAGCCAATGCAGTGTGTGCTTGAGTTGTATTGATTATTACTACTATGAAACATGTTTTTGTAGTTAATAAAGGTCCTAGATAAGAAGCATTACTTAAAAAAAAATAATGAGGGGCACGTGGGTGGCTCAGTTGGTTGAGCATCCAGCTTTGGCTCATGTCATGATCTCACAATTTGTGGGTTCGAGCCCCACATCAGGCTATGTGCTTGCAGCTAGCTCAGAGCCTGGAGCCTGTCTTCAGATTCTATGTCTCCCTCTCTCTGATCCTCCCGTTCTCACTCTCTCTCTCTCTCACTCTCTCTCTCTCAAAAATAAATAAAACATTAAAAAATAAAGAAAAATTATAACTAATTCAAGGCTTAATTATTAATATTAATTTCAGTATTAACTATATATAGATAATAAGATTTTAAGTTAGATATAGTATGTACTATACTGTATATTATATGTAGTCCAATAGTATATATAATAGTATATGCCATATGTATGGTTTATTATATGTTATATTACATATAATTATTATCTTATATAATAGATATGTAGTATAATATATACCTATTATAATTAATAGGTGAAAGATTTCATGTATTGCCAATGATCCATATATTCAATAAAAAAAAGAAACAGGCAAAACTTTTCCTGGAATGATTGGATACTCTACAAAATACATGTTAGTCTATATGTATGTCATGAATGTGTGTACCTATATATTTGAATATATGCAAAAATTAATAAAACTACTTGTAGAGTGCCATATGCTTTAGATTTTATGAGATATCCCCATAAGATGCCAGCAGTATTTTTTAATAAGTGAATGTAAAATAGTTTTCCTATAAGTATAATCTTGAGCTAGAGAGTTTATATTTTAGGCTATCCCCATAAATTTTAAAAGGCAGAATGTCATAGGAAAGACAAAAGAATCAGGCCAGAAACTCACTTTTTTTTTACTTTATAAAGTTTCATATTTTTTAACATATGCAATTATTTTCCATCATTTACAATACAGTAGTTACAATGACACTCCAAACAGAAAAGCAAAGTAAAAAATCAAAACACCAACTTCTGTTTCATGTAATTAGACTTATACAGAAATTAGAAGGTTAAGTAACGACTAGTTAATCACCTAATTTCACAGCTATCTGAAGTGGCAATCGTTATAAAGCAGCTTATCTATGATACATTCAAGATACATGATACAATTTATTACTTGTTCATAAGAAACTCACTTTTAAAGGTGACAAACTGCCTAATATTGAAGACAACAAAACTACCTTTAACTGATCCTATATTTTAACATCTTACTAGTAATTGAGTTCATATTAGTTTTAAAATTCACATTGTGTAGGGTGCAAAATACAGTTTAGACTTTGCATTTTCAAAACTACTTGTATCCACAGTCTTCTCTTTTCCCTTAATATTTTTAATATGTATCATGTGTCTAATAGCATCCAAGATTACCTTCCTTCACTTATAGCTAAGGCAAAATTATGATATCCAAGGATTATCATCTTTTCATTATAAATACTCCCTTCATGTGTGTTATATTTGTTATACCTGTCATTTTTTCCTAGGCGATTAAACTCTTAAAACAAAATGTCATTGGGAATCAAAGAATGACCAGCTGAAAGGCTAGACTTCATCTGTTTTCCATGGACAATTGAATTTTCTCATCTACTTACACTGGCTTTCTAGGACATTAGAAGCTAGGATGTATTTTTTTCTTGCTTGAACTGAATTTTTCTGTCAAGTAGATAGGACAAGGGACCAATTTAAGAGCAGGATTAATGGATGAATTAGACTTAACCGTTCAATTCTCAGTTCAGGCATACTGATAAACAAAAGGAATTCTAGAAGCCCATGGTACCCAAGAGGTATAACTCTTTGCTGTAAGCTTTAGCAGGAAAACAAACAAATGAAACAAACAAACAAAAACCACCTGACACTCAAGACTAGAGATATTAATAACTGAGGTATATTGAGGATCATATGTCAATGCTTTTGGTTCTCCACAGCTGGTGAGTTAGTGGTCTTCTGAGGGTGCTTGTTCATAAGATCCGATGGGGAAACTAAGGGATAATTTTCCCTTGGAAGTGTTAGAATCTAGTGTAGTAATCATATTGTCTCTGAATTAAAAACATATGCTCATAACAAAGTGAAGGGCACTTTATGCACATACAGTTTCCCAGTGACTTGTAAGACACATGGGTCTCAAAGGTGAAATTGGAATTAAGGAGCTTTGAATTATCAGAAGAAATAAAAAGACTCTTCTCATAAGATTGAGGTGACACATTTCTTTTAATCTCACAGTTTAGCAATTAGACATTTATATCTCAGTTTCCATTCTCTGTGAGAAGATGATAAAAAAAATGAGGAGTCTCCCCAATTGGTAGAAGCAAGGTGTCCATAATTAAACTTATGCTAAGAGATGTCCCCTAGTTTAAGTTCAAAGGTCTTACTCTCTGGACAGCTGTCTTGGATTAATTTTTTAATGGTAGCCTAAAACTAAGCTAACTGTCTATCTCATCTTCTCTTTATATAAAATAATTATTCTTATGGTCTTTGACAAATGTTCTTCTATTAGACTCAATATGAGTAAATAAATTTATTTGGTATAACTATTGTAGAACCTAGAGTTTAGCTTGATATCTAAACTTTTTATTAGGCCCATATCATAACTTCATTTGGCTTATTACTTTATAGGACCCCTTAACAATGGGGCACAAGAGAAATAGAACTTTCACTAATTCAATTCCTGAGGTCCTGACATAATCTCACCCTTAAGTAGAGTGAAAATGATCCAAGCTACACCTGTTCCAAGAATCCCACCTCTACATACGGTTTTCAATGAAATTCCTCTGGTAGAGACTGAGTGGGATTAAAGTCAGAGAAAAAGCACTTTTTCCTTTAATTCCTTTGGATTGTAAATTTGCAAGGGTTGAATTTTGGTGATTCAATTTATTCTTGGAAAATTAATAATAAGAAGATTTCTATTCAAACTTGGAATTTTTTTTTATTGAGTATATTCATACTGACCTCTGATCTCAGCTGTAATAAGCAAAGTGGATGCAGGTAAATTTAGAAGAAAAATAGATTAAGGACAACATTTTTTGCTGAACTATTTGAACTCATTTTGGAAACTTATAATAACAAATTTCAAACTTTTCAAGGATGATCCCCACGGGATATTTAAAATAGCAGGAATTGGTATGATGTAATAGCACAAGAATCTCATGAAGAGGTTAATGGACTGTCTTGCTTGACTATTAATCAGGATAGGAACAGCTCTGACTAACCTGATTAAGGCATAATGTCTATACCCACAGCATAGAAAATATAGAAAAAATAATATATGAAGAATATTGTCTTCTTTCCACCATCAGTATTATCTTTCTTCCAATTTCTCACCCAGTGTTTTCCCTGAAATAAGCTGGGAATTTTCTTATTGGAGAACATGGGAGGAAGGACATAGTATATTGCTCCAGCTTATTCTGGGGACTTTCCATTTACAGAGAGCATTCTAAAAATGCTTATTGATGTAAAGCAGTCAAAATTTTCTCCATCTGCCTTCTAATCATCCAGAACAGTTGATGAAACTCTACTTGGGATTTCTATACCACAGAATTCACAACCAGAGTTATATTTCATAGAAATTACTTATTTATGTTGCTATCATTTGATTCTTAAAAGTAGGTCCCTGTTTTACTTACAATGTCTGTCTCAGGACCTGACATGGCTTGACAAATAATAGTACTTAAAAAGCGTTGATAAAAATGAACTAGGAATCTTGCCATTTACAACAACGTGGATGGAACTAGAGTGTATTAAGCTAAGCGAAATAGGTCAAACAAATACCATATGATTCCACTCATGTGGAATTTAAGAAACAAAACAGATAAACACAGGAGAAGAGAAGGAAAAATAGAACAAGATAAAAACAGAGAGGGAGGCAAACCCCAAAAGAAGCTTAACTATAGAGAACAAACCGAGGGTGCTTCAAGGGAGATGGGGGGATGGGCTAAATGGGTGATAGGCCTTAAGGAGGACACTTGTGGTAAGCACTGGGTGTTCTGTGTAAAGTGATGAATCGCTGAGTTCTACTCTTGAAACCAACACAACACTCTATGTTAACTAACTTGAAATTAAATAAAAACTTGGAAAAAAACTTTAAGAAAAGGAACGTTCATTAACACACATGTCTAAAGTTCACAACAGTGCCTTATATTTGTTTTGTTTAACTTAGAATATAAAATATAACTGATACATTCAAAATATGCATGTAGGATCAATGAATAGATCAATAATGATTAATAATATTTAATAAAAAATATATTGTCCATTTAAAAACAAAAACAAAACATAAAAAATATTGGTAGATCCACATGGAAGATTTATTATTACCTGCTTTCAGGGGATGAAGGACAGTCACAGTGTCCTTCTTGCACTGGCTGTTTCTTAAGTAATTTTAATTCAAAATAATCAATATGCCAAAATGGCATATTTGGGGGTGGCATGTTTTGCTTCCCTTCAGATTAAAAACTTTATTCAGCTGATATGCATCAGGGAGCAGCTAAGGACCAAATAACTCCCTGAGCCAAGCAGTACTGGAGTTTTATAGGGTGAGGAGAGGAGAGAAGTGTGTCCTTGTGCTTTGGCTGAGGTAGAACTTCTCTTCATCTCTAATGGCTGTAAAACCTATGGCGGGAACATATGGAAATTGTTGTGGAGGTCCATGCTTCCTGTTAGAGAGTGTGGATGCAGTAGCACTCAGGTAACCGTCAGAACAATCTTCTGAACAGTTTTTGCAAGACTTAAAAATTTTCAAGGTCCAAAGGAAGGGTTGATATTCAGAAAAAGGCAAGGAGCAGGGAAAAAGAAAAAGACAAAAGATGCTAAGAAGGGACAACTTGAAACTAGTAAAATTGGGAAAACAACTGTTTTTAATCCTTTTATAGACACTGGTATCACTCAGTCAATGGTATTCTCCTTTACTACAATAAGTCTAATAAACTTAGTTTTGCCTGAGCAGTAGATTTTTCTTATACTCCTCTGTTGAGTTGAAATTTGACAGTAAAATAATCAGAGGAGTAAAAACCTGGAGGAAAAAATCTGACATATCTGAAGAGGAGGTTGCATAGAAAGTGACCTTTTAATGGCATCTTTGATGTGTTTGGGGGTTAAGAATGTGGATATTATTGAAGATAGTTCCTATCAAAGATGTGACAGGTGTTCATTCCCATTGAGGAGAACATAGCACAGAGTCAATGAAAAATAAATAAAAAGTGATATTACATATAGTTTAATCATTAAAAGGATAAGATAATACTATGAACCACTTTATGCTCCTGCATACAAAAACTTAGAAAACACAGACTACCTTCATAATGGCCACAAACTACCAAAACCCAATAAGGTGAACTAGATAACCCGATTAGTCTTATAAGCATAGCAAGAATTACATTTTTAATTAAAAAGATACTGATAAAATAATCTCTAAGCCTAAACTGCTTCATTGGAGAATTGCACCAAAAATTTAAAAAAGAATTAACACTGATATTAAGCAATCTCATACAGAAAATAGAAGAGGAGGAAATCGTTCCCAGCCTGTTTTGTGAGAACAGTTTTACTATGATGCCAAAAACAAAGAAAGCACATATATGCCAAAGGAAAAATAGACCTACATCTCTCATAATCTTACATGCGAATTTTCTCAACATAATATTGGCAAACTAGAACCAGTAATATATGCAAATAATTATATACCAGGATCGCATAAGAATTTTTTAGGTATGCAGAGACTAGGAGAATATATTGGCAAATCACATGTGAAACCAATGTCTACTCTTGAAAACACATAAAGTCTCAATGTCAACAACAGTAAAAAACAAACACTTCAAATAAAAATGGGCAAAAGATAAGAACAAACATTTCTCTGAAATATATAGAGATGGCAAATAAACACAGAAAAATGTGCAAATTTCATTACTGATTAGGTAACTGAAAATTAAAAGTAAATGAGATATCACTATCCACCTATTCAAATGTCTAAAATAAAAAGTAAGAACAATGACAAATGACAAATGCCTGCAAAGATATAGGTAAACTGGATCATTCTGGAAAAGGCAAAACTGTGGATGCAGTAAAGGTATTGTAAACATGAGTCTGAACCAAACAGACGCCATGACAGGCTTTAAGTTTCCCCTCTAAACTAGAGGGTCCAAGGGTCAGTCTCTCCGGAACCATCAGGCGGTTATACATTACCGGGGGCAGAAGAGACCACTTTGCGGTATCCAATCAGGGAAGGCCAGCTACCTCTCCCCACATTCCTAAAGGTGAGGCCTGCAGATAGGAACTTTAGATAGGACCCTGCTACCTAATGTTAAAGTTAACCCGATAGTCACCGAACAAGACCCTGAATTCCCTCTGTAATTGGTTAATTTCAAAGATACCCTAAATGTTGTCATTGGGTCCCGCCAAAAGTAACGAATGCTCTGAACAGTGTGTATGGTTAGAGCTGCTGCCAATGCTGTTATACAATGATGATTGGATGTCACAATTTCTTGTAACTCCCCCTTCCTAAACCCCATAAAAACCCTGCTCAGCCCCTGCTCGGGGCTCTCAGCACGGATCCACTGCGTTGGTGAAGGCTGTGAGACGGAACTTAGGGCCAGCGAGCCTAAGCCGTAATAATAAATGCCCCTTGCTTTTACATGCGTGACTCGGTCTCCCTGGCGGTTTCTGGTTTTGGGGTGATATTGAAATCTTGGGCATTACAACATTAGAAGCTGCCAGGGAGGTAGGGCAGTGTAGTAGTAAACAGCCAGAACACAGAGGATTTTTAGGGCAATGAAACTACTCTGTGTGACACCATAATGATAGGTACATAACATTACACTGTCCAAACCCATGGATTGTATGATACCAAGAACAAATCCTAAGATAAACTACAGCTTTCAGTGCTTATGATGTGTCAGTGTGCGTTTATTCTTGGTAAACAATGTACCATTCTGTTGAAAGAGGCTAATAATGGTGAAAGCCAAGTGTATGTGGGACCAGGAATAATTGGGAAATCTCTGTATAATCCTCTTAATTTTACTGTGAGCCTAATGTCTTAGAAACATATTTTTTATACGTGCTAGTATAAAGGGGAATAGTCTACATGAGTTGTGTGTATATTGCTTAAATAATTAAAATAAAATGATAGTACAAATTAGATTAGAATGCCAGAGTGAATCTGTTGACCTGAAGGACCTGAGATTTTACGTTTCTTGCAGGACATAGCTCTCTGGACTAGACACATATGCAATTCATTACGTATGGCCAGAGCAGCAACCGGAATAAACTCGTCCCTCCAGATCCTCAAACCCCGATCCAATCTTGTGGTGTTTTGGGAAGGGCCAAATGTGACCTCCACATGTAGTTATAGGTACAGAAGAGGAATTCTGAAATTACAGTCTGATTCTGACCTTATATTAGGACTGCTGGTAAACTGTGCATTCTTCCCTCTGGAAGAAGAGAACCTTACCTTTACTCTTGCATGTAAATGACTCATCTTTGACTTCCTAACCCCAAAACGACATCGGAGGGGATAAAAATCTCCCCCCTTGACTTAAAAGGAGATACTATTTCTAGCTTTGAAGAATGTTTACTTGGTAAACTTCCTTGAAAAGATGGTCAGGGTCTTTTGTTCAGAAAGCCCATACAGCAACATGAAAAATGCCTGAAGAATTGCCTACAATGTGAATCAGATTATTAAAAAGCATAACTTCTTTACAAGAAAGTTTGCATTTCAGTTCATTATTTATCCATCCCCATCCTCATTCATCGAATGCAACAATCATCATTGAGTACTTCTTAAACTACGGATACTTTAGGCATTTTGAATGCAATAAAAATGTTCATACCTTTAAGATATCAATTATAGCTCGTGATAGTGATGGCTAAAAAACAATTAGAATATATGAATAAGGGCTAATTTATACATACACATATATGTAGAATACTAAATTCAGTAACCAAAAAGATGTTTAATTTTGAAAGGGTAATGAGAAGGAAAAGATTGAAGGGAAGAACATCACTCACAAGACAGTTAAAGCAATCTAGTGCTGTCCCAAAGGGTTGTTGAAAAAATAATAGTTGTGAAGAGAAGAGAGAAGAGGATGTATTTAAAAGAAAAAAAAATTGAAAGATTATTTGGAAAAACTTCTGTTCAGGCTTCACTGATTGACAGCTGTGGTTGCCTGGAAACGAAGAACATTTAATGAGTATCCATTGTCTGGTAATCAAGCCTGATTGTATCCCAGACAGACTAGAGATGGAGCTGAGCACTCAGGAATAGAAACCCATAATAAGCAGAGGTACCAGGTACCCACAATTCATGATCTCCCTTCTAAGGCTTGGAAAGCAATGTCTCTGCAAGAGCATTAGAGCCATACTGCAGTGATGAGTGATAAGGGAATTTAGCCACTTAGCTAAATAGCTTTGCTATTCTGATCAAAATTATTGCTGATAAATTACTACCTCTGAAAAAAGGTGACTTGGAGAAACTTAGAGTATAAAAGCTTGCAGATGTGTTCTCCAGTTAAACATACTAAAATAAGAATGCAAACAACCTATCAGCACAGTTTCTTTGCAGAAATAATAGGTAAAGCATGAAGAGTTTTATATATGTATTGGCTGTACATATTTTAGTGTTTATTTACTCAATTAAATAATATTCTATATATTATGTATCTTTTATTATATTGGTAACCTCTTCTTATTCCTTAGTTTCCCTTTCCTTATTATTTCAGTCTGTAAGACATTCAGTGATTTATTTATTAATGACTACATTTATTAAATGTAGTCATATTTATTTATTTATGACCACATTTATTAAATGTAATAAATAAATCACATACAGTGATTTATTTATTAATGACTACATTTATTAAATGTAGTCATTATTATTTATTTATTAATGACTACATTTAATAAATGTAGTCATTAATAATTCTCAATTAGTAAAATTATTAAAAACAGAAGTAGATTTTTAGGCAAAATAGGAAAGGAAATGTGATTAAGAATAAATTTTATCCCTGACTTCAGGAATCCGAGAGCAAAAGTGTAAAGGTAGGTTGGATGCAGACTGTTAAAACCATAAGTATCTTGTAAGAGAGTTAACACTTTATTCCAAGGGCCATCTGCCCATTACCCGTCTGTATCACAGATCTAACGCACAGATAAAGTCCCATCTCACAAAGGTGATGCGAGAGTATATGGGTTGTGAAATTAAGAAAATAACTTTTTAAATGTCGCAAGTTTCTTTCAATAAGCTAGGTAATATGAAGCTTCATTTTTGTAATACAGTTGACTGATAAGAGAATCACAAAATTACCAGTATGAAAAATAAGCAATGAATAAAAGAGACACAAAAACGTAGGAATAATCTTCAAGATAACGACCTCCAAACATATGCACACAACTTTATAAACCATACCTCTCCCTTTCAGAAATTAGTCCCAATATCCAACATCTTCATGCATCAGGATACACATTTCAACATTATTTAGAAGGTGGAAATTTAGAAACAGACAGATAGTCTTCAGTGCACTTGAGGATACTGTCTGTTACAGAGCTGTTAAATTGATGTTTAAATACGAATATAACCGGTAACAGAACACACAACGATGGAGAAACAGTACAGAATGAAAACTGCGGTGCAGGCAGCGTCCTGCCACGCCGGTGAGAATATCTCCCTCCCTCCCTCCCCCCTCCCATCCTCCCTCCCTCCCATCCTTCCTTCCTTCCTCCCTCCCTCCCTCCCTCCCTCCCATCCTTCCTTCCTTCCTCCCTCCTTCCCTCCCTCCCTCCCTTCCTTCCTTCCTTTCTTTCTTCTTTCTTCCTCTCTCTCTCCCTTCCTCTCACCCTTCCTTCCTTTCTTCCTTCTTTCCTCCCTCTCTGTCCTTACTTCCTTTCTTTTTTTTTCTTTTTCCTTCTTTCTTTCATTTTTATTTTTACATCCATGATCATGAAAATCTTTCTGAATAAAATAAAATAAATCCATAATTCTGGAAATCAGTTACTACTTAGAACTGTTATAGAGATTCCATGAAGTTTAAAGAATCTTGTTTCTATTTCCAATACACAACTTTTCCATGCCTCATAGTTCAGGTGTCTGGTTTTTCTATTATGTCCTAATTAAGTTCCTAGAGTGAATTTAAAGTTTTCTTTTGAGAAGTTTCTGGATTTGGCTGGGCACAACCTTATGATTTACTTTCAGCATGAATAGCTTGTCACAAGATCTACCTTAACACACAGAAAACACCTCAGATTTTATAGCAGCGTATCTTCTTTGTGAGAGTACATATCTGACCTCTAAAAAATATAAACCACCCTTTATTGTTCTAGAAGACCTTTGCTAGGAACTGACTAAAATCAGTATTAACCAAATATGTATTGAAAAACCGGCTAGCACAAAATTCTTTGGTAACCATTATGTGGGAGATGATGGTGGGGGGTAGTTTGAAGAGAAAAGAAAGTGTGACTCAATGTCCTATATGAAAATATCAATGGTGAATTATATTTACAGGATATTTAGTCTGAACCCATTTTCCTTATATGAACATGTGGACTTCCCCTATATTTCAAAAAGTGAGAAGTACAGTTTATAAAGTTGTATGCATATGCTTGGAAGTGATATTTTGAAGATTATTCAAATGTTTTCGTATCACTTTTATTCTTTGCTTATTTTTCATACTGGTAATTGTGTGGTTCTGTTATCAGTCAACTGTATTACAAAAATGAAGCTTCATATTACCTAGCTTATTGAAAGAAACTTATGACATTTAAAAAGTTATTTTCTTAATTTCACAATCCATATTCTCTCTCATCACCTTTGTGAGATGGGACTTAATCTGTGCTTTCCCCCCTAATGCCGGCCATAGTATCAGAATAAAATCAATTTTTGTTTTCTCATCTTTTCTGGTGCAATTTTCCTTTAACATCTCAAAATATATGAGATTGATGATGTGAGGCAAGTTGCATTTTGTGCCTCAGTTTCCTCATTTATAAAACGAAGTGATAACTCTAACCAAATTGTTGAGATTAATAAATGAAATAATGCATGTAACACTGATACACATTACAGGTTGAATAAATATTTCCGTTATAGTTCTTCATCAAGAGAATATACTTTAAGGCACATTCACTGAATTTTCTAGCACTGATTTTGTGCTTAAAACACACTTGAGCCTATCAAATGTAGAGAGGAATATGAATGCCCCTTATCTGTATCTCTGCTTCCCTGATCATTAATCTAGGAATATCTTGCTGTTGCCTCTGTCCAGGTTGATGATAATGAATTTTGAAATTGAATCCCTGGAGAGTCTGCTAAGCTAAAGAACTGTCCAAGTGAGACATGACCCCGGCCTTCAAAACGTTTACTTACAATGGTGGTTGGTGACAAGTATGGAAATAAAAATAATATAATGCAGAATTACATGAAAGCTTTACTAGAAGTAAAAGAAGAGAGTAGTAAAATAAAAATTGACCCCTTAATGCCTTTGAAATGCAAACAAACTATGTCTTTGGGATATATTTCTGTACATTATTTAACTTTTAAAAACTGAGCTTAATCAAAACAATTCTCTGGCTCTGGTACCTGAGTTTTCCACAGTAGAGAAGCCGGTCCTGGCATCAATGATACTGGTCTCTGAATAGTTCCTCTCAGAAGTTGCCTGACTCTCTTCTGTCCTCTAGTGGTAGTCTGTAGAATTACATCACCCCATTTCAAGATTGAACCATCCTGTGTCCAAAACAATTGTCCCAAATTCTGCATGCCAAGATTAAAAATGAGGAAAAGATTCTATAGGCAAAAGAATTACATGGAAAGTTATTTCATATTCTCTGAAAATATAAAAAGTGACATTTCACCACAGATGCACTCTTCTAAATTTATCCTGAGTTTTATGTTAATTTGACTAATTGCCATGTTAAACTGGAGGGAATAATAATAATAATAATAATAATAATAATAATAATAATATAGAACACAAGTAAAAAGGAATAGAAAGGAAATTTACTGAGCATTTACTGTGTATCAGGGACTGTGTTAAATGCTCCCTATACATTATTTCATTTAATTTCCACCAGAAACTAGGAAGTAGATATGACATGTATGTGATAAAGAGCCTGGGTTTTAAGGCACTTAACTGTGCCATTCATGATCACATAGGTAGCCAGTAACATATTTGAGATCTGCCCCAGGTGTCTAACTCTGAAGTCCTTACACTTAACAATTATACATTCTTCTCTATCAAACATACCACAAATAAAATTTCTTAGATGGCAATGAAGTGTACTAAGAGCTCAAATGTTATCGTTTGTTTGTCCCATATTTTTCTCTAATTGCCATTGCATTTCTCTGTTATACGTCACCATGCTTCCTTAGACAAAAGTGCATAATGTGATGATGCCATTTCTTCACTTCCCAGCCATAATCCAGTCTACCTCAATTTGGCTTCTGGCTCCAAACCTGCACACTGAAAATACTTTTTAAAGATTACCAATGATCTGTGTCAGGTACCATTAAACAGCAATAATACATGTAGATTTCCAAAGATCCTACTCAGTCTCTCAAGACTATTGAACCCAAAAGACCACCTCTTCCTTTTCAGAAATGTTCTTTCTTTAACTGACATTTACATTATTCTTTCAAATTTATTGTTTTCTCCTTCCTCCTCTTTCTCCTACACTTTTTTTTCCCTCTTGTTGTCCATCTTTGGGTTATTTTGTGGACTCAGATCCTCCACCTGAAATGCTGGGTGAAGGAATTTTTTTTAGCCTCATTTTTGGCTCTGTGTTCACTCTCATAGATTAAAGAGTAAGAATGCACTTATCCACATTACAGCCAAATTTGTATGTCTATGAGATCTCTAATCCATCTAAGTAAGTGGCATCTCATCCATTTCAAACTCTCACATTCATCTACAATTAAATCTATCTTAAGTATTTATCTTGGTTTTCCACACCAAATCACAATGTCTTTATCTCTATTACCCCACACTCAACACTCTGTCTGATCCCATTAATTGGCATGTTTACCTGCCTGACTCTTCAAACTGGAAACCTTGGAGCCAGGCGTTATTTCCACCTGCTTTTCCCTCATCCACAACATCCCATCCTCAGGACTTTCTGGATTATTTTTTTGTTTGCTTGTTTGTTTGCCTTTTTGTCTCTTTGCTTTTCTCCAACTCACCCTCCAACAGCAGCATAGCTAAGACCACCACCTATCAGTTTCCATCCATCCCTACTGCCACAGCCCCTTAATCCTCTCATTGTTCTATTTTAGCCTAATCCTACATTTACACAGACCGTCTTGGGGTGCCCGGGTGGCTAAGCTTCATGGTTCATGAGATCTAATCATCTAACTCTAATTGGTCTCTGTGCTGACAGCAAGGAGCCTGCTTGGAATTCTCTCTTTCCCTCTCTTTGCCCATCCCCTGCTCACTCTAAAATAAATAAATAAACTTTTTTTTAAAAGACCTTCTTTATATTCAAATATCATTATTTCATTTAGGTACTCAAAACCTTTCCACAGTTCCTGGTTTTATATAGAACAAAACCCAAACCTTGAATGGTCCACCATAGTGTGGATTCTACCCACATCCACCTCTATAAAACTTCAGTCCCTCCTCTCATATTCTCACACTTGTTCCACTTCTGTTTCCAGCCTTAGTTGGAACCTTGGTTCCTGAATCCTCATATCCTGGTTATGAAAAAAAAAACAGCACCTTATATTGGTTGCTGTTTTAGGAATTATACAACACATTTCATGATTTTCCTTCCCCCAGAAATTGTTGCCTTTGAGCTACCCACATCCAGCCTTTCCTTTGCTGCTTTGCTATATGTATTTTTATGAATTATTATCTTCTAATATAATAAATGTCTTGGTAATTATGCTACTTTTTTGGTCAAGTTTTTTCCACTAGAATGTAAATGTTAGGAGAGCCAAGGTTCCATTTTGTTTGTTTGTCTGAATGCCCAGAATCGAGTCTTGCACAGAACAGCCCCGTAATTATTTGATGAATGAATGACAAAACAAATGTGTCATTTGAAGAGACTTGTATCATGCCAAGGAGAGTAGAATATAGACTTTTGGCATACTCCTTCAAAAGCTGACTCCTCTTACTCAAATTCTTTTATTTTCTCCAAAAATGAATTTAAATTGGCATGAGAAATCACATGCCTTGTTTTCTTTGACAAGACACCTGTGACAGTTATTTTTATTGTTACCACGCTTTTCAAATACATTGGAAATCGTTTATAAAGAAAACTCGGATCTGCCCTGGGTTTAAGAAGCTAACTAGACTGTCAACACGTGAATTTTCACTAATTTCTGCACTGTTACATGAGCATATTCTAGAGACCATAGTGGAAAATATGTTCTTTTTATAAAATAAGATCTGCTGCAGCACACATTTTTGCTCATGATTGTAACTCAATCCTCAAATATGCATGCATTAAATTCATCCAATTTACTGTTTGGGAAATATTAAAATACAAAGATTTAATTTTATCATAATGTTTCTTAAAACCCAGCCAACTGCAGGCAGAGACTCATGATTACTTAAGTCTTAGAACCTGTACTTTACTGGAGAGCTCAAACATTTTTAAATGGAGCTCCACACAGTCATTTTATTTTAGCAACTGGGGAAAAAAAAGAGGTAATAGAATGGCTTTCATAATAAGAAGAATAAAATATATGCACAACTTTAGAAATGAAACATTTTTAAACTCATTCAAATATTGTAATATTATTGTCTTCTATGTATTCCAAAGTCAATATAAAATGCATAGTGCTTTTATGTTTTATTCACTTTCTTGTTCCAGGTTAGTTGATTAAAATTCTTCAGGAGACTTTGGAGAACATGATTGAAATTTTTTCCTGAATTCATTATTATTCTGATAGCATTCATTCTTATCCCTTTAACTATTTTTTACAATATATTTATTTCCAAATATGTTTCTGGTTCTCTTGAGATCCTTTGTGTAATTTAATTACTTAAAATGAACACACATAGTTCATTTTAAAATCAGCTCTCTTAGTGGGCAAAGGGCTTGAGGCCCTATCAGGAAGACGCTTCCTAAGACACCTTGTCCTTTAGGGCCCCCAGTCTGAGCCTCCTGGCATCTTGGACCCATTCTCTACCTTGACCACCCCTATCCCCGGGCTTCCTTCTGGAAACCCAGAGCCTGCTGCATCTGCCTTCCCACTGACCTGTTTGCACCTATCTCTACCGACTCTCCCCATCTACCCAGTCCTTTCTTAGCCACCGACTGCATGGCCTGGGGACTGGAGTGGGGCTCACAGGGTGACATGTTTACAGCCAGGTAGGACTCAGTAAAGTGGATTTTTTTCAAATATCACAAATAAAAGGGGGCACCTGGGTGGTAAGCACCTGACTTTTGATTTAGGTTCAGGTCATGATCTCCCTGTTGGTGAGACTGAGCCATACATTGAGCTCTCTGCTAACGGTAGGGAACCTGCTTGGGATTCTTTCTCGCGTGCTTGCTCGTGCTCTCTCTCTCTTTCACTGCCTTTCCCACAGTCATGTGTGCATGCTCTCTCCCAAAATAAATAACTAAACTTTAAAAATAAAAATAAATAAGTAAATATCACAATTAATTTACACGAAGTGAACACACCTGGCTCTCCATCACCCAGTGAAGAAACTGAATATTATCTTCAACACAGGAAGTGTTCCACTGGCCCATGCTGAGCCTTATTCCAGTCATTACCTGGGAAAATAAACATTTACAGGATTTCTAATGCCATAGATTATATTTAGTTTTTGCAACTTTATATAAATTAATTATTCAGTAAAGACTTTTTTTGACTAACTTCTTTTCCACACTGTTATGCTGAGATCCATCAATGTCTTTGTGTGTAGTAGTAATTTATTTATTTTAATTGCGTGATAGTAATTCATTGTATAAGTACATCAAAAAAAATTTTTGCATGCCTGTTTTGATTGATACTTGAGTCGTTTTTCATCTTCTGGTTATTGATAATAGTACAGCCATGAATATTCTTTTAGGTATTTTTGGGTAAAGTTTGAATGCTAGATCATAAGGCATATAAATACTCACCAGTAGTAGAAACTAATAGAGTTTTCCAAAGTAACTATCAACTCATGCAGTGTATGCATGTTTCAATAAATTCACATGTGAGCCATTAGAAAATATCATGTTTCTTATGATCGTCCATCTGTGTGTGTAATGGTACTTCATTGTAGTTTGAATTTGTTTTCCCTTGTTGACTAAGTATTTCAGCACCTTTTCATATGTCCATTTGTCATTTAGATACTTTCTTTGGTGAAGTTCTTTTATTAAGACCCTCGCCCATTTTTCCATTGGTTTAATTTTATCAATTGAATTATAGCATTATTTTCCATTCCCTGTCCATACTATTGGGTATAAATGGATGTGTGTTTATACACACACACACACACACACACACACACACACACAATTTTTTCCACCCTATTTCCTTGTCTTTTCAATGATGAAAAAAAGATTTTAATTTAAATGAAGTCCAGCATTTTTTAAATCTAATAAAACGATACCCATCCTTTTCCAGGATTAGCTTCAAGATTTCACATTGCATTTATTTGTCATTTTTCCTAAGTATGTTCCAGTCTGTGTTTCAGTTTTTCCTAATTTTTCATGATCTTGATTTTTTAAATAGTTTATTACCAAGTTTGTTTCCATATAACACCCAGTGCTCTTCCCCACAAGTGCCCCTCTCCATGACCGTCACCCCCCTACCCCCTCCCTCTTCAGCCCTCAGTTTGTTTTCAGTGTTCAGGAGTCTCTCATGATTTTGATATTTTTAAAGAATACAGGTTAGATAGGTTTTTAATGTTTATTTGTGAGAAAGAGGGAAGGAGGGCAGAAGTGGAGGAAAGGCAGAGGGAGAGGGATACAGAGGATCTGAAACAGGCTCCCAATGTGGGGCTCAAAATCATGAACCTGGATTTGAACTCAAGAATTGTGAAACCATGACCTGAGCCAAAGCCACCCAGGTGCCCCTGGATGTTTTGTAAAGTAGTCCTCAGTTTAGGGTTAACTGATGATTTCTCCAACCAGACTGTGGTGATAAGTTTTTGAGAAAATGTCATAGAAGTGAGCTGTCATTCCCCTTTGCATCATGTCAGGGGTTCACAACTGACAACCTGACCTCATTACTGAACTTTACCTTGATCGTGACTTTCAATGGTGCTTGCCAGGTTATTCTGAGTTACTTAGTAAATTTTTTTTCTTTTCTGCAGTGGGGGAAGATCTTTTATTGATCTTTTAAAATTATTTTAATTTATTGGTTGCTTAGCCTTTCTCACTGCAACCTATGTGTCAGCTACCAGGCTCTGCTGCTTCAATTCCCATGGCTCCATCAGTTTTTCCTTTATTTATTTATTTTTTTTATTTTTAACTGAAGTATAACTGGCATATATCATTATATTAATTTCAGGTGTACCACATAATGGTTTGTTATTTGTATATATTGCAAAATAGCCACCACAATAAGTCTAATTAACATTTGTCACCGTACCTAGTTTTTCTTGTAATGGAAATTTCTAAGGTCTATTCTAAGCAACTTTTCCCATATCCCTTCTTATAACATTTTTGCCTTCATTAAAAAGACACATAGCTTCTTCATTAAACAGACACATGGAGGTATATATTATCATTATCCTCAGATCACAAATGGGGAAACTGAGGCATGAGGTATTGGTGTTTGAAAGGCTTTTCCAATATAATTAGTATTTTTTTCTCCTCTGCACTATATTTGTATGCACTCACTAAGTTCAGCCCATGTTCAAAGAGCAGGATTAAGCTAAATATATATCATTTGATGCTGGAGTCCAGCTCCAGCAGGTGTTGGGTTCCCCTGAAGAATGGATGGTGTCAGCACGAAAGTGATGACAATTGGCGAAAGGGGAAGGGAATGAGCCACAAGGTTCTTTCTGATCAGCAGGCAGGCATCTCTGCTCTGACAGAGAGTCAGCCTTTTTTATTAAAAAAGTGTATGGGATACAAAACAGGAGTGGCAATTCTTTAGACAATGATTCCTGATGACATATTCATTGGTACGTAAAAATTTCCCAGAACATAGATTGGTAGAAGACTCATGCATAATCTTTATCAATAGTGATTGATTTGATTGTAGGTTATTTAGATGCTTATCATATGGGGAAGGAAGATATCCTCACTATCCAAATACAAGGCAATGTTTTTAGCATAGTAAAAGCAAAGGTTAGTCTTTTGTGAGCAGGGGTCAATAGCCTGTTTTCTTGAGGGGGAAGAAAAACAGGTTTCTCAGGTTGCTCCCATAAACACAACAGAAGAAATTTCTATAATCTCCTTCTCAAGGTACAATTTAGAATCCTTTTAGCATAAGAAGGCAAGTCACTTGATGCCAGTTGGCAATGTGTTGCGGGGGCCCGTGCTCAAGCAGAAATGGCAGAATGACAGACAAACAGAAATGGCAGAATGGTAGAGATGGGTCACCATCTGACATTGGGAGGCCTTGCAAACTCACCTTTATTGGGAGCTACGGAGTTTTGGCTGCCTCAGGCAAGGACATGTCGCTCTCCAGAAAGCAACCAAAAAAACAAGATTTACATCTGGAGGCTAGGAGAGTGCATTTCCTGGTCCAGGAATCGGAGACAGTCATACTGAGCCAGACGAGAAAAGCCACAATGAACAAAAGATCAAACCGCATTCGGGCTTATGCAGCGCTAATCTTCCCCTGCCCAGTATTGCAGAGGAAAGTCTGGGCGCTTCCTTTGATGCTGTGTTCGGAGTTTCAGTTTCGGTTTCCCCTTTCTCTAATAGTCATTTGACTCTGTTACCTGGCAACCAACCTGGGCCAGTTTCCTGCCCCTAATCTTATAAAGGTTTGATTCCTTTTTAATAAATGGGCTTGATCAGAATCGCTTGTCTTGCCTCACTCCCTGTGTCTCCCTCCTGCCCTATTTCTCTCTTCCTCCCTCAGGAACAGACCCACAAGGAATTACCACCCTGCCGGCTGGGGTGGCAAACACGACACGCCTTACTTCAGAAATGGCCCCCAACAATTTGAAAATATTATTTTAAATTCTTCCAGGAGACTTTTCTCTTCTCCCTCATTTATTTATTTATTCAAACATTTATATCACTATATAGTCATCAATATCTATTTTATTCTTTGGGTTATTGTCAAATATTATCAATACTAATTTTGTCTAAAATTTCTCCAGTTTTGTAATTCTTTTAGTGTGACTTCTCTGTCCTTTTGATGTGTTTCCATTCTTAACATAGTATTCCCTTTCCTTCTGGCATTATACAGTGTTGTAGTCTCATATTTTATTTTTCCTGTCCTTGCCTGGAATCAGCTATTTTCTAAAGGACCTCTGTAATTTTTTTTTAATTGGAAAAAGAGATTTAGAAACCAAGATCTGGGTTGTGCTGATAGCTTCTGCTTATAGGTACTCTCAGTAGACTGAGCCAGGAGATGATAGATAGATAGATAGATAGATAGATAGATAAATAGATAGATAGATGCACACACACACTGACCTGTGTAGTTATTTACACACGTGTGCAAGCATATGTGTGTGTCAGCATGTACGAATCTTAAACATGAGTTTATACTGGCATCTCTGACTCTGCTCTAGCACTCCAGGGTGTGTTAATGTACCATAAATTTACATATTTGTTCAACCCTAGTATAAACAACACTAGTATGTCAAGTAACTGCAGAATTATTAAGCTGGGAAAATTTCTGGAATTCACTTTATTTACCTTTCTTAGAGTCCTCTGCTCTCTGATGGGTTTGTAGTGTTTTATGGTTTTATAGATTAACTGGCTCATTTGGCTTTTTAGGACAATGATCTCTTGGAACATTTCTATATATGAACTGAAAATCCTATTATTCTTTTTCTTTATATAGATGATAAACTCATAAAAACCATCCACTTTCCTCTTATAGTATACATTTAAGGCTACTCATCACTATGTGTGTCTTAGTCTTAATATGTTGTAATTTTATAATTATTACAATAAAAGTATTGATGCTATGATTTCTTCTTTGACCATAGGCTATAAATCTACATATCCAAATCCAATCTTAAACACATTTTCTAGTTATTATTGAGTTACTTTTAGTGTAATCACAGAGTGAACAAAGAATATATTTGGCATGATTTTAATGTTTTATTTTCTTATAGTTATTGATTCCATTTATGCTGAATTTTGTGTTTTATGTGCTTTAAAAGAGTGTTTACTACATTTCTTGGGCACTGAGCTTTGCATATATTAATAAGAAAAATTTTATTAACAATGTTGTTAAAGTATTGTTGTTACTGATATTTTGTCTGCATGTTCTGTGTACCTCTTTTTTTCATGTTTACTTATTTATTTAGAGTGAGGAAGAACATGAGCAGGGAGAGAAAGAACCCCAAGCCGGCTCCGTGCTCTAAGGGCAGAGCCTAACCAGGGCTCATCCCACTAACTGCAAGATCAAGAGTCAACGCTTAACTGACTGAGCCACCCAAGTCCCCCTGGACAAACTTCACTGAACTCATTAATGCACCACTACTTTTGGTAACATAAAAATTTAAATAGAGAAAAAAGAACAGGAAAAATATATCCTTCATGTGGGAATCTAATTTTCTGAACTTCGTATCTTCTCTTAGGATACTGAGTGATATACTTATTCTGAAAGATCATTTCTTAAAACCACTTCTACTATAGCTTTGTTTGGTTTTCCCAAACTAACCAACTCTATGTTTCCCATTTTAACGTATGTCAGTATTACTCTCTCCATTCCTCCCAGCATTCATATCTGGTACCTTGAATCCTCAACACCCCATACCCAAATCAGTAGTAAACTTTTACCGTCATCATTTACTTTTCAAACATATTGCTTCTTTTGCTTTGTTCTGCTGTAGAGTGGCAAAGATTCTCTCTTTGATCAAACTAACTTAGACTCTTCTGAGCTCTTTTTCAATGTGGCCTCGACTTTGGGACTTCTATGTTTGTCTCTGCATTGTCCAATTTTAGCAAGCATCCTGCCAACCGAGTTTAGCCAGAGGCCCTAATTCTCCTCTATTTGATTACTCTTGATATCTAATTGGATTCCTTATCACTCTGGTCTGCCTTCAGTAAAAATTGTCGGGGCAGTTTAACCATAATGCCCACTTACCTCTTAGTAAATATCCATCTACTTAACCTCACCTTACTCATTGTCTATAAATTCCCACTTGCCCATGCTGTATTTGGACTTGAGCCCTGTTCTATACTGAGGTCTTTCTCCTATTGCATTTTCTTCCCTAAATAAAATCTGGTGTACCACTTTTACCATCTGTTTAAGTACAACTTAAGTACTGTTCAGCTGTGTTTTTTTTTTCTTCTTGGATACTAGTGACAATGAATACAACTAGAACAAATGTTGATAGCATTTCTATAGACTGATGATTCACAGTCATGATTCACAGACAAAAAAGTGATGCAGGATGGTACTGTGGTTGAAAACTGACCCAGAGGGGAGCCTGGTTGGCTCAGTTGTTTAACTGTCTTACTTTGGCTCAAATCATAATCTCACAGTTTGTGGGCTCAAGCCCCACATTGTGCTCAGGACTGACAGCTCAGAGCCTGGAGCCTGCTTCTGATACTGTGTCACTATCTCTCTCTGCCCTTCCTCTGTTCACCTGTCTCTCTCTCTCTCTCTCTCTCTCTCTCTCTCAAAAATAAATAAACATTAAATTTTTTAAAAAGCTGACTTAGAGAAAAACCATTTGGGTTAATTTTAGTTCTCCCAGTTAGTAGCTAGGAGATCTCAGAAGTCAACATTCTTGAGCCCCAATTTCCTGATCTCCAAGATCAGGGTAGGAACAATATTCATTCTACTGAGTTGCCACAAAATTTAAACGTGTTATTTTTATAAAGCATCTTGAAATCATTCATTGAGCATACTAAGCACTATATAAGTGTGTCTTAAATAAGCTTTAAATGACAAAGAAAAGTTCATCCATAAGTGTTACGGTCTGAATGTTTGTTTTCTTCCCCCTCCCCAATTCAGATTTTTAAGTACTAATGCCTAGTGTTATGATTTAGTAGGTGGAGATTTAGGGAGGTGAGTAAACCATGAGGGTGGAGCCTTCATGAATGGGATTAATACCTTACAAAACAAGGTCCAGAGAGATCCCTAGCCTCTTCTACCCTGTGAGCACACAGTGAAAGGGCATTTGCTATGAACTAGGAGGAAGCCCTTCACCATACTGGCACCTTCACCTTGGCATTGCCAGACTCCAGAATTGGGAGGAAAAGAGGTTTTTGTTGTTTATAGGCCACCAGCTTGAAAGGGCTGTGTCAATCCACAGTGTATAAGAGAATGAATCTGCTTGTGTAGCTTAGAAGTTTGTTGTTGTTTGTTATTGTCGAAGATAATTCCTTTACATTTTAGATATTTTATTTGGCTCATTTTGTTTTGTTGAAATGATGAAGAAAATTCTGGGGTTACTCAGTACTATAAAGTTTTCATAAAATGATCACAAAAGCAATCTTCCTTTATTTTCCATTTATAGCATAATTTTCTCATTTAAGTATTTTAAATATGTTTCCTATAGAACAATGCTGATACATATGTGTGAATGTAGAAAAACAATAAAAATTTTATTTTTATTTAAGAAGTCTTTGGATGTAAAAATGATCATTCTGATATATTCCTGTTTGGACAAAAGATACAAAGTATAATAATATGCAAAAGACACAATTATTACACAAACAATATATAAATTTGAAATATTTCAGAATCAAACACTGTGTTTTTTTATTTTCAAAAAGTATCAGACATTAAAGATATGATCAAATCACTTCCTTTCTTTTCCAAGAGCTAAAACCACAGTCAGAAATATTATATTTTATACTACTTTTTGGTGGTACTGTCTTTTTATTAAAACTTTACATCTCATTATGAATCTCAGAATTTTCTCAATTTTAATTAATATTTCTGAGTTATATCAGTTCTTCCATACACCAATTTATTTATATTCTTTATAACCCAGTGCAAATTTGATTAAAAATGTGTCCCAACATATTTCTTTCCTTTTTTTTTTTGCTTTTGAAATTATCCAAAGGTAATTGTGATATTGTTTTTTTTAATCCTAGATTTAGAAACAGTCCTCCTAATAAAGTTAATGATTTGATATCTGGGAATCTGTATTTCTGTATGTTCTAATTTTCCTCAAAATAAATCCTTTAATAAAAAGTGATTTCATTTTTAAGAAAACTTTATGTGTATAGCTGGGTTTTCTCTACACATACTTATTTTCATTATTTAGCACAGATATATTAATACTTTTTATCCAGAGTGACACACATATTTACAGTTCTCTACTTATCTAGAAATTTAGCCAAAACTTATCTCAGAAAGCAATGACATTCATAAACTCTGAACTACCTTGAAATACTACCAGAGTATCAAATAATTTTGCTAATGGGGTGCCTGAGATATAAAATGATACAGTTAATGCACTCAATAATGAGATTTAATGAAAATCAATGTATAGTGAGTAGAATAATTTAACCTTTCAAGAACATTCTAGGATACCCAGTCCTAGAAATATATTTCATGAGATGAAATATTATTAACAACTAATTTCTAAGGCATTTCATATAAATATAGTGCTATTTCTGTTGTTCTTGAATAGCAACTAACTGAGCTAGCCCACACCCAGATGATAACTGTAAACTCTGGATAATTTTTTTTAAATATATATAGGGATGCCTGTGGCTCCGTCAAGTGTCTGACTTTGGCTCATTTCATGATCTTGAGGTTCACAAGTTTAAGCCCTGCCTTAGGCTCTGTGCTGACAGCTCAGAGACTGGAGCCTACTTAGGATTCTGTGTCTCCTTCTCTCTCTGCTCCTCCCTGGCTCACACTCTGTCTCCCTCTCTCTCCCAAAAATAAACATTTAAAAAAATTTAAAATGTGTGTGTGTGTGTGTGTGTGTGTGATTTGAGGGCTCTATATGGTGAACAAGAGGAGAAAAATTTTGGAGGTGGCATTGGTGTCAATATTTTAAGAGAGAATTGACTAATATGAGAAACACATTTCATTGTGTTTAACCTGAAAGCAGGCCACAGTTAATGGATAGAACAAAAAAATCAAAAGTTTACTAATTGAATAAACAAGTACTGAATGAATTAAATATTAGATTATATACCACAGAAGAGATGATTCAGGGACAGTAGAATAGTTCTGAAGTAATGTAAAGTCAGTGCAGAAAAGGGACCAAATAGAAATGTGAAAACAGAAAAAGAGGTTGAGAATGAAGGTCAATAGGACTTCTGTTTCAGGGTAAGTTGCAGGGACATGGTGGTCCTGCTAGAAAAAAAAAGGCCAGATCAGTTAAAATTTCAGAGAGAGAAATTTTTTCCCTTGTTAAGTCCCTTTCTAGAACCTATAATTTTGGAAAATACCATTAGGAGACTCTATGGTTCTTTTATATACAAAATCAGAATTGGGGTGGGGAAGAACACAAACATTCAGACCGTAACACTTATGGATGAACTTTTCTTTGCAATTTAGTTTATTTAAGGCATGCTTATATAATGCTTTGTATGTTCACTGAAGGATTTCAAGATCTTTTACAAATAATAACCCAATTAAACTTCGTGGTAATTCAGTGAAATGAATAGTGTTCCTACTCTGTGTACATGGGGAGAAAATCCAGCAAAATAAAAATGAACAGAAAAAAAGTTATAAAAAGAATGGGGAGTTTTTGAAACAATAACTATTTCAGTAAACAAAGGGAGAGAAAACTTATTAGGCCAGTGTAACTAAAATGAATATACCACAAAGTATAATAAAAATAAACAATATCTTTCATGAACATAGACATAAAAACCCTGAATGAAATACTAACATATTGAATCCAACAATTCATAAAAAGTATATATCTTCTAAAAAATACCCTAACTGTACATTTGCTGATAAAAGATTGATAATTATGTTCTTCTATGATCAGGAATGTAGCTAAAATGAAAATTCTCACTACTAGTATATATTGTAATAGAGCAATTACACAGTGCAAGAAGGTCATAAAAAGAACTAAAAGACATGAAGATAAAGGAAGAAATAAAATTGACTTTTATAGTTATGCTTGCTTACATAGGAAAAAAATCTGAAAAACTCTACAAAATAACTGTTTGAACAAGTGAATTTAGCACAGTTGAGAAAAAAAATCAATATATAAAACCAATTATAGTTTTACTAGTTAACGACAAAAACAAGAAAATTAGGACTTAAAAGCATTCCATTTACAGAGCCCTGGATGGCTCAGTCAGTTAAGCATACTACTTCAGCTCAGGTCATGATCTCACGGTTTGTGGGTTTGAACCCTGCGTTGGATGCTGGAGTCCAGCTCCAGCAGGTCCAGGGTTCGCTGAAGGATGGATTGTGTCAGGGAAAGAGAAAGAGAGAGAGAAAGGGAGATAGAGAAAGAGCGCCTGTAATTTCTTTCTGATCACCAGGCAGGCATCTCAGCTCTGTCTGACTCTCTAGCTTTATTTATGGTGAAAGGTATAAGGAGCAGAAAGAGTAGTAAATGATTTCTCATAGATAATTTTTACAATTTTCCAGGACATGGGTTCTGCAGAAGTTACAATTCTAATAGTAATTATTGTCATAAAAAACTTAGCTACAGGCACTGATGCTATTATAAGGGAAGAGCAGGTGTTTTTTAAAACCAAGATATACAAAACCTCAGGTATAGCTCTAAGGAAGTGACCTTTAACCAAGAGGTAAAAGGCATTGTTTAGTAAAAGTCAGTTTTTTATGAGTAAGGGTCATTAAGCTGTTTATAACTCTAAAAGAAAGTTCCCAGAAAAAAAACAAGATCCCCAGGAGACATAACGCCTGCTCTCACAGTCCCAAAGATGACTGATACATTGTATTGCAGTAGTGACTTTTACAAAGGTGTCCAGGTCCAGAAGGTAGTCAGTTATCAGTTAATTGCTTAGGGGAAAATTATATGTTGCTTGCCTTAGTTGGATTAGGGTGTACCTAGTTTACTCATTTTTTCCCTGACCAGGTGCAATCACCCCTCAGGGACAGGGCAGGGGGACAGGTGGCTCCTGACACTAATCAGCAAAGACTCTGAGATTTGCTGCCCACGCAGAAATGATAGTTACAAAAGTGTAGATTTTGTTCACTGTCTGGGGGCAAGAGTCCATGCAAACTTGCCATACCCTGACCAGGAATTTTCACTCAACCAGTGAGTTCAGATAGCTCCCAACAGTTGGGCTTTGTGCTGACATTCAGAGCCAGGAGCCAAGTCTGGATTCTGTGTCTCCCTCTCTCTCTGCCCCTCCCACTCATGCTCTGCCTCTCTCTCCTTCAAAAATAAAGAAACATTAAAATTTTTTTAAAAATTCCATTCAGGACACCTGAAAAACAAAATTCTTAGCTACAAATTTAACACAAGATGTCTAACATCTCTATGTAACATAGAAATTATGAAACATTGCTGAGAAAACTTTAACAAGATCTAACTGAATGAAGAGATCAGAGATAGACCATGATTGGCAGATTTAATACTGTAAAAGATAGTAATTCTCAAATTGAACTACAGATTCGTTGAACTCAAAATCCAAATTCAAGCTGGATCTTCTTCAAGCTGATTTTGTGTGTGTGAGGATTGTTTTATTTTTAATTTTACTTACTTTTTAATAAAGTTTTGAATGTCATAATACTTTTATATTTACAAAAAAGTTTCAAGGACATTACAGAAAGTACTCCTATAACTTACACCCAGTATTCCTTATTATTAACATCTTATGTTACTAAAGATTATACTCACCAATGTCAGTGTGTGTGTGTGTGTGTGTGTGTGTGTGTGTGTGTGTGTGTTGGGGGAATCCCTCACCATCAACCAATTTTCCAATATCAACTGGGTGTCCATCATTCTGACTATCTACATAGAGATAGAATAAGACCCCACAGGTTAAGCGGACAGTCTCATAAGACGTTCCTCCCCCCTTTACTTCAGGTGCCAATTTCAAGTTCACATTATTACTTGTACTTCTGACAGCCTGTCTGTAAATGAGAGCTTTTACAACTACCTCCTTGGGTTCCATTAATTTGTGAGCGTGGCTCACAGAGCTCAGAGAATCATTTTTCTTACTAGTTCACCAGTTGATTATAAAAGGATATAACTCAGAACATTCAGTTGGAAAAGATGCATAGGGAAGGTATTCTGCCTCTAAGAGTGCCGCTCTCTCCAAATTTCTGTGTGCTCACTGACCCTGGAGTTTTCCAGATCTTATCCTTTTGGGTTTTTAATGAATGTCTCATTATATGGGCATGATTAATCAAAAAATTGGCCATTGACAAATGATTCAATCTCGAGCCCCTCTTCCCTCACAGGAGCTAAGGGAAGTAGAATTAAACATTCCAACCCTTTATTCCTAGTTGTTTCCTCTGAAAACCAGCCCCCATTCTTAGATGCTTCCCAAAAGTTTCCTGGTTAACATAAACCCAGTTGTGATAAATATGTAATATGACACTCATTTCACCTTTATGGCTCTGAAGAGATTTCGGGAACTGAGAACAAAAGACCAAATATTATGACAAAATATGTTCCATTGCTCTTATCACTCAGGAAATTCCAAGGATTTGGGAGTTGTGAGCCAGGAAACATGGACAAAGATCAAATACATATGAGAAAAATGATGCAAATAACCCAGTACACATTTCTTTTAACAATATCACTATAGTAAATTTGTCACCAATCAATAACTATTAATGTTAACTGAAGTGCACAATATATTTAGATTTGTTTTGAGGGTGTGTTCATTTGTTTCAGAATTCTATCTAGAATAAATTTTATTTACTCATTTTCTCTTAGGCTCTATTAGACTTAAGAATGACACAGGTTTTTTTTTTGTGTGTGTGTTTGTTTTCGATAACCTGAATGATATTAAGGGTTACTAATCAGGTGTTTTTCAGAACGCTCTTTGATTCAAGTTCTGATATTTTTCTCATGTTCAGACAGGTGTTACAGGTTTTGGGGAAAAGATCATAGAAGTAAAGCATCATTTGACATTCATCACATCAAGATACTCTCTGACATGACTTAATAATGATGATATTAGGCTTGATTTGTGCCTGAGATACTGTTAGGTACTTTCACTAAAATGTTATATGTTTTCTCACTTATTTAGGAATAGATCAACATGCATAGCCACCCTTAGTTGACAAGGAGTTATGCTGCACCTTTTTGAGGATAATATATTATATATTATATAATAGTATATATATAACATGATATATAACATATAGTTATATATTTAATATAACTTTAAAAAATAAATTAAGAAAAAACAACAGTCAAGCAGAAGCACAAAACAGATTGTAGGTTAAAAAGAAAAGCTTCATTCAAGTGCATGAATTTTATTATATACTAAGAAATGTTTCAGCAAAATAGGAAATAGTAATAACTTAATAATTATATTTAGAGAATACAGAGATTTAAAATATATAAAGTAAACATTGATAATACTGAAGGATAAAATTTACAATAGAAGTTATTAAAAATCCTGTGTCTGCAATAACTCAAACTGATAAGGATGCAGTAAACAAATAGGAAAATATGGACAGCAAATAAATATGATCTAATTTCTGTATACATAGTGCAATTAATAATATGGAGAATTCACAGTGATTTCTAGCATACAGAATGCTTACCAAATTGACCACGTATAAGACACTGAGCTAGATTCCGCTAATTTTCAATCATCACTGAAAGCATATTTTCTATCATTATTAAAATAAACTAAAGGTGATGAAAAATTTCATAATCTTTTGTTTATTTTTTAAGATTATTATTTATTTTGAGAGAGAGACAATGATAGCACTAGTGGGGAAGGGGCAGAGAGAAAGGGAGACAGAGAATCTCAAGCAGACTCCTCACTATCAGCACGGAGCCCGATGCAGGGGCTCAGTCCCACGGAGTCATGAGATCATGACCTGACCTGAAATCAAGGGTCAGACACTTAACCAACTGAGCCACCGGAGCATCCCTCACCTTATTAATGTTTTACTTCTTAAATAACTTCCAGTTCAAAGAAGAAATTGTAAGAGAAATTAGAAATATTGAAAGCTATATAACAAAAACACTACAAGTAATATTAGTGAAAGGGTAGAACAATGTAGCAAAATTTATTACCCTGTTAAACACAATATTAGAGAACAAAAGTGGCTAGAATATACGGAGATAAACTTCCAACATAATGAGTGACCCAAAGAATAACAGGACAGATGGATAAAAAAAAGTCTCTCTTTAAAAGTATTAAGATAAGACACATATTAATGAAATGGAAAAGGAAAAAATAGAATCAACCAGGACTAGTATTTGTTTTGAAAATAAAAAAAATTTAAGGAGCCTTCAGACTAATCTTTGAAAAAATAAAAAGAATTATAGTAAAATAGAAATGAAAACAGGTGAAGTTATATGTCAAAAAGGTAAAAAGCAGCAACACATGCAAAGCACAAAAATGGAAACTTTAATTCTTTAAAAAAAAAATTTATCATTAACTACAATAAATGAGCCTGAAAGTAAAAATAAAAGAGCTTCTGAATCCGCCACTGTTTGCCATTCAGTACAGAGACTGAAGAAACATGTCTTAATGACCAGGAATTATCAATGACCTCTTTTTATTTTTGTCTGTGATTCTCAACTAAGGACTCTGAAACTGCCATCCATCTATTGGAACTAGCTTTTTATGATGGTAATGTTATTCTTCAAATTGCAGTGTTGAATTCTTTCCTTTTTGTTTTCACCCTCACCCCCACAATGTTGAATTTCTTGGTGGAACAACAAATATTAGAATCTTGGAGTTATAAAATGAAAACTTCCTTCCTATCGTTTCATCAGCTGGGTTAACAAAATGATGAGAGAAATACTATAAAGAGAAACCAAAGAGGGCCCTGGGTGGCTCAGTCCATTAAATGTCTGACTTTGGGTCATGATCTCACAGTTTGTGGGTCTAAGCCCCGTGTCAGCTTTGTGCTGACAGGGCAGAGCCTGCTTGGGATTCTCTCTCTCCCTCTCCCTGACTCATGCTTTCTTTCTTTCTCAAAATAAATAAATAAACTTTAAAAAAGGGACACCAAAGAAAATTTTATTTTTTAAACCCTACAGTCTCTTTCTAAAAATATGCTTCTCCTAAGTGAAGCCTGCCTGGGGGTTGTCTCGCTGTCATGGTTAGAAGGGTCTATGTGGTCAGTAAAACCCCTGTAGAGTTTGTCCTACTTAGTTTGGACTGTTATAACAAAATGTCAGAGACAGGTGGCTTAAATAACAAACATTTATTTCTCGCCGTTTGGGGGTCTGGGAAATCCAAGATCAAAGGGAGGGCATATCCAGCGTCTGGTAATAAGCTGCATTCTGGTCCACTGATGATCATCTTCTCACTGGATCCGCAGGTGGAGGACAGAGCAAGGACGCAAGCCCCTCTGCCTCGTTTTTAAAAATTGTTTTAATGTTTTTTATTTATTTTTGAGAGACAGAGAGAGACAATGCAAGCAGGGGAGGGTCAGAGAGAGAGGGAGACACAGAATCTTAAGCAGGCTCCAGGCTCAGAGCTAGCTGTCAGCACAGTGCCTGACGTGGGGCTTGATCCCGTGAACCGTGAGATGATGACCTGAGCCGAAGCCAGACGCTTAACCGACTGAGCCACCCAGGCGCCTCTCTTTTTTTATTCCCTTTTTTAAAAATATAATTTATTGTCAAATTGGTTACCATACAACACCCATTGCTTGTCCCAACAAGTGCCCTCCTCAATGCCCATCACCCACTTTCCCCTCTCCTCCACCCCCCATCAACCCTCAGTTTGTTCTCAGTATTTAAGAGTCATTCTTATGTTTTGCCTCACTCCCTCTCTGTAACTTTTTTCCCCTTCCCATCCCCTATGATCTTCTGTCAGGTTTCTCAAGATCCACATATGAGTGAAAACATATGGTATCTATCTTTCTCTGACTGACTTATTTCACTTAGCATAATACCCTCCAGTTCCATCCACACTGCTACAAATGGCCAGATTTTATTATTTCTCATTGCAAGTAGTCTTCCATTGTATATATAAACCATATCTTCTTGATCCACTCATAAGTTGATGGACATTTAGGCTCTTTCCATAATTTGGCTATTGTTGAAAGTGCCACTATGAACATTGGGGTACATATACCCCTATGCATCAGCACTCCTGTATTCCTTAGGTAAATTCCTAGCAGTACTATTGCTGAGTCACACTCTTTTCCAGAGTGGCTTTGTCTCTCTTCATGAGGGCTCTAACCATATTTCAAAGGGCTCCAGTCTCATGACCTAATCACCTACTGTAAGGTCTGACCTCACTACACCATTAATTTAGGGGTTAGAACTTTAAGATGTGAAAATTATGGACACACATTCAGTCCACAATAGAGTCTTAGAGTGAGACTGACTTCACCATCACTTAACCTTGTTTGGGGGTGGGGGGTTGGTGAGAAGGGTTCCTAAGACTGAGGAACCAAATATCTGAAAAGTAAGGATGGCTTACTACATGGTAATATACTCATTCTCTAAGCATTTCCTTAGATTTCAGGTATTTGTCATGTCCACTAGTATTCCATACAGAAGAGGATAGCATTTTTTGATAACCCAGTTTGGATTTTATGGTGACCGCATTTTATTTTACTAAAAGTTTTATTCTTTTCTGATGACAAACGCCGTTTATGTTAATTATAGGAGAAACACACAAAGAACAAATGGATGCATATTCCAAATCATAAATATTTTATTAATATTTTGGTGTGTGTCATTCTTTTTTCTCGTGTGAGTTGCATTTTTGTGTATGTATATATGGTGTAAGCATGTAACAAATACATTTATGATCACTTTTTCGTTATGGAAACTTATAAGCAAAGAATAAAACCAGTTTCTTCTGAAGATTTATATCAACTAAATTGGGCTTAAACTTATTGAGATTAAAATATAATATAGGAAACAATTCAATTTTATGATAGAAATGCCTAAAAGGCACAAATCACCCATCCAATCATTCTGTCATTCAAACCGATCATTATTCAAGTAATCATACCTCTACCTTTGTCTTCAAACCATATTCTGTATTCAGTAAGGAATACCATTATGTATAAATTATGTGTACACCTACAAACCTGTAGGCGATGCTTTTTTTAATAATGTGTCTTCATGTAAGTCTCATAACATTTTACTTAAATTGTTGAAGTTTCTAGGCTGTAATTATCTTAAAACATGAGTTATTCTTCTGTCTTCATTGATTAATCTCTCCCTGTTACAAAAAGGTCTTATGAACACTATTAAGCTAAATTTATGATTTTTTTCCCTTCAGAAAGCAAGGAAGTGGGGTTGTCCCTCCTCTGTGCTTCCATAGCACCTTCTATAATCCTTCATTTTAGCACTTACCTCACTGTGTATAATTATTTGCTTGCATTTGTCTCTCCCATTAAATAATGATCCCATTAAAGCAACGCCTATTTCTTATTCCACCCTAGATTCCTGGCACCTCGCAAAAATTCTTGGCATACGTAGACTTCAGGAAATAATTGTTAAATGACTGAAACCATCAAACCTCTTATATCACTGTCACCAGCTTTAATGGCACAATTTGTATAGCAATGTTGACAGAATAGCCTGCTTTCATTAAGTTATCTTTAGAGATTTCACAGATACTATCCACACATTGAGGCATCCTTAGGTTTAACAATCCCTATATAAATTTACAAATGATGAAAGAATTTACCATGCTAACTGTGAGCTACCCAGGTGAATAATACATTTACAATTACTAATTGATTTCTGATTTGGTCTTTGTCAACATCAAAAAAGAAAGGACCAGGGGTACCTGGGTGGCCCAGTCGGTTAAGCATCTGACTTCCACTCAGGTCATGATCTCACAGTTGGTGAGTTCACACAGTTCATGAGCTTCAGGCTCTGTGCCGAGGCTCAGAGCCTGGAGCCTGCTTCGGACTCAGTGTCTCCTTCTCTCTCTGTCCCTCCTTCACTCGTGTTCAGTCTCTTAAAAATAAAAGTTAAAAAAAATTTTTTAAGGAAAAAGGACCAGTAATCATTTCATAATGTATGCATATATCAAATCATCAGGTTATATACCTTAAATTGACACAATGTTAGATGTCAATTATATTTCAATAAAGATGAAAGAAATGACATGTTGAGAAAAAAGAAGACCTAAACAATTTTGAAGGACACTCAGAAAGTGGCACTGGATCTTCTGTATTGAAATTCAGAAAATCACTACATTTAGAAAACTGTTACAGAATAGAATGGTCACTAATATCTAGAGAATCTCTGTCCTATAGAAAAAGTTAAACAATTTTTTTAAATTATATAGCACATTAATTGATTTAATTAGCCTGTTTAAAATAACACTGTCTGTGCAAGTCATGCTAATTAAGAACTAAAATAGTGGTATGTACAGATTGGCCTCATCTGTTAAGCATTTTTAAACACTCTACTATCAGACTGTATTATATTCTATTGGTTACCTACAATGATGACAACTTAATTATTAATGCTCAGAATTATAATATTGTATATTTTTTTATCTTAAGGAACCTAACTAAATTTAACAATAGTCTAGAAATAGCCCACAGCATTTTAGGACTATGTATGCCAAAAAGGTGTGTGATTTTTTAAAAATCAAGTTTGGCCCTGAGGGTGTTTTATGATGACATTATGTGAGAGACTAGCCAGAGGTAAATCGGTGCTTTAAGTTAGTGAAAGCATTTCAGCTCTAGAGTTCAAGTTGGAAAATGTAGCTGAACTAAATGTATAGAATGAAACTATGTGAGTCAAATTCAGGCTTAATTTAAAATCATTAACACTGAATCAGATGAAGTAATCAAAACTTAGGAAGCAAAAATATTGCGTAATTTTCAAAGTGAGATAGGTTTGGTGGTGACGATTGAAGCTCCAGGAAATAATTCAGTTTACTGCTGCCCTCTGTAGCTTGGAATATGTGAAAGAAGAAACCCAGCCTGAGGAACGTATTGGAAGGAGCTGGCCAAAGTGAACTCGAAGCTAACAGAAAATGTTAATAGCAAAGTATGTCAGTCAAGATCATCGACAACCCCCCGCAACTCCTCAGAGAGTCAAACTTGTAAATTTAATTGCCAGATTGATCTATTTATTTGAAAGCTTTATGAATATTTTTAACATTTTTGCCTTCAAAACCCTCAATGTCCCCTATCCTAGTTAAAATTACCAAAATCTGCTGTGTTTCTCAAACCAGAGATTTAGGAATCATCCTTGATTCCCTTTTCTCATTCGATTCCATATCCAGCTTTATTGCTACCTCTAAAACATGTCTGAAACATATCGTCTTCTCTTGGATTCATAGCCTCCAGTCTAGCCACCTGCGCCATCTGACCTATCCCACCCAGATGGTCTCCTACATGGTCTCTTTGCTTCCATCTTGAATCCCTTCCATCTCTTTTCCCAAAAAAAAAAGCCAGAAAAATTTGCACTAGCATAAATCCACTTCTCTCTCTTCCCTGCTTAAATCAGGTGGATATCTTCCAAATTAAATTTGAATAAAACCCATACCCTGTGTGACCTGGCTCTTATCTCTAAAATATTTGTTTGGTGATATTTCTCTCTCATCAGGAAATTCCCATTTATTATTTATCTGTTTAAAAATATTTTTCTAACTCTCGTTAGTTAACATACCATGTAGTTTTGGCTTCAGGAGTAGAATGCAGTGAAACACCACTGACTTATAACACCCAGTGCTCATCCCAGCAAGTGCCCTCCTTAGTACCCATCACCCATTTCCCCCACCCCCATCCCTATCAACCCTCAGTTTGTTCTCTGTATTTAAGAATCTCTTATGGTTTGCCTCCTTCTGTTTTTATATTATGTTTCCTTTTTCCTCTAAGGTCATCTGTTAAGTTTCTCAAATTCCACATGTGAGTGAAATCATATGATATCTGTCTTTCTCTGACTGACTTAATTCATTTAACATAATACTCTTCAGTTCCATCCACGTTATTGCAAATGGCAAATTTCATTCTTTTTCATTACTGAGTGTTATTTCATTGTGTGTGTGTGTGTGTGTGTGTGTGTGTGTGTGTGTGTCTCACATCTTCTTTATCCATTAATCAGTTGATGGGCATTTGGGCTCTTTCCATAATTTGGATATTATTGAGAATGTGGCTGTAAATATTGGGGTACATGTGCCCCTTTGAATCAGCATTTTTGTATCCTTTGGATAAATTCCTAGTAGTGCAATTGCTAGGTCTTGGAGGAGTCTACTTGTAATTCTTTGAGGATTCTTCACTTTTCCAGAGTGGCTGCACCAGTTTGCGTTCCCACCAATAGTGCAAGGTTTCCCTTTCTCCACATCCTCACCAGCATCTGTTGTTTTCTGGGTTGTTGACTTTACCCATTCTGACCACTGTGAAGTGGTATCTTGTTGTGGTTTTGATCTGTAGTTCCCTGATGATGAGTGATGTTAAGCATCTTTTCATGTGTCTGTTTGTCATATGGATGTCTTCTTTGGAAAAGTGTCTGTTCATGTCTTCTGCCCATTTCCTCATAGATTAATTTTTGGGGGGATGGTGTTGAGATTGGTAAATTCTTCATAGATTTTTAATACTAACCCTTTATCTGATATGTCGTTTGCAAATATCTTCTCCTATTCTTTCAGTTGCCTTTTAGTTTTATTGATTGTTTCCTTTGCTTTGCAGAAGGTTTTTATCTTGGTGAGATTCCAAGAGTTCATTTTTGCTTTCATTCCCCATGCCTTCCGAGACATGTCAAGTAAGAAGTTGCTGCAGCCAAGGTTAAAGAGCTTTCTGCCTGCTTTGTCCTGTAGGATTTTAATGTTTTTCTGTCTCATATTTAGGTCTTTCATCCATTTTGAATTTATGTTTGTGTGTAGTGTAAGAAAGTGATCCAGTTTCATTTTTCAGCATGTTGCTATCCAGTTTTCCCAGCACCATTTGCAAAACAGACTGTATTTCTTCCATTGGATACTCTTTCCTGCTTTGTTGATGATTAGTTGGCAATATACTTGTTGGTCCATTTATGAGTTCTCTATTCAATTCCATTGTTCTTGTGTCTGTTTTTGTGCCAATGTCATACTTTCTTGATGATTATAGCTTTGTAATACAGGTTAAAGTCTGAGATTGTGATGCCTCCAGCTTTGGTTTTCTTTTTCAACATTACTTTTGCTAATTGGGGTCTTTTGTGGTCCATACAAATTCTAGATGCTTATTCTATCTCTGTGAAAGTGTTGCTGCTATTCTGAGAGGGATGTCATTGAATATGTAGATTGCTTTGGGTAATATTGACTTTTAACAATATTTGTTCTTCTAATCCATGGGCATGGGATGTTTTTCCATTTCTTTGGACCTTCTTCAATTTCTCTCATAAGCTATCCATAGTTTTTGGAATATAGATCTTTCACCTCTTTGATTAGGCTTATTCCTAGTTATCTTATGGTTTTTGGTGCAATTGTAATTGGGATCAATTCCCTGATACCTCTTTCTGTTGCTTCATTATTGGTTTATAGTAATGCAATTGATTTCTGTACATTGATTTTATATCCTGTGACTTTGCTGAATTCACATATCAGCTCTAGCAGTTTTTTGGTGGAGCCTTTCAGGTTTTCCATGCAGAGTATTATGTTATATGTGAAGTATGAAAATTCGACCTCTTTGCCAATTTGGATGCCTTTTATATTGTTTTATTGTCTGCTCAGGGTAGGACTTCCACCACTATGTTAAACAACAGTATTGAGGGACATCCCTGTGATGTTCCTAATCTCAGGGGTAAAGCTCTCAGTTTTTCCCCATTTAGGACAATCTTTGTCCTCTACAGTATTTTTGAGATATATCACATATAAAACTGACTATTTCAAAGTGTGCACTTGAGTGATTGTTAACATGTTCCCAAGCTTTGCAACCAATACCACTATCTAATTTGAGAACATTTTTTATCATCAGTGACAAATCCTGTGCTCATTAGCAGTCTCTTCATTCTTCATTACTCCCAGGCCCTGGAAGCCACTGATTTAGTTTCTGTCTTTGTAGATTTTCCTATCCTGGACATTTCATATAAATGGAATCACACACTGCAAGGTTTATTATGTTTCACTTCTTTTACTCAGCCTACTGCTTTTAATGTTCATCTATGTTAAATATATCAGTTTTTAATTCCTTTTCACAGCTAAATATCTTTCTATTATATAGATAAATATACCATATTTGTCTATCCATTCATGAGTTGATGGAAATTTGGGTTGCTTCTCCTTTTTGCCTATTATGAGTAGTGCTCCTATGAACATTCCATGTAAATGCTTTTGTGTGAACATATGTTTTCAACTCTCTCTTCAATTCAATTTGAAATTGCCATTTCATATAGGAAATTTATGTTTAGCCCTTTGAGCTCCATATTAGACATTTCCACAACAGCAGCACTATTGTACATCTCATGAGTATTGAATCAGTGTTCTAGTTTCTTCATGTCCTCATCAACCCTTGCGATGGCCCATTAGTAGCAGTGGTGGTGTTAGTGCCAGCAGTAGAGCAGTAGTACCGTCGTTACTACAGCCATCCTAGCTGCTGCGAAGGAGCCGCTCATGGTTGTCTTGCATTCCAGTAAACACTAAGGAGAAGGAGTAGCTTTTTGGCTATTTGTATATCTTCTTCAAAGTATATTTATTCAGTCTGTTTGCCCACTTTTTAATAATTAATAAACCACTAATAGTAAGTAAAGTGTATTCTGGAGTTCTGTTCACCACAAATTATGAAACTGGAGGAGGGGGTCATGGTAACCTGTGATTTACAGCCAAGTCAGGCAAGTGTGAGGTTAGCCTGGGGAACTACTACTGGTAATTGGTATCTGAGGTGGGGGGGGCAGATATCTTGAGGGGCTGAGCCCATAACTTGTGGAATCTGTGCTAGCTCCCGGTAGTTAGTTATAACCCAACTCCAAATTGACTGATAGGACACCCAACTGGGCTCTCAGGAAGTTCGAGTTTTGGTTTGTATGAGGAAAAAAAACATTCATTTGGTAGTAGAGATATTCCATAGGTAGAGTAAGAATTCTCTTTTACACACACACACACACACACAAGTCTGACTATAACCTAGGCCAAAAAGAAATTATAAGTTAGAAGTTAAAGATAGTTTTGAGCAGTGGCAAAATCCTTGGTCTTTCTACACCATATGGCCAATTTAACAACTGAATGGTCCTATATTCAATTTAATGGAGTGGTGAAGTCATTCATGTTTATTATAACAATGCACAGAATCCTACTGTTTTATATTAGTATACAGAAAAAAAGAGAAAATTGTTGATTTATAAATATTTTAAAAATTAAAGCACTGTTACCAAGAACCAAATTAATTCAAAGAAATTAGCATTTCTAATTTGTTGTTATTGTTAGAATGTCCATTCATTAGGAAACCTAATAAGTTCCTTTATTTAAAAATTTTTATATCTGGGGCGCCTGGGTGGCTCAGTTGGTTAAGCATCCATCTTCGGCTCAGATCATGATCTCACAGTTCAGGGGTCCGAGCCCCACGTGGCGCTCTGTGCTGACAGCTAGCTCAGAGCCTGGAGCCTGCTTTGGCTTCTGTATCTCCCTCTCTCTCTGACCGTCCCCTGCTCAAGCTGTCTCTCTCTGTCTCTCAAAAAAAGTAATAAATAAATAAAAAACATAAACATTTTTTAAAAATGTTTATATTTATTTTGGGAGAGAGAGTGCATGTGCATGCATATACAATCAGAGAGACAGGGAGAAACAGAATCCCAAGCATACATCAAACCAATGCAAGGCTCAATCCCACAAACCATGAGATCATGGACTCAGCCAAAATCAAGAGTCAAATGCTCAACCAACTGATTCACCCAGATGCTGCCCTAATAAGGTCTTTTTTTTAAATTAAATTTTATTTACTCTACTTTATATTGAATTGAAATTAATACTATATATGGTATAGATTTAGCATAGCAAATACCTGGTATAGATTTAGCATAGCAGACCAAATAACAGGTTTCAAATAAATAATACAAATCAGACATTTAAAACTAAACTGGTGGGTAGAATAAATGTCAAGAAAGTATATAGAATATCTCTATCATTTTATCCTCAAAAACATAAGTCTTCATTTGATACATTTTACTAATTCTGTAAAGTAGTTCATTTTTTAAGCCTCCCCTCAGTGAGCAGTGGATTTAATAGGAAGTCTCCTTTCTAGGATGTATAACTTTACAAAGTATGAAGTGAAGCTGTGTCCTGAGAAGGCAATCCTGTGGTCAAAGAAGAGGATTTGGGGCAAGGAGACATAAATAGGTGTGAATCCACTATCTATAAACAATAGCAATTACTGCAACACCATTAAGAATATTTCCATTGCGTTTTGAAAAGATTTCTCAGAAGAATCGCCTCATTAGCAGGTGAATGAATGATGTGTCTGTCGAAATTCTGGCTTTCAAAAAAGTCTTTCTCTTTCTCCAGAGTGTCTCCTTTCTTCAAAGATCAATCACCACCTGGCCATATTATTGCCAAGTTGATGAATTATGGAAGTTTCCTTTCCTGACAACTTTGGCTGATACTATGTGAAGAGAGATATCCCAGGGGTAGGGAACAAGCTGCAAATGAGGAAATCCAGGGTTTAACATTTTAGCAGAAATAACAGATATGCAAGCAAATAATTTGAATAAACTAATATAGCAACTATTTATTAGAGTTTAGCATTTGAACAAAACGGAAATCTGCCTAACTGTGCCAGATACCTAATTGTCTAATAATTCTCCATTCTGCAGTTAATTCAAGAAAATCACGCTCCTAACTTGAGTTTGTTAAAGAATATATTTTTATTTTTATGAACATTGGTATATATAATTGCCCTCTGCTTTTTAACTTTACTTCTCTATATACAATGCGCATTCCTAAGTAAAAATTGCCAGAAGACATGTAATGCTAATGCTTGTCACTGAGGAGATGAAGAGCTACATGGGTTGACAAGTCCTTAATTATATTGATGAATAAAATAAACAACTTTTTTAACTAATTAATTTTGCTTTTATGTTGCAGAAAGTAATTCTAACTTTTTTGTTACATTTATTCTAATGCCCAGGGCATTTGGCATAGTTAAAAATAAAGAATGTATCATTGCTGATCAGAATGATAAACATGCTCTTACCTTTCAACTAATTTTTAGAGAATGTTAATTAGACAACTTGTTGCAAAAATACTTAGAGTTCTCATGTGAAGTGGAAATCCTAAGTATCTTCCCTTTCTGCCTTAACACAGACTTGATTAGTAGCTCCAGGGTAATTATGATTCAAAGTACTAAAGTGAGGATATTGGAAAGAGGTACATTTTAGATTGTAACTAAAAGAAATTATATGTGTAAAAATTTTAAATATAATGTATCAGGAATATTGCAATTTTGCCAAACTATGCAAGTAGACTTGAACTATATTAATTTTAATGTATTTTATTTTGATTTTAGAAATTAAAATGATTAATATAGTATTTACATATACTAAATGTACTATAGAGTACTTAAATGTATTCTGTGTACATATCAAATGTATATCAAATATTGATTTATTTGATGTAATTTATAAATATATATAAACATACAACTTATATGTCTATTAACTAAGAACACTTTTCTTCTTTATGTACCTGGCAAGAACGATCTACTCTTTAAGGTCGGATTTATCAAAAGTTTGTCATCCCAATGAATGAATTCCTTCCTCCAATTTTCAGAGTGCTCCAACACCCCTAATTAAAACCAGAAATGCCATTTTGTGTATATTGCTATTATTGTTCCATGAGGTGTTCTTAGAACATGACCCCCCCTAAGTTATATTAAAAATATTCGCTATATGGGAGTATATATTTTTTCATTAGAGATCATATACACTCTCTAAAATGTGATAAAAATAATCATTAAGTTTAATTAAGAACTCTAAAGGGGAAGAGCACTGGGTGTTGTATGGAAAACAATTTGACAATAAAATATTATAAAAAAAATTTAAAAAATAAAAATTCAAAAAAAAAAGAACTCTATCCTACATTGTGTGGCTTGCCAGAGGTAAGGGATCTTAAATTTTAATTATTAGTTTTAGATATGGAATAACTACAAATGTACACATAAGTAGTATTTCCATTTTAAAAAACAAGATGAATACTCTGTGCTCAACAGCTGAAGAAGTGTACCCATAATATAATTTTTCTTTATCTTCTCTTGAAATTTAATTTAATAAATATTAAGCCCTTTCTCTGTATTTCCCCTACCTCATGACTTTTTATTTTCTTTCCCTTTTCTCTTATGTTCTGTTCTATTTTTTCCACATCTATCACTAATTCTAGCTTCACCTCTGTCTCATCTCCTATAAAAACTGCAGCAACACAACCCAACTTTGGGCTTCCAGATTGCCATCAGACTCATCAGACAAAAATTAGGTTTTGATCTAATGCTACATTTATGTAGCTTTACAGATGGCTACGAGGCAGGATTTATAGCAAGTACATCATCTTCATCTCATCAGGAGATCCAAAAGCTAAACAGGTACAGACTGAGTAGAAAGCAAATGAAGCAAACATAATAATCCAGATGTTTTGTTTCTCCAGAAAGAATTCACATTATCATATGCTGGTCACCTAGGCATGATGCGGCAGAATCCTAGATTACCTTAATCTAATCTGGCATTGATCAGATTTGAACCAGGTAGTTAAGTCCTTGAGAGGATGTATCTATTCTATGTTTACTGTTATTCTTATGATTTATTTCCTTAGTGTTCTGCTCTAGTGGGTCCTACCTCCCATGATAAGTGTAATTATGGATCTCGCTTGGTTGTATGTTGTTCCTATTAGTTCTTACTAAGTGTGTTTTATTTAAATTTGTTGGAATGTTATCTGTAGAAATCTTTGTAAGCTACTTTGTCAATATAACATTTATATTAACTTTTTCCATATTATCTGTAAGCACTAACAAATGATATCTCAAAAACAGATTTAATAAAAATAATTCTAAACTAGATAGCACACATTTATGGAACAGGCTTTTGACACTCAAAGGAGATTTTGTTTTCTTTTCCTCTTTAGCATCAAGCATCTATATGAGTTTTAATGAGTTTACCCAAGAAATATGCTACTTAAATGAATCAGATACTTGAACACAGGGATTTGATGTGAAGATATTCTGTAGGTAGATGAACAGAATCCTGAAGTCATATGAAGGGAAGTGGACCAGAAGCGATTACCTGGGTGCTTTTAATAACTGGGTGGTAATGTAGATATTAACTAGCTTCTCTGCTTAGAAGATAATAAAATGGAAAGGTGCCGGAGTAAAGTTCTAGGTCCTCAACTGGTTTTCTTGTCTTGTGCTAGTACGAAGTTTAGGGTTCAAGTTGGTCTAGCTTATTTGTTTTTAAATACAAAGCAACTGGTCTTTATTTTTTTTAAGTTTAATGGTTTTTATTTATTTTTTGAGAGGCAGAGACAGTGTGAGCAGGGGAGGGTCAGAGAGAGAGAAGGAGATACAGAATCTGAAGCAGGCTCCAGGCTCTGAGCTAGCTGTCAGTGCAGATCCTGACACGGGGCTCGAACCCACAAACCATGAGATCGTGACCTGAGCCGAAGACAGATACTTAACCGACTGAGCCACCCAGGTGACCTGCAAATGGTCTTTTAAACATATGTAGTACATAATACGTCTGAAAGGACAAAATATCAGCAATTCATAAAGGTAGAAATATAAAATTTAAGGAGTATTTATGTTGTGAATTAACCTGAGCAATGATCACTAGGATGTTAATATTAGTTCCTTCTGATTTCAGTTGTTTATTTCCTCATATTGTAGACATTAAATGAGTAGGGTCATAAGATTTGTGGAATTATGAGCCACAACTGTAAGTACTACTGTCACTCAGTGATTGATTCTTTTTATCTCACCAAACATGTAATTTCCACATGGAGTCCTTTCTTGTCTGTCATGATGTAAATGTAATTTTTTAAATACACTGTTTTTTGAAACTTATGTGTTATCATAATAAGAGTATAAAATATAGCAATAGTTTAGGCAGTTGGTCAGCCTTATAGATAGCCATCTCTGTAAGGTCTCATGTTTCTCCTTTCATTACTTCCATATTCTGTTTTCCTCTTCTACTAAATGTCCTCATTTCTGAGAGTAGACAATACAAATATGAAACAACTATTTTTGTTTGAGTTACTTGTATCCTCAAGCAAATGTCCGTATCTTGTTGAACTATGAGGTAACTAGGAAGATTATGGAAGGTTATTTGGTTTCCTTTTTCATTAGTTTTTATTTTGTTTTCCTTCTTAGAATATGGTGGTTTACCAACAAATTATTAACAAGA
The DNA here is from genome assembly GCF_006229205.1 of Suricata suricatta. Classification (NCBI taxonomy): domain Eukaryota; kingdom Metazoa; phylum Chordata; class Mammalia; order Carnivora; family Herpestidae; genus Suricata; species Suricata suricatta. Next base: position 55,098,457 of record NC_043714.1, read on the forward strand.
TAATTTGCCTAGCCTCAGATTACCGACTATCCGTTCCCCAGAACGCTCCAGAAAGAGCTGTTAAATAAAACTGTTATTAAAATGTGGGTGTAAAGGGGGGGTCCCAGGGTTTTATATCTAATTTGCGAGTTTATGGCGAAATTTGCAAAAGAGAGAGCTGGTGATTGGAATTGGGCATAGGTTAGTGCATAATAATTTTGATTTCTGCACACAGTAAGGTGTGTTTCTTGAAGAAGTCTTGGTAAGCATTCTGTTGTTTTTTGGTAAATAAGCAAGTTTAGTTGGTCCATTATCTTCCAGGAGCAAATACTCCTTGAAGCAAGACACTGAGCCATATTATCTGTTGTCAGTACTATTTTAGCATGGAATGTGGAAATCATACCAGTTTCTAGTATTGTGTAGCATAAGGAAAAGCAGGTATATTTGGTCAGTGTTAGCTGAGGTTGTGATGCATCAGAACTAAGGGCCTTTAGTTTCTTTGCCCTTGCTTCAGGGACCCAACAGAAAGAACCTACATTATTTTTTAGCCTTCTGATTTCTTTTCTCTGTCCAGCTATGAAATTATTCTAAAAACCCATCTACTCAGAATTCTCACCTAAGTAACCCAACTAAAATCATCCTACTGAGTTTCCCCTTAGCACTTACTAATGCAGTTCATACTGCATTATTTTGTTCATATTTAGCTCTGCTCAAGGAAATTACATGAACTCTCTGACTCCCAGGCCAGTTTTCGCACCACCGCATAATTTCATTCAGTTCCAGTGTTCCTGGCAGTGTCTCATTAGGCCTTCATTCAGGTTCCCGTCAGCAACTATTTGCCTCATTTGTATTATATGTCTGTTGTAATTTTGCATATACATTTAGCTCCCCTCGGAGAAAGAATAGAGAATTTACACACAAATGCCAGAATTATCCATGTCGTATTCTTCTACACTGAAACAGAGACTCCATTTATGCCCATGGGTGTTAGTACAGAAACCGTTTCCAAGATTTTAGTTACAATACCCCAAAAGAGCATAATATTAGCATTACTCCATTTAACTATTTTTTTCTTAAAAGTAAGATACATAATTTTTACTCTATGGAATTAATTTTTTTCTTATTTTCCAACTTTTCTAAGACAAGATAATCTTATAAGTGATTGTATTTTCAAAACTTACTAGAAAGTTTTATGTTTGTAAAAATAAAGCACTGTTTTTAAAGAGATATTAAAATTACCCCTGTTGTTTTCCTTTAGATTTTCAGAAAACAAGTAGTATGTGACCTACATTTTCCTTTGTTCTCATTCCCCTCCATACTTGTATGGTTACTGTAGAAACAAAGTTTCAGGGATTTTTCTTTTTCAATAAGTAGCTCACTATGCACTTGGATAATAATTTTAGAAGTAGAATTGTGATATGTTTATGTTCCCTTTATTAAAAGCTGAAATTATATTTATCTGTATTCCTTGGACTTTGTTTACGTTATATGTTTCCTGTGAAATAGTGGCCACTAATAGAAAAAGAAAATCTCCACATGGGTCCTGATTTATTATAAATGGACCAAAATTGGTTTTTTATTTGCAGGTTTAAGTGATATTTGCTAAAGTTTAATTTGTAATTAAAAGTAATCGTACACACTTGATCATGACAGCATAATTTTTATAAATGCTTATAAATACTTGTTAAAGAAAAAAATAAAATTGTGTTGAAAGTGTATCTCTCCTACAGATGGATGGTGATTTTTTAAGTGAGTTTAAATATCTATTGATAAATATAATTTATTTGAAAACTACAAAGAGAATTTTTATGTATAGTTGATACATGTTAGATCCATTTCAAGTATGCAATATAATGATCAACATATATGGTATGCTATGAATCTTAGAAAAATCTCTTCATAGTCCCATAAACATACAGTGCTGTATTAATTTCCAGTATACAATATAGCAATTCAACAATTTCATGTATTACTCAAAGCTCATCAAGATAAGTGTACTCTTAGTCCCTTTCACATATTTCACCCATCATCACCCCAACCGCCTCTCCTCTAGTAAACCTCTGTTTATTCTCTATATTTAAGAGTCTTCTTTGGCTTGTCTCCCTTTTTTTTTCTTTGTTCGTTTTTTTGGTTTCTTAAATTCCTCATATGAGTAAAATCATATGGTGTTTTACTTTTCTCTGATTGGCTAATTTCAATTAGCATTATAGTCTCTAGACCCACCCATGTTGTTGCAAATGGCAAGACTTCATTCTTTTTTTTTTTAATCACTGAGTAGTATTCCATTGTATGTATATACCACATCTTCTTCAGCATTAATCTATTAATAGAGATTAGGCTGCTCCTATAATTGGCTGTTGTAAATAATGCTTCAATAAACATAGGAGTGCATATATCCCTTCAAATTAATATTTTTGTATTGTTTGGGTAAATTTCCTGTAATGCAATTAATTGCTGAATCATAGGGTAGTTCTGTTTTTAATTTTTTAAGTTTATTTATTTAACTTGAGAGAGAGAGAGAGAGAGAGAGAGAGAGAGAGAGAGAGAGAGAGAAAAGAGAGAGCAAGCACAAACAGGGTAGGGGCAGAGAGAAGGAGAGACAGAATCCACAGCAGTCTCTGCACCCTCAGCTCAGAGACCAGTGTGGGGCTCAAATTCACAAACGGTGAGATCATGATCTGAGCCAAGATCAAGATTCAGATACTTAGCCAACTGCACCACCCCTGTTTTTAGTTTTTTGAATAGCCTCCATACTGTCTTCCACAGTGGTTGCAGCAGTCTGCATTCCCACCAACAATGCGCAAGGGTTCCTATTTCTCTCCTTCCTTGCCAACACTCGTTGTTTCCTGTGTTTTTGATTTTAGCCATTCTGACAGGTGTAAGGTTATATCCTATTGTGGTTTTGATTTGCATTTCTCTGATCATTTTGAGGTTGAGCATTTTTTCGTTTGTCTGTTTCATTTGTCTTCTCTGGAAAAAAAATGCATTGTTCATGTCTTCTGCCCATTTTTAATTAGATTATTTGTAATTTGGTGTTGAGTCATATGAGTTCTTTATGCATTTTGATAATAACCCTTTATTTTAAATTTTTTTAATGTTTTATTTATTTGAGAGAGAGATTGAGAGAGAGAGAGTGAGCGAGTGAGCAGGGGAGAGTCAGAGAAAGAGTGAGACACAGAATCAGAAGACAGGTTCCAGGTTCTGAGCTGTCAGCACAGAGCCAATGCAAGGCCTGAACCCACGAATTGCGAGATCATGACCTGAGCCAAAGTTGGATGCTTAATTGACTGAGCCACCCAGGTGCCTATCTGATATATCTTTTGCAAATATCTTCTCCCATTCGTGGTTCTCTTTTAGTTTTGTTTGTTAATTATTTCCTCTGCTGTGCAGAAGTTTGTTTTTTTGATGTGGCCCCTCTTATTTATTTTTGCTTTTGCTTCCCTTGCCAAAGGAGGCATATCTGGAAAGACTTTGCAATGGCTGATGTCAGAGAGATACTGCCTATGCTCTCTTCTAGGCTGTTTGTGGTTTAGGGTCTCACATTTAGATCCTTAATCCATTTTGAGCTTATTTTGTATATTTGGTATAAGAAAGAGGTCCAGTTTCATTCTTTTGCACATAGCTGTCCAGTTTTCCCAACACTATTTCCTATAGTAACTGTTTTATTATTCTTGCCTCCTTTGTTGAAAATTAACTGACCATATAATTGTGGCGTTTTTTTTTTTCTCCTGGGCTTTGTGAATACAAAAATACAAATGTTCTATTTACATATATCTATCTCTGTGCCAGTCTGTGCTGTTTTGATTGTTACTGCTTTGTAATATAACTTGAAGTCTGGAATTGTGATGCGTCCAACAATCCCTATCAAAATACCAACAGCATTTTTTACAGAACTAGAACAAATGATCCTTCAATTTGTATGGAACCACAAAGATCCCAAAGTCAAAGTGCAGTGCAAGTCTTACAAAGCCTCAGTCAATCTAGTGAGGAGCTCTGGATTAAAAAAAAAACTATATATATATATATATATATATATATATATATATATATATATACACACACACACACACACACACACACACATATATATACACACACACACACATACATACGTTTGTGTATACATATGTATACATACACACACATATTTTAATCCAGAGCATATATATATATGTATATATATGTATTTATATATATACATACACACATATATATACACATATATATCCAGAGTGTGTGTGTGTGTGTATACACACATATATATTTAACCCAGAGCTCCACTGGATTATATATTTTTCAGTATTCTATCCTTGTCTAAAATGCTGGACAATTGAATCCTCCTTGCTCAAAGGATGCAAGCTACTCCATTTTGACAACTCTTTGGAACTGAAGCAGCCCTCAAAGATCTGAACAGCCATGAATGAGGGTCTCTACTTCCTCACCTCCTACACCTGAGCACAAATATTTCTTTAGCCTGGGAATTTACTGTGTCTACTGAAGTTCACTTTGGGACTTGTCATATTTATCTCTCCAAATTTAGGAAACACTTCTTCCAAGGCTCTGGTGCCTCTTTTTTTCTAAGAAGAAAAAGAGAAGAGGAACCTTAGTGAAAAACAACAACAACAACAACAACTATATTCTTCAGCCCTGTATCATGCCCCAATCAATCCTCATCATTCAACTCCCTCATCATTCATTTTACATTCCACTTACTCCAGGTAGCTTATCTGGTGACCTAAGTCTGACTTTCATAACTGAGGAGTCGTAGGTGATCATGCACTTCTATAACTCGGTTTGCTAAATTTATTCATTTATGGTCAAAGGAGTACCCAGATGCATCCAAATGAAAAGCCTAGAATCCATACACATTACTTTCTGTTTCCATCATACAACAGCCTCTTAGTGATGAGAGTTTCTTCTGCCAAGATGACAACTTCTCTTTTTGCCTACTAAGAAGCCCAAAGTGCCCAGGCATTGGCCACACTGTATCCATGAATGGAATTCTTGCTAACTGCCATGGAAAAGTATGGCTCCTTTGCACACCAGAAGCTGTAATTCTAAAGAGTCCACGGTTGTGAGATGGGTGGCAAAATAATTCCTAATGGTGTTGGTGGAAAATGCTGCCATGGCTCCATCTACCCCAGAGCACTTGAAACCATGTTTTTGTTTGTTTGTTTGTTTTTTGTTTTTTGTATTTAGGGCACAGCATAATATAAATGTCTTTGATTCAATTATATACTGCTTCCGGAAGAATGGTCTTCCATCTTTGCACAAAATTGTCTCAACCACAGAACTTCAGCTGCCCCTTTAGCAGACAGTTCCATCCTTCTACTAAGATAGTTGTTGCTTAATAGTGTGGTAAGTGTTGTGATCAGTCAAGTTCATGGTCATGGTTGTACTCCCACACCTAATTTGTGTTACATGGATTTTTTGATCTCATGCAAGGTTATGTAGGAATCCACACCAGTGGATCACATATTCCTATGAAAACAAATCACTGGATTTGTGGAGACATTCTTACTCTTTCCATACAAATATGCATAACTATTATTTTTATTTTTTCAAGTTTATTTATTTATTTTGAGAGAGAAGGTGCAATCATGGGAGGGGCAGATAGAGAGGGGGATAGTGAGAATCCCCAGCAGGCTCCACACCATCAGCACAGCCCAATGTGGGGCTTGAACTCACAAACCTGAGCTGAAATCAATAATGAGGCTCTTAACCAACTGAGCTACCCAGGTGCCCCAAAACATTTGAGTCCACAAATAATTTAGATGCCATGTGGAAATTAAGTTAAAAGAAGATTATTAGAGTAGCAAGGAAACCTTGAAGGCACAAAATTATAAAAGATTACTTGACAGTTATAAAAACCTAAATTCTTCCTTATATCAGTACTGATATGAAATAAACAACTGATAGATAAATATAATCTAATTAAATGGATCACTGAAATAATACTCCAGTGAATGACTCAGATCAATCCCTAAGATCTTGTTTATCTAGAATAGTTTGTAGATCCAATATGGTTGACCACTTGACAAGGTTTGCCACTGGCCTTGCTTTTTGAAATAATTTATAAGAGAATATGGTTTTCATGATTTTATTTTTCACAGCTAGTACTGAAACATCATATTTTTCTGGTTTATACTCATGTGTCCTTATGTTGGTTGACATTTTCTGTACCCCTTGACTTAGACGGTATTCATCATAAGAATCAAAGAGAATTCTGAGAAAGATGTGTCTTCATAGATTATCTGACCAAGGCTTGTATTTATTAGGTGAGAAAACTGAAGTTCAGTGACATAGTTAAAATCTGTCAAGGAATATGTGACGCACTCAAATCAGGTAACTTGAGGGGAGTGTAGTAAAGGGTTCATTTTCAAAGATAAAAGTAGAAACTATAAGGAATACCAGAGAGCCTTAGGGGTAACTACAAAAGGAACAGTTGCTATCCCACCTAAGAAATCAAAGGTTACCAGAATCTTGAATAGCTCTGTAGAATGAACCACTGGAAGAAACTGTGGCCCTCAGTTGAGGGATCCCATGAAATTTCAACAACATGACTAAGAGGAAGTTCTCAGAATTAAACTCTGCCTTCACATTTTGTACAACCTTGAGTCTCTTGTGAAGCCCCTCAGTGGCTGAATCCACTTAGAAGGCAGATAACCAGGGAATCTGTTGATACTGTCTATCTCAGTAAAATCCTGATAAATGCAGAACTCTAATGAAGGGTAGAGAGTAGATTTGGAGTAGCAAAATAAAAATAATGAGAGCAAGAATCTGAATGAAATATCCATAAACTTCTCTGACTTTAAGGTCATAGATATGAGGGAAACAGTACTAGTCTTGCCTGGAAAAACTACTTCTGACTACTCTCCTGGCACTTTTCTAGACACTGAGGTCATAATAATGAGAAAGACACACTTCTTAATTCATGAAACTTAAATTAGATTGCACTGAAAGGAATAAAAAAAAGTGATAGATACATATATAAAATTATTATAGTCTTATCAAATGTAGGAAAGAAGTGCATGAGGTGTGGGAACAGAATAATAACTACATATGGATGGAGAAAAGTAAGGTTATATCTCTTTTGGTTTTGTGGAAATTTAGAGATGATCATTATGCATGTTGGCATTTTTAATGATAGATATGGAAGACCAAATTTTCTGTGTTCACACTCAGTTTTATTTTTCCTATTCCCTGTCAGAGAATATAGAATTTTAAAATATTAATCCTACATTTCTTTCAAACCCATAATTCTTTGTACAATTCGTACTTCCACTATTTAGTGAACAACGCTTCCTGTTGACTTAGGAAAGGGGCGATAGGGTAGAAAACAAAGAACTTTTATGGTTTTCAAATAGTTTGGCATTAAGGAGATTCCATATATAAAACTTTCACTGTGGATAATGACAAATTATCTTACTGAGCCTAGAAAACTTGCCAAATGTGAAAAGGTGGAGATAGAAAGGAAGAAGGTCAAGCAGAAAAGGAGAAAACAAAAACTAACAGGCAGAACTTTTGGAATGAGTCATATAAATCTGGATGTGACAACATAATAACATGGAGCCATGTACTGCAAATAATCAGAATATGGTTTTATAAAAAATAGGACAGAAATTACTGCCTAGTATATTGGGTTAGAAGTTTTGGTAATGATTTTCTAAAATTCTGTGGAACTCCAGGAGATAAAAGAGCAAAAGGGTAAACTTCACTTACACAGAGGTGGTAAAGGGTCTGTCCTAGTAACATGAGGGGGCCTCATAGAATTTCCATAGAGTATCCAAGGTTTACTGAGATAGAAACAAAGGATGGACTAATTAAACCCAAGAGAGAAAACACACAAAACCAACAAGACAAAGTGCATCTCAGTCAAGGCCAGTGTGTTTGAATGATGTCAAGCACCCAATGAAACCCTCTCCCACTTGACTCAGCATTTAACTTAGAGTTTTGATGCTGTCCCAGGGAAAGTTTCTGCAACCTCAGCAGAATAGGGTTTATAAGAGAAATTAGAAATCGTCATGGGGGGAAAAACAAAATATATTTTCTTTGCCTACCTAATCTCACAGAATATAATTCAAAACTATGTCATATGCAGCTTCAGGATTTCTAGGTGATGGTATTACATATTCTTTTTCTTTGGGCATTCATCTATCTTAAAAGGATTCATTAGGTTTTAAACTTCTATAGTTTTTGTTTTATCTTAGAAAAATATAAACCATTAATTCTAATGAGAAAAGCATTTGCATTTTTGTGTTATATATACCTGGAATTTCTTCAAGCTAACCTCATTTTTCTTATCTGTATGGGGAACAGAATACTATTTACCTTCTAGGAATGTTTTCTGACATAAAAATAATGTAGAGAAAAGTATCATGCAGTACATGTTTAATAAACAGCTGTTTAGTCTTCTTTTTAAGGTTGGTAGGTGAGTCTATCATTCTTTGAGGACTTGATAAACTTGATGTTCACTCTTGACTGATTTTTTTCAAAATAATCTATTTCGTTGCCACTTTCTCTATGGTCGTAAGCAGTCATTTGGTAATAAAACATTACTGTCTTGGAAATGATAGTGTTTCAGACCCAGTTGCTTTTGCTAAGTCACATGTGCTATAAATCTGAGAAGAATTCTGTAATCACACAGTAAGCATCCATTACATGAAAGACAGAGCTTATAGTGGATAAAATGAAAGAGAAAACACACACACACACACACATACACACACACACACACACACATAGACACACACACACACACACACACACACACAGAAACAAAAGAGTTAAAGTTTATAACTGGAAGGAGGATGAAGGCAGATTTATTTCTTAATTTATTCCTATTCTTTTCATGGTTCCCTTCATCGCTGATAATGATATTCAAATGGTTTAATTATATCCAAAAGAAAAAATAAGTAAACTCATGACACACCCTTCAAACTCACACATAAGAACATGTGCAAATTTTATAAAATAAAAAGGGAATTATTTAGAATATATCTATTTCCTACTAGAACTGTGTGCTATTATGCCTTTGGTTACAATGAGTACATTTTCATTCGTACACAGGTCACAATATTTAAAGCAACAGTAGCTAAAACTCTAGCTGAGAAAGGGTGGGAATCAAATTAAATGCAAAGCTGAATAGTTGGAGTGGATAGAAACAATTTAATGTTAAATGACAATGTTAATTCAGATAGCATCCACAAAATTAAACAAGCTATATTCCTAATAAAATCTATTAATTTTAAATGGAAAGAAAGAATATACATTGAATATTATTATTATTTATTTTAATTTGAATATTAATATAAGTATATCTAATTACCAATATATTATATTGTAAATTGATATTTATTAAAATATTACAGCATGCTAGATATGCAATATAGTTCATATTATTAAAAAGTAAATGACTTTTACAAATGATCTTTTGCTATGGGGGATAAAAAATTGAAACATATAGAGAGATAAATGGCAAAAAAGCAAGCAAACATTAAAAATGTAAGATTCAATAAATAAACAAACACATAAACAAATAAATAAATGAAAAGTGTAAAGGACCTTTAATGTAGAAAAGAGAGATAGAGAGAAATCACATGTAACCATTTTTTTAATTTGGAGATTTGAAGAATGTGGGAGCGGTAATAATTTTTTTTTAAAGATTGTGGGAACATTTTAAGTTAAACAAGAGAGTTGAAGTAAAGATGAGCAAATCAAAGTGGATGAAAGCTTGGGGGACAAATTGGTAGAACAGAAAAATGCCAGGAACTCAAATACAAGTGAGGACTTGGTTTCATAAGAACATATTAAATCAAACAATTCTTTATACCACCTCTTGGATAGCATCAGTCCTACCACTAAGATCAGTTATGTCACCATGAGAAGATCTAACCTATTTTATAATGTCTGAATAAACCAGAGTTTAGCAGGAAAATGTGCCCTACGATGAGCAGATTAGTTCTGCCTTGTCAGTAAATACAGAACCTGGTTCTTCTATCTACATCTAAACCCATCCTTTCAAATAAAAAAACTACATGCCAATGCAAAGGCACTCATGTGTGCAATGTGAAATTTGAAAAAGAAACAGGATATTTGGTAATATAAATTCATTGATAAACACTATAGCTTTTTTTTTTTTTTTTACTCAAAGATAGTGCTGGTAATGAATCCGAAATCCTGTGAAATATTTTCAAAATATCTACTATAATTATGCATAGCTGCCTGTGTAGCTCCTGTTTGGGTTAAAAATGAGAAAGGAGAGCTCAGGAAATACATGCTAGAGGCCAGAGAATCCACTGACAAGGCAAATAGACCTGTGCCTCAGTCTTAGTAAAGCCTGAATATATTATACCCATAAATAATTAAGTTATAATGGTAGTCAAGTATTTTTTACTGGTTTCAGAAAAAAAAAAAAAGCTTACAGGATCCTTAGGCTGTGGGGATGGGGACAAAAATGTGGTTGTTCAGAAACTAGAGAAACAAAATACTTATTTCATTAATTAAACATATGATTTGGGGCACTTAAGTGGCTCAGTCAGTTAGGTATCTGACTTCAGCTCGGGTCATGATCTCACCACTTGTGAGTTTGAACCCAGTGTCGGGCTCTGGGCTGACAGCTCAGAGCCTGGAGCCTGCTTTGGATTCTGTTTCTCCAGCTCTCTCTGCCCCTCTGCTGCTCACACTGTCTCCCTTTCTCTCAAAATAAATATACATTAAGAATTAAGTATGATTTGTCCTGCTAAAAATAATTGTTGAAACCAACTGGTTTAGTTGAGTTAAAATTAATAGTACAAATTTCCCATTATGTACAGGTAGACATGGAGATATATAGATCTACCATTTCACGGTTTAATCACAGCTTGTGATCTAATACAGTTAAAAATGCTCTTGGCGTATTTTCTGTCTCTCACTTCTCAGGGACCTAATGAAATACAGTGGAACTCCAGCTTCACTGGTTACAAGCTGTGTAGTTGGACAAATCATGCCTGTCTCACAAGTGCAGTTTGCAGATTAAATGTAAACAGCACGTGGAGTCCCCTCTAAGAGGACTGCCTCTCTTAATGGTGGTCATAATTATTTACATCACCTTCATTGCTGTGTTGCTGCTAATTATCAGGGTGTGGTCCGAGCTTGCTCTAGCCAGTTTCTGGAAAACTCCTTTTGTATCAAGAATCTGCTGGTCAGAGCCCTATTTCTTCTGTTTGACTTCCCTGATGATTTCTGCCTAACTGGTTCTGAGGCTTTGCCTTTCTGCCTCTGGCATTTTGCCTCCTTCCCGCATGCTGGGTAGTGTTCTAGGCACCAAATCAGACTTGAACCCTCACCTATCACCTTCCCATCCCCTTGGGCTTCCTCTAGTGCTGGTCCATGAACATAGTGAAGTTGGGGGTCTGGATCCAAACAGTCATTTAGGTGAGTGAAGCCGGTATTAACTGTGATACATCCCTTGTAAAATGCAAGTTTCAATTCTAGCTTGCTCATTAAGCTATATATCTGTTATAAAGTTGTTTACCTTAAAATGATACTTGTAAACAAAATGCTCATTTGAATGAGAGGAGAATGATCTGTTCTCACTTCTGTCTGTGCGTAAAAAATTTTAATTCTGTAACAGTCATTCAGTTATAGATTTCTCTTCTGACCAGGAAGATGGACCACCACCGCCCTCTTCCTGTGTCCCTGTGGTAGCAAAAACACTACTTTGAAGACAGGGGAAAAAGAGCCTTTAAAACTTTTTTAAACATTTTTTTCTAGCATGTTCCAACAAATTTGTTTTTATTGGGCTAAAATCCCGGGGAAACTGACTCTGAACACCTGATTACAATTTTGAATCATTACAGCCCTTTGAAATTTAGATTACAGAAAGGTAATATGTCCTTATGCAGCTTTTAAAACCACATTAAAATATTGCTTAGGTTGCCAATATTTCTCTTGCTTTTCCGTGCTTGCAGAAAAAAATAAAATAAAAATAGCATTATCAAGGTTTTTCTTCCTGTTTTTAAGTTGCTCTGTATTTACTTGGTAAAAACCTCACCAAAGCAAACAATCTCTTTCATCCATATTCAAGCCATCCTCCAACTTTTTCATCACATGGCAGCTTCACACAGCATCTCACTCAGCCTCTCTTTTTCGCTGAAGTGGTTCCACGTGGCAGCACAAAATACAGAGTCTAATTTAAAAGGAGGCAATAGAATATTGGCACCAGCCAATTGTTGATGTCAAGAGAGAAAATGCAATGTAGGTTTGCCTATTACTGAAGGAACCTAAAGGTGATTTGTGAATCCCATCCACTGGCCAAAAAGCATATAAATCCCAATGCCATTATCAACACCAGTAAACAAGTTTCAAAGATTAGGTAAAGTCAGCACTTGAGCCCTCAAGGCTTAAAAAGACTTCTAGGATGAATGAAAAATATGGGCAGAAAACCTGCTGAAAAAAGCAGCACACAATCATTTATATTTACCCCAAAATGAAGTTAAAAATAATACATGGATCATCAAATGTGATTTTGTTCATTAAGTAAGATAGTCCATTTAGGAATATTTTTATGAGAATATGATTATGGATATTTAAAAGGATGAGGGAGTAGAGTATGATGTTGATAATTCAAATAACATAAAGAAAATACACCTGATAACAGTCTAGTTCCTAGCTTCTGTGATGCCTTATGCGATCCACCATGTACAAGAGCCCCTTATGTGATGTTCTTATACATAGATAGATGGATCTGTAAAATTAAAGCCATAACAGATTGGACCTAGTGTTGACTTTTTTAGTGCGGCACATCTGTAACCTGGCCAACACTATACAATATAGCCCATTGGGGATAATCCCACACAATATGGCCACAGCACAGGACACGGTGAGGAAGGAGGGAGTATCTCCATTCTCCAAAGATATTACTTCAAATGATTTTAATCAACATTCAAATTAAGAATTACCAAAATATTGCTAGTTTATCAAAAGATACTTAAAAGTTTTATGGTGCTTTATTTAGACTCATTTTGATTCTTTAGTCCTGGAGTCTTTGTTGGCAGATCGGAGTAAAGCAAAGCAAACTAATACAAAGGCGTTGTTCTCAAGGAACTTACAATCTAGTAGAGATCGTAAGCTGCCAAAACAAATTGTATTAAACATTTTAAAGGGTTCACTATAAGCACGTGTAATCTTTTGATGGGAAGGTAAAAAAAAAAAAAAAAAACAGAGGGAACAAATTATTTTTGCCCTGTTAAACAAAGGAAGGTCTTATAAAGAAGAAACATCTGAGATAAATTTTGAAGGATAAATAGGTTTTTACCAGATGGAGAAGAGAGAAAAAGAGCATGCCACCAAGCTCATGTAAATACACATTTTTAAATAGGTAACAAAATGTTGTCTGTGTTTGACTCAAAAGTTTTGAGTGGCTAAAAGGAAAGAGACAGGAAGGGAAACATCAAAGCTAAAAATATGGGGTATCACAACTGTTGAACTAAAATTAATTTTTCCAATCCTCCGTTTTCTCATCTATGGAATAGGGACTAGAATGCTTGTAGCAAAATTTCCTGTGAGAATTTACTGAGCTCCGAGCATAGAGTCCCTCTTATAGCGGGTATCTAATGAATAGCAGGCTCATTTCCCTTTCACCGTACGGGAATACAGGGGAAAATTGTGATGTCAGATTACATTTAATTATTTTTTTATGTTTATTTATTTTTGAGAGACAGAGACAGAGTGCGAGCAGGGGAGGAGCTGAGAGAGAGGGAGACAGGAAATCCCAAGCAGGCTCTGGGCTCTGAACTGGCAGCACAGGGTTCAATCGGAAGCTTGAGCTCACAGACAGTGAGATCATGACCGGAGCTGAAGGCGGCCGCTTAACCAACTGAGCCATCCAGGCATCCCAGATTATACCTGATTATTTTTAAAAAACGTTTTATTGTTTATTTTTGAGAGAGAGAGAGAGAGAGAGAGAGAGAGAGAGAACACAAGCAGGGGAGGGGCAGAGAGAGAGACACACACACAGAATCTGAAGCAGGCTCCAGGCTCCTTGCTGTCAGCACAGAGCCTGATGTGGGGCTTGGACTTCGGAACCGCGAGATCATGGCCTGAGCTGCAGGCAGCCGCTTAACCAACTGAGTCACCCAGATGCCCCCAGATTACATTTAATTATTAAAGAGTTTGGAGCAGCTGTGAAAGAAATGATTGAATAAAATATTTTCCTATATCTTTTGCTACAAATCTAGTTATTACTATGCTGTGAGGATAAGTGTGAGGAAAGTGTGAATGTGTAAGTCAGATGAAAGCACTAACCTGTGAATTGCTTATCTCTTAATGACTAGGTAATAGGTGGTTTCTTTAACGTTTTCTAAAAGGTGTAATTTTCTATAGTGAGCCTAATTTCTATTGACTTTCGACTTCGATTATAAAATCATGACATGCTCTGATAAGCCAGACTTCCTTACATATAAATATAAATGTATTTTAAATTTTTTTAAATGTTTTATTTATTTTTGATACAGAGAGAGACAGAGTATGAGAGGGGGAGGGTCAGAGAGAGAGGGAAACACAGAACCGGAAGCAGGCTCCAGGCTCTGAGCTAGCGGTCAGCACAGAGCCTGATGCGGGGCTCGAACGCACGAACGTGAGATCTGACCTGAGCCGAAGCCGGAGGCTTAACCGACTGAGCCACCCAGGCGCCCCATAAATGTATTTTAAATGGCAGCAAAATCTTCTTAAACCATGCAGTTTGAAGGGGATGACAACTTTATGCTATATTTATATTAATCTGCAAATTGTTGTTGGTCCTTTCAGAGAGATTAATTGACGTAAATTCAGTGCACGTTTGCTGATTTCCTAGTGTGTGCCAAGCACTTTAGGAGCTGGTGTACTCTAAACACAGATCAGTTATGATCAAAAAGTAGATATAATCTCAAAAAACTCGTGTAAAAAGGGAAAATTCAAGGATTCCATGACTTAGATTAATGTCAGAAGGATATAAATGCTATAAATTTTCTATATCCCATAAATATTACGTGACATTGTATAATTGAATCTAAAGTTCCAACTTAGTTTGAAAATTATACAAATAATGAGATTTAACAAGATTAATTTTATTTTTTTATTTTTTTTAATGCTTTTTATTTATTTTTGAGAGACAGAGAGAGACAGCTGGAGCAGGGGAGGGTCAGAGAGAGAGGGAGATACAGAATCTGAAGCAGGCTCCAGGCTCTGAGCTGTCAGCACAGAGCCCGACGCGGGGCTCAAACCCACAAACCCTGAGATCTGACCTGAGCCCAAGCCGGATGCTTAACCGACTGAGCCACCCAGGCGCCCCAACAAGATTAATTTTAATCAAATTATATTTGTTTGAAACTAAAGAGTATAAAGCATATTTTCCCATTTGCTGTGGTAGAAATGAAAATTCTACCAATTTCACTGGAAAATTGGAAGTTGGAAAATTATACAAATAGTGAGATTTAACAAGATTAATTAATTTAATCAAATTATATTTGTTTGAAACTAAAGAGTATAAAGCATATTTTCCCATTTGCTGTGGTAGAAGTGCAACATGAGGAAGCTCCCATATATTGTTAAAGTCAAGTTACATCTTATACAAGTTAGTAATGTTTTACATAGTATTAGAATCTAGATTTTTAGTTAAACATGTAAAGGGAGAGAAAGACAGGAGACACACACACACACACACACAGAGACATTAAAATGTCATGAAAACATAGAAGGTGAACATGTTCTCTTTTGCTGTCTTGCATGGTAATAAAACGCATTGGAGAGTAAATGATGTTTGAACCGAATTATAAATGATGAAGGATAAAGGAAGGGAGAAGATATAAGCAGAGAACATGAGAACACCAAAGAAGAGGCATGGAGAACATCATCAAAGAATGGCGAGAATTCATCACCACTCTGACCGAGTAGGGAAGTGACAGGATATAAAGATTGAAGTATAGGTTAGGCCAAATATTAAGGGGCCTTAACTACCAGGTCAAGAAGTTTAGATATTATCCTTTACATAACAGAGATTACATCAGAGGTTGGTGGATACGGACTCAGTACCATTTAGATTTCCATTTGAGAAATGTAATGTTAGTAACAGAATGATGGATTCAGTTCGGCAAGAACAATTAAAAGGCTTATAGCAACATTCTAGCTGAGAAATTAGGATGGATTAATCTAAAGAGTTACAATAGTCGGGACACCTGGGTGGCTCAGCCGGTTAGGTGTCTGACTTCAGCTCAGATCATGATCTCACAGGCCCTGAGGTAGAGCCCCACATCGGGCTCTGTGCTGACAGCTTAAAGCCTGGAGCCTGCTTTGGATTCTGGATCTCCCTCTTCTCTACGCCCCTTCCCTGCTTGCACTCTGTTTGTCTCTCACTCTCAAAAATACATAAACATTAGATTTTTTTAAAAAGTGAAGGGGAAAACTTACTTGCTAGGGACTGAGTGAGAGGCACCTCCTATAAAAAATAATCCTCTAACAATGCTTTAAAAACAAGACTGTTAAGAATAACTGATATGTTTTATGGATTCTTAGAATCATATTTTAAGAAGAATTGTAAAAAATACTTTCTTCAACTCTGTGCCCAATATAAAATCGCTTCTAAAATAGCAAGACAAACACTATTTGTTATTTGTTATCCACTTGTACCTCTCTATTGCCTGAGAGCATATGCAATAATTCCATTTTATTTTTTGTTATCCATGAACAAACATTATTTTCTATGTGTTTGTTGTTTCCTTAATTTTTTTAATGTTTTTTATTTATTTTTGATACAGAGAGAGACAGAGCAGGAAAGGGGGAGGGTCAGAGAGAGGGAGACACAGACTCGGAAGCAGGCTCCAGGCTCTGAGCTAGCGGTCAGCACAGAGCCTGACACGGGGCTCGAACCCACGAACGCGAGATCTGACCTGAGCCGAAGCCGGAGGCTTAACCGACTGAGCCACCCAGGCGCCCCTTCCTTAATTTTTTTTAAGTAAACTCTATACTCAGGGTGGGGCTTGAACTCATGACCCCAATATCAAGAGTTACATGCTCTATTGACTAAGCCAGCCAGGTGCCCTCATTTCCATAATTTTTAGGCACTATATTCTATCCATGTATAATATCTCAATGGCTCTTGGCTCTTTTCAAATTCTATTTCAGTGTGCTAATTACAGTGGGTATTTAAATAGGAACTACCCCAGGTCATTCTTTTGAAAAATTCAAGATATCAAAGGAAAACAAAGAAGAATAAACATTCTAGTACAACTAGTCAATAGAAGTAAAAAATACAACCATATAAGACAGTTCAAATGTGAAGTTGTTTTTAGAAAAAGCCATCATATAATGAGTTTAATCTATGCACTCTTAAATTGAATCAACATACGAACTTCCTTTCACAGTAATAAGAAATGAGTTCAGGATGGGAAATTTTCCAAGTTGAATTGGTTTAATGAAGATGGACAGAGTTGATCTCAGCTCTGAGATTATAGTCACATAGATTTTTTGACACTAAAGTATCAATTTATTAATTGCATGTTAAAATCATCCAGTTACATAAATTTTTAGCTATGATTCATTAACATAGTTTGATAATTAACTGGATTTTTAATGTGGCAAGCCTGTAATAAACCAAGTAAATGGCAGAAATTTTCTGTAACTTATTTTACAAGCACATTCCTTTATGAAAGCCAAAAAAGTACATTCTTAATCTTAAGTGACATGCTTTCTCCATACTCTATTTATGCAATGGTACCCAATCTCATTATCCTGTTAGAATCACCTGAAGTTATTTGTATTTGGCATGGGAGAAGAACTTCAACCCGAAGTGACATTTTTGTTCATTTGGTTATTACAGAGATGATTTGGGCAGCTTAAGCAAATGAAAAGAAAGAAAAGAAAAGAAAAGAAAAGAAAAGAAAAGAAAAGAAGAAAGAAAGAAAGAAAGAAAGAAAGAAAGAAAGAAAGAAAGAAAGAAAGAAAGAAAGAAAGAAAGGGAAAGAAAGGAAGGAAGGAAGGAAGGAAGGAAGGAAGGAAGGAAGGAAGAAAGATATCCTATTTCATTGTTGTTGCTGTTGGTACTATTAATAATGGGAAGACCTGGAAAGACCTGGAATGGTTTTAAGCCTTGGTGAAATCATATTTGTAATTCTGGGAGGTCACTCAATTGACAAATCTGAATTAGCTGGGGTTAGATTAAAATTATAGGGATAACTTAAGAGGCTATTTAATGAAGGAAGCATGAAAGCATAAGGGAATGAACAATGCAGCATTCATAGGAGTTAAGAAAATAGGAAAATATTTTCACTTTGGAAAAAATTATCAATGTAACTATTTGATTATATGGGCCAAATGAGTGAAAGGCTAACTTACATGATGATACCATGAACAGGTTTTACAGGAAGTGGTACAGGGTTCATGAAAATTTAGTTAGTATATCACTTGCCTTAAAAAATTCCATTAAGAATTTATAAAAGTAAGACGAGATAATTGAGTTTCATTATGCAAAGTTTTATTTGAACCAGCAGCATTGGTATCCCCTGGGAACTGGAAAACATGGAAGACAATGAGGAAAGAATAAGGATTTAAAATCTATCTAATGGGAAGCTCGTGGGAAGAAACAGCAAGGAATGAGAATATATTCAAAGACATAATAATTACAGAGGTTCTACAATCTATCCAAGAAGGTCAATGAATAGCAAGAAGAATAAAACAAATAAATTCATATGTGGACATAATTTGGTAATACTTCTAAACAACAAACATAAAAAAATTTCTTACAAAGATTGCCAGCCAGGTAAAAATCTCTCTATGGCTCTTGGTCTTGCCACACAAGACACGCACACACACACACACACACACACACACACACACACACACACACACACCAGAACTATTAAAGAAAAGTTCTATGAACAAGTAAATTCCAGAAATATGGTGTTATTTTTATTTTTTTATTTAATTTTTTAAATTGTTTTAATGTTTATTTGTCAGAGAGAGAGACAGAATGTGAGCTGGGGAAGTCAGAGAGAGAGGAAGACGCGGAATCCAAAGCAGGCTCCAGGCTCTGAGCTATCAGCACAGAGCCCAACATGGGGCCCAAACTCATGAAGCATGAGATCCTGACCTGAACTGAAGTCAGACACTTAACTGACTGAGCCACGCAGATGCCCCTTTGGTCTCATTTTTAAGCAATGAATAGAAATATAGCCTTACTATACATATTCACGAACTCCAACGTTATATGTTGCAAAGAATAAATCACTGAGAAAAAATAAACAATAAAAATTGCCAATAGCTTTGTTTAAGAAAAGGATCCTCTGTAATTTTTTCCATCTTTAACATTTTTTATTATCTAAAGATCTTCAGTGGACACGCATTAATGACATAATAAAAACAAAGATTATTCAAAATAAATATCTGTTATTCACATTTTCTCGAGCATCTTTTACAACTAATCCAGAGTTTCAAATAATTTTGATGATTGTTCTTTAGGGGGAAAATTATCAACATTTTCCATTCTTTCCTTTTTCATTTTCGTGAGGTTGATTGAATTTTCCATAAACAAAAAGAATATCAGTTAGTGTCCGAGTTAGATATGCTATAGCTGTCAAATGATCTGAAATGGATTTACCTATATATTTTTGTATATAAAGTATGGTACTTATAATAATTTCTATATTTTATTAATCTGATATCTCTGATTAGGTTTTAACTACATTATCATCCATACACACATCCTTTTAATTAAGATCATCTCTGTGAACAGCAATGTCTGGATATTTAATGAGGAGTCAGGGTGTCTCTGCCTGATGATAGGAGTCTCATATTGCTGACTAAAATACTATTTAAAATATTCATCTTGCCCAGAAAAGCAAAATGAAGATTTCTACTGGAAAAAAAAATTATTTCATTGTTTTTGACCCCTTCTGATTTTCTTTTCTCTTTTTGCTTTGCAATTTGTAACCAGAAACATTTCACAATCAGATTCATCACATACGTCAGCACTGCTTTTGCAACACAATTTTGAATGCTCCAGTGTAATACTAATATTCTGAACTTCCCTTGCCTATTCTGTGTGTGGTGTGGAAAGGGTAATTAGGAGTTACTGAATGTGTCGTGGTCCAGTTTTCCCTATTTGTTCTTTTTTTTCTAATAACTTTAATCTTTGATATGATTACAGATATCTCAACTATGGAAGATGATTATTACAATTTTCTTCATTTTGAAGTAATTTTAAGTGTTGGGAAGATGGTATAGAAAGTTCCTATATACCATTCTCCTAGTTTCTCCTAATGTTGTCATCCTACAATATCATGGAACATTTATCAATATTAAGGTGTATGAACACTGGTACAATACTATTAGCAAAGTACACACTTTATTTGAATTTCACCTTTTACACTAATATTTCTTTTTTATGCTCCAATATCTATTCCAGAATACTATCCAGCTGTTTAATCATTGTGTCTTCTTCTTCTTCAATCTGTAGTAATTTCTAGAATTACCTGTTTTACTGAAAATCCATTATCTTTTTTTAAACTCCTTGAGGTATATTCATATATAACATTATAATAGTTTGGGCATACAGTATAATGAGTGATTCGATATTTGTATACATTGCAAAATGATCACCATAAGAAATCTAGTTAGTATCTACCATCATATGTTGTTAAAATATTTTTCTTGTAATGAGAACTTTTAAGATTTACTCTCAGCAATTTTCAAATATGAGATATAGTATTATTAAATACAGTCACCGTGCTGTGTATGATCTCTCTGTGACTTATTTTATAAATGGAAGTTTGTATTTTTTGACTCCCTTCACTCCTTATGCATATATCTAATTCCCCTGACACCTGGAAATCACCAATCTATTTTCCCTACCTAAGGACTTTTTATTTATTATTTATTTATTTATTTATTTATTTTAGATTCATGTATAAGTAATACCATAATTTCTATGTCTGTGTCTGACTTATTTTACTTAGCATAATCCCCTCAAGGTCCATCCATGTTGTTACCAATGGTAATAATTCATTCTTTTTCTATGGCTAATGAGCATTCCACTTTATCTACCTACATCTGTGTCTATTTATAGTACCTATTCTTTATCCATTCATCCATCAGTTGACACATAGGTTATTTCGCTATCTTGACTATTGTTAATAATTCTGCAATTAAACATAGAGGTGCATATGTCTTTTTAAGTAAATATTTTTGGGGCATTTTGGATAAATACACAGAAGTGGAACTGCTGGATCATATGGTAACTCTATTTAAATGTTTTAGAACATTTCATATGATTTTCCATAGTGACTGCACCAATTTATATTCCTATCACCAGTGCCTAAGAGTTCCCTTTCCTTTACATCCTTGTCAGCTCTTTTTATTTCTTCTCTTTTTTATAACTATCCCATAAACTTCTGGTAATAGTGTTTTTAATTTGCATCTCTCTGATGATCAGTGATGTTGAGCACCTTTTCACGTATATGTTGGCTATCTGTATGTCTTCTATGGAAAAATATCTCTTTATATCTCCTGCCCATTTTTTAAATTAGACTATTGGTGTTTTTTGCTATTCAGATGCATGAGTTCTGTATATTTTTTGAATATTAACCCCTTTCATATATATCATTTGCAAGTATTTTCTCCCATTCGGTAGGTTGCGTGTTCATTCTGTTCAGGGTTGCTTTGGGTGTGCAGAGGCTTTTTATTTTTATGTAGTCCCACTCTTAATTTGTACTTTGGTTGTCTTTTTTTTTTTGTATCAAATCCAAGAAATTATCAACAAGATCAAGGTCAAGGAACTTACAGCCTATATTTCCATGTGTTTGTTTCTGTGAAAATACCATGCAGTTTGATTACTATAGCTTTTTAATACAGTTTGGAATCGGGATATATAATGTCTCCATTTTGGTTATTCTTTCTTAAGATTGGTTTGGCTATTTGAAATCTTTTGTGGTTCCATGCAAACTTCACATTGTTTTAACTACGTTGTTGAAAAATGCCATGGGATTGGATTTTCTTTTTTCTTTCTTTTTTTTTTTTTGTCATTGGATTTTTTGATAGGTGTGCATTGAATCTGTAAATTGCTTTGGCTAGTATGGAAATTTAACAATGTGAATTATTCCATTTATCCAAATCCATAAACATGAAATATCTTTCCATGTAGTTATATCATTTTTAATTTATTTTATTTTATAGTTTTCAGCGTACAGATCTTTCATCTCCTTGGTTAACTGTATTCCTAGGTATTTTATTCTTTTTGATGCAATTTTAAATAGAAATGTTTTCTTAATTTTCTTTTCAGATAGTTGTACTGTATAGAAATCCAACCATTTTTTGGTATTTTAATTTTGTATGCTGAATTCATTTATTATTTCTAACAGATTTTTGGTAGGATATACAGCATTTTCTGTGTTGGAAACACGTCTTTATTTTTTTTTATTTATTTATTTATTTATTTTTGGCTGATAATTCTGGCTAGGCCTTTACAATACTACATTGAATAAGAATGGACTGAGTGGACATGCTTGTGTTGTTCCTGATCTTAGAGGAAGAGTTTGCAGCTTTCCACCCTCGAGTTATAATGTTAGCTGAAGCTTGTCATGTATGACCTTTATTGCATGGCGGTTCATTCCCTTTTCTGTGTGTCTTTTCTTTTTCAAGTTTATTTGTTTATTTTGAGAGAGAGTTTTAAAATGAGCAGGGGAGAGGCAGAGAGAGAGAGGGAGAGAGAGAATCCCAAGCAGAATTCCAAGAGAATCCCAATCCCAAGAAGAGAGAGAATCCAAATCCTAGTGCAGAGCCTGATGTGGGACTTGAACCCATGAACAGTGAGCTCATGACCTGCACCAAAGTCGAGTCAGATGCTTAGCCAACTGAGCCACCTACGCATCCCTATTGTGGTACATTCCTTTTATACCTACTACTTTGAGAGTTTTTATCATAAATTGATATTGAATTTTGTTATATGCTTTCTCTGCATCCATTGAGATGATCATAGGACTTTTTTTATCCTTCATTTTGTTAATGTGGTGTATCAGATTCATTTTGCATCCTTGAAATAAATCTCACTTGATAATGGTGTAAAACTGTTATTATTTTTAAGTCTATTTATTTATTTTGAGAGAGAGAGAGAGAGAGAAAACACAAGTGGGGGAAAAGCAGAGAGAGAGGGAGAGAGAGAGAACCCCAAGCTGATGGTGCAGAGCCTAACACAGGGCTCAAATGCACAAACTATGAGACCATGACCTGAGCTGAAGTTGGAGGCTTAACAAACTGAGCCACTTAGGCACCTCGATTATTTTTTTCAAAAAGAGAATGCCTGTGAATGTTTGTCCTAGGATGTCTACATGGATTTCCAGTAATCATTTTTAAAGATTATTATATAATTATACTGATAACTTTCTTCTCATATACACATGTACACACATAGGTACACACAAGCACAGCACTAAGCACAAGTACTTAGTGTTATCATTGACCATATTTGAATAATTTGAATCTTATAGTATATATGCTAAATTCAGACTAAATATTGACATATTAATTTGTATATCGGAGTCTCACCCTTAGTCCTTTCAATTCTATCCCCTTATTTCAGTCATTCTTAAGTTCAACAGGCAACATTTGCCCTATCTGCATTAGAAACAGTTGTTCAAACCTACTAACAGAGAAACTAACACAGTACCCCTGGAAGGTATGCTGAGTAGATCAGATCAAAATCAGACACCCAAACTTCCTGGATACCTACCAGAAAGACAACTCTATCTTTAATATAAATAAATAAATAAATAAATAAATAAATAAATAAAGCTAAACCATCATACTATTAAATGCACAAGCTCCTCAAAGTAATAAAAATACAGACTATTATTATTTGTTAAAAATGATCAGTTGAAAAACAGAAAGAGACTCATAGATACAGAGAACAATATGATGGTTGTCAGAGGGGGTGGGAGGTAGAGAGACGTTAAAATAGGAGAAGGGGGTTAAAAAGTACAAAGTTTCAGTCACAAAATAAGACACGGGAGACAGTGT
This sequence comes from Suricata suricatta, assembly GCF_006229205.1. Classification (NCBI taxonomy): domain Eukaryota; kingdom Metazoa; phylum Chordata; class Mammalia; order Carnivora; family Herpestidae; genus Suricata; species Suricata suricatta. The sequence continues at coordinate 55,122,457 of NC_043714.1, forward strand.
ACTGCATAAGGAATGTAGTTAATAATAGAGAAACGCTTTGCAAGACAACAAATGGTAGGTATGTAGATTCGTTGTAGTTATTAATCGCTTAGTAATGCACATAAATGTTGAATTGCCATGCGGTACACCTGAGACTAATATGATGTATGTCAACTACACTTCAATATAAAGTGCATAAATAAATAAACAGTTGATACAGATTTTCCTAAGTGCAGGCAAATTCAAACAACTAACCAGGTTGAAAACCAGTATAAAGAAAAAGCCCTCCCACCAGGAAGAAGAATTCAGGGAGCCAAAAATCCAGACATATACAACAGGTTGTATGCTGGTGTTTGTTGAGTGATTTGTCTATCTTCCTGATATTAGCTCTATTAAATGCAGTACCTTGAGTGCCTTCACTAGTTCAAACAAACAAACACACACACACCAGACATCTCCACAGCCTATCATTTTTTCTAAGCCCTACTGTGCTTCATCTAATGTAAAATATGCTTTGGTGTGATTTTATTATAAAATACTCAGTGAAGTAAGAGAGATGCATTCTGACAAGATTTTGAAACAGATGGGACTCTTTTAGCTGCCCTCACCCCTTTTGCTTGAAGGATACCGTTTGTGATCAGTGGTACGGTAAAACATTCTTTTTTGAAAAAGAAGATGGGAACTGAATAATATTCTCAGGCTGTCATGAGGAAACCATGAGACAAAATATCCAGGAAGCAAGGCTTGGGTTTTGTTTTGTTTGTTTTGTTTGTTTTGTTTTGTTTCGTTAACACTTACTTGCTCCCCAGGGGACCTTTTAAAAAGCTACAAGTAATTTCATTTTGTTACTGACCTCCCTGTAGTTCCATTTAAGAGGGCACCTTAGTAAACAGCTTGGTCACTGCATATTACATGTAAGAAGTGCTCTTTTTCTGAACTTCCTGTTATGCCTGACGCTCTGTTTTTCTTCCATCATCAAACAGCTCTTTTCATTCTTTCCTGTTATTGTTGCCCTGATGTGTTTCTTTCTTTGTCAATGATGAGTGTTTTTCTCTTCTATTTCTCTTCTCCACCTTTTGTTTCCTCACCATATCTATACAGAGCAGTGTAATCCTGACAGCTGAAATATCATTCTGTACATGGACGTACAGATGATATGCTCTGCAAAACTTACTAGCAAATAGTCAGAAGGTAAATTTTAAAATATACTATCTACCACGTACCTGTCAGAAAGAGTCTTCCTGACACAGGCCTAAATATTTTAATGTATGCTAACTAAAGTGACACATCACAATTTTACTCCATATAGAATGCAGTGTTTTTGTTGCCTAGAAAATATATTTGTACACCTTGTTTGAAATATTTTTGCACACCTAGTATTTTTAGACATTTTTGTAATAAGAATCAAACACTGACTTAGAAATAAAAATTGCTGCCTTACATTTTCTTTTGTTTATTTTGTAATTTAATTTGGTCATTAACAATATCCTTATGTTAAAAAAACAATATACCTATGTTTCACTAGATTGCTCGATGAATTTTTCTTTTTGTTCAGACATGTCGCCTTGAATACTTCCTTTGGTTATGTAAACCAATCCTAAAGTGATTTAAATCATTATTATGCTGTTTCATTTCCATATGACCTCGGACTCTTTCAGAGTCCAACTCAGTAACATTCTGAGCTCTTCAAATGTACTGTTTGGTCAGAAGTCCTTGCAAAGACTCCTCTGCCTGCTGGAGAGCACTCACGCAGGCTCTACGGTTGCAGATAAAGCCACCCTTTCACAAGATCTCTCCGCCTCTCCCAGCACCAGTTCTGCCAAACCCACATGTTTGGACACTGGAGTCCAATGGAGTTTGTTTTCTTTCAGGGATTTTTGCTGCATCTTTGATGTTTGTTCAAAGTGAGGCTGGAGCATACCTGAAGATGAGTCAAGAAAATGTCTCCAAGTCCCAACAGTATAGAGTGGATGAGAAAGCCGTTCCTCACCCAGGGCAGGGGAAAAAGTGAAACTGGACCAACAATACAAAGCAGAGCCAAAGCAGTTAGGAAGCTGTATATTATGGTTTAACAGCCCCTATTTCACACTCAAAATGACACATATTTTCAAAGAGCAGTGAGGACTAGTTATCAATGTGCCGTATTATTTAGTCATCTTCCCCACGGGCTGTGAGTTTCTTGAAATAATGGTTGCATAATCCATGTGGATGCCTGCAGAAAACAGCGTGTGGGACACTGAAGATGCTCCATCATTGTTAACGAATTAATAAAAAAAGACACAAAAATAGCCACTCACTGATTCATAATGAAATCATCAAGTAGAAAGAAGATTCTACAAAAAACCCCAATTTTTAATATCTGCAGGTATGAGAATTAGATCTACTTCATTTGACATTTCTTCCCAATTGACAGGAACTCTCAAGCAGAGTTCTCAATAGTAAAATACAGTGTTCAGGGTTATGTGAGGCCTCCATTATGTAAAAAAATAAATAAAAGAGTTAAGTGATCCTAATAATATCCCTAATCGATTTGTTGCACAATCATATAAGCCCATATATTTTTTACTTTTCTCCTTCTATTGTGTGTAATAAATATTTAATCACTTTAAAATTTTATTCAGTCAATTTAACTGATCCTGACAGCTTCTACTAAGGAAATGTTTGCTTTCACTTCTGAGGGAGATTTTAAGAACATTCACCTGTAATGTTTTATGGATCCTACAAATGCATAACCCTGGAAGAAATATCTTCTACAATTTTCTTCAAAGCAAGTAACATACAAATGCGCTAAAATATTGTGTTACAGGATGCCTGGAAACCCTCCTAATGATAGCTGTCATGTTATTGGGCTGAAGACTTTAGGATGAATACACCAGCTGTGGTGAGTTAAACTTTAAGAAAAAATACCTAAGTTTCTGGATACTAAAATATTGACATCTGCTAGAAGTAAAATCAAGAAGTTATCTGAAGAATGAAAAGTGATTGGATGAATTATTTTTTAAAGCATGTTTTATTGCCCTTGGTAAACATGAAATTCATAAAAAGAAACCTGTTATCAATTACAAATTAATGCTGTTCAGTGGCAAGATTTCTTTTAATGCTGATTAATTCCTGTGATCTATATGTATCATAAAAGAAAGTTTGAATAAAGGAAGAGAAAATGGAAGAAGGCAGGAAGAAGGCAGACAAAGAAGGCATCTTCTTTGTCAAAAAGAATATATTAATTTATATTAGAAAAAATATCCAATCCCATATCTTTTTATATATGAGATATCCTTGCCATATGTTTGCCATTTTTTAATGTTTTCACCTGAAATGTATATTTACTTTTACACTTTTGCTTCAAAATCAGTCTTTTTCTCCTATTTGTTACTACAGAATGTTATCTCAGTATGTATACAATTTATATAATCCAAAATTTAGAAGAAGGAAAGGTGATTGTATTTCCAAAAGCCCTGAAATTGAGTACTTTATAAGAAATAGGACATTTGTGTGTCAGTCTCCACTAATGTTACTTAATATTCATAAAAAGCAAACTCTGTCAGTACTTCAAATAAACTTTGTAAACTAAATAATATAACGAGATTATAAATTCTGTATGTTGGTTGTTCCCGTTTCAAGATGAGAAAATTGCTGTGGAAGATTTAAGTATTGCTTGTGGTCACGTGAGTCACAGAGCTGGGGCAGGGAGCTCATATTTGAGTGTGCCATTTAAAATGTGCCTTGTCTGTCTCAGCCTCCTTATTTGGAATCTATTTCAAAGGATCCAGCGGAATCTCATTCAGATTTTTCAATTTCTTAGAAAAACATCATATTGCATATTCACTTTACTTGGCTTTCTAGTCATAGACTTTATCTATAACCCATTATTCTGAATAGAGTCATTGTTTTTTTTAAGAATGCTTTTCTGAATTAGGGACCACAGGGTTTTACACTGGTGAGTGTATAGATGATGAGAAGCTTTACTTCAAGATAGCTTCTTGATTTTACTGTACACTTCTGATCAATGAGATTTGGTGAGCCATTTAAAACAATCGAGTTACAGCTTTCTCATCTGCACAGGTGGAATGATCCCCACCTACCTTATCCTGCTAATGGGAGGGTTTCGAGTCATTACCTGTGTAAGGTCTCTAGTGTGACCCTTTGCACACAGGAAATGCAAAATTATTGATTCTGGTACTTTCATCTTCCTGAATTCCACTTAATTTTTTTCTGTTCGAAATCTACTACAATCAATTCTATATTTTTGAATTTCCCTTTTCAAACAAACTAGTGGAAGAGTTTGACTTAGAATCTCCTGAATACTAACCCATCCTCAATATTTAGTTCTCTTTAATATGTCACACACAGTGGATGAAATATTGGATTTCTATTAATATTGCCCACTTATAACCTCAGACATTTCTCCTCTTCCATCTTTCTACTGTCACTTTGCATCTAGGACCACCTAATTTCCCCATTCAACACTCCTCTTGGGTCTGCTTCTAGACTTTCTCTTCATTAGTCCTTTAGACTTTCTCAGAGATATTCACTGATGATATTATATAACCCCAATGCTTTAACCACTTTGGTAACTCCCCATGGTCTTCAAAATGAAGTTAAATTTCCTTAGTACGGCCTATGAGAACATTCATGAAAGCAGTCCCCTCATTTCACTGCAGCCCTTCAAAGTTTCCTACATTTTCCTTTTGCCCATGCTTTCTGTTTCACTATGTCTTTTGCCAGGAACAAATTTCTCCAGCCTCTCCAGTGTTCAGATAAGTAATTGCTCTTTTTTGACTCCTTAATTCTACAGGGGATGGACTACTTGCCTTTCATGCAAAACCAGACCCATTAAAAATGTCCACCAGCGTATGTTGGTTATTAGGGTCTCTCAATTCACTTCGATATGCACACAAATGGCTTACTTTTTTTCAAATGGCACTCCCATCATGCCACATCAAAAGTTCCTTCAAGGTAATGCCTTTATTGAAACTATTTTAGCCTGAAACCATAATCTGCAGTTACTTGGTTATAGGCACTGTCTCATTGTGTTTCTCAGCCTGAGAGATGTTTACGTTAAAACATGCATTTATGGTTTAAAGGTTTTAATGTTTATTTATTTTTGAGAGAGAGAGAGACAGACCACAGCAGGGGAGAGGCGGAGAGACAGCAAGACACAGAATCTGAAGCAGGCTCTGTGAAGCACAGAATCATGACCTGAGCTGAAGTCAGAAGCTTAACCAACTGAGCCACCAGGCGCTGCTGGTTTAAATATTTTTTTAATGCATTGGAATGTATTTGATACATAACATTCTATAAATTCAAAAGGTACAACGTGTTGATTCAGTACATTTATATATTGTAATAGCATTGCCATTGTAGTGATGATTAACATCTCTATCATGTCACATAATTATCATTCCTTCTTAGCTTGGGGAATAATTAATACCTAGTCTCTTAGCAAGTCCGATGTTTATAATAAAACAGTGTTGTCTATATTCACTCTACTGTGCAACAGATTTCTAGGACTTACTCCTAGCTTCACGTGAGTCCTCTCAGACAACATCTGTCCTATCTCCTCCCCATCATCCCTGGTTACCAATGTTTTACTCTTTTTTATATGAGTTTGGCTCGTTTAGAATCCACATATAAGTGATGTCATACAGTATTTCTTTTTCTCTGTTTGATTTATTTCACTTAGCATGTCCTCAAGTTTCACTCATGTTGTCTCACGTGGCAGGATGTCCTTTATATGGCTGAATGTATATATATATATATATTTTCTTTTCTTCATCCATTCATTCCTTGATGGCCACTTATATTGTCTCCATGCCTGGGCTATTGTGAATAGAGCTGCAGTGAACATGGGAATGCAAATATCTATTTAATGTCTGTTTCCCCATCCTCTGGATGTATACACAGAAGTGAAATAGCTGGATCTTATGGTAGTTCTATTTTTATTTTTTTTTAGGAATCTTCATATTGTTTTCCATGGTGGCTGAATCAAATTATATTTCCACCAGCATTGTACAGGGGTTTCCTTTTCTTCACATCATCACCAGTATCTGTTATGCTTTCTCAATTTGATAAGAGCTATTATAACCAGTGTGAGATACCTCATTGTGGTTTTGATCTGTGTTTCCCTAATAACTAGTGATGTTGAACATCTTTTCATGTACTTGTTGCTTTTTAGATGTCTTCTTTGGGAAAAAAAATATCTATTTAGTTTCTCTGCCCATTTCTTTATCAGATTGTTATTGAGTGAAATGAATTTTGTATATATTTTGGGTGTTAACCTTTATCTGATGTATAGTTTATAGAATTTCACTTCCATTCCTTAGACTGTCTTTTTATTTTGCTGAGTTTTTGTGTGTGTGAGGATGTTTTTTCACTTGGTTTGGTCCCACATGTTGGCTTTTGCTTTTGTTGTTTGTGCTTTGAGTGTCCTATTCAAAAAATCATTACAGCAACCAATTTGAGGAGATTCTTCCTTATGTTTTCTTCTAGAATTTTTGTGGTATAGGGTTTTATGTTTAACTCTTCAATCATTCCCAGTTAATTTTTGTGAGAGGCATAGGATTAGAGTCTGATTTTATTTTTCTACATGTGTTTACCAGTTTCCCCAGCAACCATTTGTTGCACCTGGTATTCTTGGCTCCCTTGTTGAATATTAATTAGTTGATTACATATGTGAGAGCTTAATTTGCAGATCCCTATTCTGCTCTTTATTGGTCTGTCTTTCTTATGCTAATACCATACTATTTTAATTACTACAGCTCTACCGTATAGCTTGGAATCAGAAAATGTGATTCCCACACCTTCGTTCCTCTTTGTCAGGATTGGTTTGGCTATTTGCAGGCTTTTCTGGTCCCATATAAATTTTAAGGTTGGTTTTTCTATTTCTGTGAAGAATGCCATTAGAGTTTTTAAAAAATGGCTAATTTATATGGATGGCTTGAAGAGTATGGACATTTTATTTTCTCTCCCTGACAGTGTTATATTTTTCAGCATCAGTAACTTAAGGAGAAGCAGGCAGCCTTAGGCTGAATTTCACAGAATTTTTTTCACTTGCTCCATTTTAGACTGTTCATACTGCTCCAAGTTTGGTTAAAATGGAGAAAGGAAAAAATAGGAAAATGCCTTCATACATTGGAATCTAGAGGTGTTTCTCTTTCATCTACTGGGGAATACCCTACCATATCATTTCTCCTAAGTGCCCTGCCCTCCACCCCCACCTATTTGCTTTAATAATACAGGTGCAGGCTGATGGATAAGCAGTTGTTCATATTCGGAAGGAAAAAAAGAAAAAGAAGGCATTTTTTTAAGGTTCTTGCAAAATTTAGGACTATTTCTCTTTGGACTCACTCTTCATCCAATAAGAAAGCTGATGTAATACTCTTCTCTCCTACAGGTAGAAGATTAAAAAAAAATAGATGTGTTTTGGTCAGCCAATGCTAGTCATCTAGCTCATAACCAATATGCTCCAATACAATTGAAGGAATCTCTCATGAATCTGCTAATTTTTTCATTATTTAATTATCATATGTAGAATAGTTAGACTGTGTCAACTTGGAAGTGGTAGCAGCTCCCAAATACTGTTTGTTTTTTCCTTGAGATGCCATTCCTTTTTCATGTGGCTTATTGAAACCACTTGATTTGAATATTCATGTCTCCCCTACTCTCTATGTTTCTGAGATTCCAGAAGCTGAATTGAGCATAGGTTGGTCTCTTGACATAGCATTCACTCTCTTTTGAACAGATCTCTTCCTATGCTCTTCATTCTGCTATGGAATTTCTTAGGCATATGAAACCTCCCTTTTAGAGTTAGTTTTATCCTTATCTACTGGAGAATGCTCAGTTGGAGAATAATCTTCAACAGATTTCTGAAATGTAGTTGTCATAATACCTTTGCAATGGGTTCCTTAGAAGCCAATGGAGACGAGTTTTCAAAGACTAGTTTCCAAATTTAGAACTCTAAATTCCATAGCTAGGGTCAGGGGTCCAAATGTATGTAACTAAACAATTCAAGGCCAAGGAACATACAGGGAGGATGGATGTCTCTTGAGCCTGCAGACAAGCTACTTGAAGCCAAGGATTGCCTCTTGGCTCAAATTGCCCCTCAGATTATGCCTCTTTGCCCTTCTTTGATCACAAATAATGAATGGAATCTCACTCAGCTGCTCTACTATCTACAACTTAAAATCCAGAACCTCACAAACAAGTGCTCTAGGACACACAAAGCATTTACTCCACCTGCCTACATACTGGGCAGAAAAGAGCACAACCAAAGTAGCAAATAATTGTTCCATTTTTTGATGTCTAAAAATTCTAAATATGGAAAGTCTTCTTTTTAATCATGGTATCCTAAACTTCTCCTCAAAAGTGCCTCCTTACTAAAATATATCTCAGCACCCACATGTATATTTTAATGACTGTGCTTAAATAGCTCAAAGGTGTAGTAAGTTACAAACTAATACTTTCTATGAGTTCATGTGTTTCTACTAAGTCCAATACCTTATAAAAACATTCAACCCTATAAAAAATTCACCTGTATAAAAATAACCTCTCACCTGTGGACAAGGTCTCATTTGTTAGAGTCACATATCAAGCCTGTAACTCTTAAGCACACAACTCTATAGATGGGTAACATGCACAGGGCTGGCTTTGCAAACCTCCAAAGTGAAAAATCCATATTCTTGAATTTTATTAACCCATCACTGAACCTTAAATTCACTCGATCAAATCACTGCCAGAAGTTTCCATTCTTACTTTGCTACTAAATCTCTTTCCTTGAAAGTTTTCAGTATCAGTCAGTCCAATGCTCCCAAGGCTAACAATCTCCCTAAATTAAACCTACTCCCTTCTGCCCCAAGCTATAGTGCTTGCACAGAGCAGCTGGGAACTCAGGTCTTCTTCAAGGAGAAATATAACAAGTTCCAAAGACGCAGAGGCAAGTCAGCTCCTGCATCTGCTGCAGGAGAGTAAAGAAAGGAGAGAGTAGTGTGGACATGTTCTCAATCTAAAAGTACCTGCGTAATAAAGTTATCATTGATATCATTTATAACAGGTGTCACAGGTGTTTGCTTCAGAGTAAGCGCCTAATAAATAGGACCTTTTTTTTTTTTTCACAAAAGCAAAGGACGGTTTTATTACAGCTTAAGCTCGGGCTCACAGACTTCACCAACACAGTGGATCCGTGCTGAGAGCCCCAAACAAGGTCTGAGCAGAGTTTTTATGGGGTTTGGGAAGGGCTGGAGTTACAACAAATTGTGACACAGGTACAGTGATCCAATCATCATTGTATAACAGCATTGGCAGCAATTTTAACCATACACATTGCTTAGAGTGTTCGTTCCTTTTGGCAGGACCCAATCACAATATTTAGAGTATCTTTGAAATCAATCAATTACAGAGTGGACCCAGGACCCCCACATGGGGTGAGTAACTGGTTAATCTAGTATTAAACAACAGGTAACTATCTATAGTTTCCATCTACAGGCCTGTCCTTAGGAATGTTAAGGGTGTTAGCTGGCCTTTCCTAATTGGGTGTTACAAGGGTGGTCTCTCCTGCCTTGGGCAATGTGTAACTGCCTGGTAGTTTCAGGGAAACTGAAACTTAGGCCTTCTAGTGCAGAGGGGAAACTTAAAGCCTGTCATGGAGTCAGTTTGGTTCAGACCTGCGTCCTTTCATTCCCCGCCTCTGTCTTACAACTGACCCAAACCTGGGTCAGCCGAATTGCCATTGTTCTGGTTTAAGTATGCATGCTCTTTGACAAACGCTATGATCTTATTAATTATACAAGAGCCAAATGTTAAAAGTAGACCAGTTTTGGTTTTGGTTACTCGGTCTTGTCCTCTCTTGTGGTGGCCGTGAACCACTGCTAGACTATCCTGTACAATTCCTGAGCTATTGGCATAGAAGTAACATTGTTCCCCTAAAGCCTGGCATAGCCCTCCTTGGTGTAAGGGGAATTTCTTACCCTCTAAAGGGCATAGGGAAGGAGAACTACCCAATCTCCGCCAGTCTCCACGGTTAATTTGGTAAGGGTCTCTTTTAGGGTTTCTAATATCTGGCGCTGCTGGTTTACAAAAGTAAGAATGACAGCCACTTTGTTTCCTCATTAGCCAAATTGGTGGGCCGTCTAGCGGCCACTTGAAGACCCCCCCCCCCTCCATTAGAGTCTGGCAGTAGAAGCATAGGCTCCCCTTACCTTCTGCCGTGTGGGAATCCCATGCCCAGATTAGAGGCAATTAATACCAACAGAACATCTTATCCATAAGAGGAAGGTGAGTGCAGTCAGGAACTTTTTGCTGTTTTTCCAGCTTTCTGGGGCAACATTTGCCAGTCCGATGGGAGGAACTTTTATTATGACTATTATTATTAGTCATTTATTTCTTGGCTTAGCCCAAACCTATGTGTATTTGTATTTTCTCACTTTTTTCCTTGTAATCTGTGGTCTTCCAAAGCTATTCACACTGAGGTAAGGGGAAGAATACTCACTAAACCAACTTTTCATGTAGAAAAACAATGTGTTTGTTTTCTACAAAAGCTTTCCACTTTTTCATGTAGAAAAACAATGTGAGTCAATTTAAAGAATAAACTAGGACAATTTAGCCCTTTGCTAATTGATATAAAATACTCAAAACCATGAGTATTATATCCTTTCTTTTATGCTTGGGAAAGCATATTCCTTTTTTTTTTTTAATGTTTATTTTTCAGACAGAGAGAGACAGAATGCGAGCAGGGGAGGGTCAGAGAGAGAGGGAGATACAGAATCTGAAACATGCTCCAGGCTCTGAGCTGTCAGTACAGAACCCAATGCAGGGCTCGAACACACAAACTATGAGATCATGACCTGAGCCGAAGTTGGACGCTTAACTGACTGAGCCACCCAGGCACCCCAGGGACAGCATATTTTAACATAAATAATACAATCTAATATCCTTAATAAGCTAACAATGTGGTGGAAACAACGTGCTAATAACTATAATAAATAAAGTGTAGGGGCATGAGGAATTGAAGCACACAAGTGGGGTGCTTACAGGGAGAAGAAGAGCAATGGTTGTTAGGGAAAGCTGTTTGGAGGAAGGAGCCTAGAACATTCAGTTTCCATGTAATTCTTCATTTCCTGTACTTCTGTGAACCGAAATGTATTTTAAAGTAACATAGTTAAAGAGAAATATTGACGTTTTTGGTTTCTTTTGTGTGTCTTTTTGTTTTAGTCACAAAAAAAAAAGAGAACAACATATGTCTGACAAAGTAAAATCAATAATTCTAAGATTTAACTTACCTTTTCCAATAACCGAATTAAGCATATACATGAAAAATGTATTTTGTAGTATGAAAGAGAGAAATAGATGCTGTAGGAAAAAAACCAATTTATGAAGGTAGCTAAGATTAATAAGAGAAATACCCAGTGGCATCGAGAATAAAATAGAGTGGATTTGCTGGGATTCATACTTCCTTTTGATACAGAAAGTAACTATGAAGCCTACATCAGGGATGATGAGCAATGTTTTCTTTTTTCTTACTTTTTTGTAAAGTCTGGATAATTTGCATTTGCCTGGCAAACATAAATCTTTTGTTAATTGGTAAGTAGTATTTGAATTTGATCATATTTTATTTCTTCCTCTGATTAGGATACAAATTATCTATCAAAGAAATTTAGAAAGAATTTACAAAAATGTGCACTGCTTAAAATGCTTCAGAATTTAAGGACTATTGGAGAAAATGTGTCAATATTTTTAATTTAAGTATAAATTCCTTAAGTATAAATTCCCTTAAGTATAAGTTTTGAATTGAGGGAAACTACTTTTTTTTTTAACCTCGTTGGAGAAATATTTAAATCCCCAGGAAACTGTCACCAAAACAAACTGTCAGTTTGGATATTTCTAACCGATTACAGATAGAATTATGTCGGATTGCACTCTCCCCATGGCTACAAGCACTTACAAGGGTTTAGTAAAACGTGAGTATAGTTAACTACCTAATGCATTCCACTGAGTAAATGTACACAGTACTCTGATTAAGTGAAAACACCACTAACTGAACCAACAAAGCCCAACAATTTTACTTAAAATAAGTGTCTCTTTTGTGTTCAGTAAATGTGAATACATTCAGTATCTTTCTCATTCTATATAATTATAGCAGATGGGAACGTTTTTCCTTAGATTGAGAAGTTGGCATTTTACATGTTTAATTTGGCTCATGATAGAACATTTATAGAACTGCATTCCAAGCAGTGATTTTCTAAAAGATTCCCTATTGAATATGAATGTAATTATGTTAAATATTCCACCCAGAAATTATAATCCTAACCCTAAAGGTTATTTCTTAGGCATAAAACAAAAACATAGCCCTTTTTTGTTATGTTTTCTAGACCACTGAGCAAAAGTCTATAAATTGATACCCCAGGGTATTAACTGACTAAAAATTTGGATATGAATACAATTAGCTTTAGCTAAAAGACAAAATAATATATTAAGCTTATGCATTATGCTTTTGCACATTGATAAAAGTGAAGGCTGTTTCTGTGTGACTGGCAGGCCAACAGGAGCAGGAAGAGGTAGAAGGAGAAGGTCATTTGGACTATCTGTCAAGTATCTCTGCTTTTGCTCCTTTGCAATTGTTCTGCTTAATGGAGGGCATTGGGCCGCACACACAACTTAGTGCTGAGTGTTACAAGAATCACCAAAGTTTATAGAGAGTGAGGAAACTAAGCCAGGTGAAAGGATCCCCTTCCCTGGGTGATCAGAAAACCTAGAACAAATAACACCTTGCTGAGGCAGATTTGGACTCAATACTCAAGTTGTAAGATATCACAAAACATATTCAACACAACTTGATAGCCATGAGAACTAGGCCATTGACCTATTGAGTTTAGCTAATATTTGTCATTCTTTTTGAGAAATATGTAATGACTATAGGAGGTGGAGGGGAAAAGAGAACAAAAACAATTTCAAAAAAAGAATATTTTAGAGGTGCCTGGGTGGCTCAGTCGGTTAAGCGTCTGACTTCATCTCAGGTCATGATCTCATGGTTTGTGAGTTCGAGCCCAAGTCGGGCTCTGTGCTGTGTCTCCTGCTGTCTCTGCCTCTTCCCCACTCACACTCTGTTCTCTCTCTCTCTCTCTCACACACACTCTCTCAAAAATAAAAAAAAGGAAAGATTGAGGTGTTCAGAATGAAGCTAGAAGGCACACAACATATGTGTGTGCTTGGTGAAAATGATACTCCATTTCAGATAAAAGAGTGCAAGGAATAAGAGAATGCTATTATGAACAGTGGTGAACTGTGATTTATATGAAGATCTTAGAAAGTCTGACTACAACCTGCATTGAAAATAAACATCTGAAGAAGAGCAAGAATCATAACTAAGGTTAAGAGTTTGGTGAGAAGAGAACCAAACTGAGAGGACAAAGAGCAGAATCTATGTCTGAGCTACATAATTCATGGAACACTTTTCTCTACTGAATGGGCCTTTCAAACCTCTTACAGTGAGAACTTTCTTCCATGTAGAAGCTTACCACTGGGAAGTATCTCCTACTTCCCATTTGCAGTGAAGCATAATTTGAAAACCCCTGATTAGAGGGTGAGCATGGCTATTGCTCTGCTCTTATTAATAACAGTAAAAAATAAATAAATATGAAACATGTAAAATACTACAGCACTATGAAAATGGCAAAAATATATCTAATAATAACAACAACAAAAAAATAAACTCCAACAATATCACTTCCTGGAGAAGAGTAAAAAGCCATCTCCAGTAGGAATGTAAAATAGCAAAAATGCTTTGCAAGATAGTTTGGCAGTACCTGATAAAGCTAAAGATAGTCTCCCCAAACAATCAAGAAATTGTGGTCCTAGGTATTAATCAATCTGAAAACATGCATTCATGATGCAAAAACCTGTATACTAATGTTTATTTCAGCTTTATTCATAATCATGGAAAATTGGAAATAATTCAAGCTGTTCTTCCAAAATGAATGGGTACAAAACTGCTGTACATTCATACACTGGAATATTATTTATTGATCAAATCAAAAGATCTATCAAGTCTCACAAAGACCTGGATAAATATCAAATGTATAGTATTAAGAGGAAGAGATCAGTGTGAAAGTGCTTAATAGTATATGATTACATTTATAGGACATTCAGGAAAGGGCAAAACTGTATAGATAATAAATGATCTCTACTTTTGATTAAATACTGGTTTCTTAGATATGATCCAAAAGGAAAGGCAACAAAAGAAACAATAGAAAACTTGGACAATATCAAAATTAAAACCTCTTGCACTTCAATGGAAACCATCAAGAAGGTGATAAGAAAACTCAAAGAATGGGAGAAAATATTAACAAATGTATAGGTAATGAGGGTTGTGAAAGGCAGTCTTAATAGTCTTCAGATCTCCACTTAATTCACATAAAAATGGGCTTTGGGTTTGGAACACTTCCTTTCCAAGAGATAATGAGTTCACACAGTCCGTGCTAGGTTTATCACTTTGTGTGGGAACCCTCTTACACCTCAGTAATGAAAGAGAAATAACCATGTTTAAAACAAAAGCAGGCAAAAGATCTGGACAGAAAGTCCTCCATAGATATACAAATGGCTGTTAAACACATGAAAACAGTTCAACTTCCTTAGCCATCAGGAAAAAAATGCAAATCAAAACCACAATGAAATACCCCTTTATACAAATATATATAATTCCTATAACTAAAAAAAATTAAGGAAAAGCACAAGCGTTGGTGATGTTATGAAGAAATTGAATCCATTATCTCTGCTGGTGGGAAAGTAAAAATGGCACATCTATTTTGAAAACAGTCTGGCTATTCCTGAAACATAATCATAGAGTTGCCACATGACCGAACAAGTCCACTCTTAAAGAAATTAAAATATATGCCCTCCATACACACAGTGCACACAGATGTTCCTAGCAGCATTATATATAACAGCCAAAATGGGGAGACAATACAAAACTCCATTAAAAGATTAATAGTTAAGTAAAATTGGGTATATTCAAACAACTAAACATCATTTCACAATAAAGTGAAATGAAGTGAAAATTAAATCACAGTTTCCAGCCCAGCATGTGAGGAAATTGGAAACTACCACTCCATCTTAATAAGTAAAAATGCTGAACAGAAAAATGAGCAACTCTTGTTTCCTTTCCTCTCATATTTGCCAATGGTTATTTCTTATCTTCTTGATTACAGCCAATTTAACAGGTGTGAAATAATGTCTCATTGTGGCTTTGATTTGCATTTCTCTAATGATTAATGATGTTGAGCATCTTTCATGCATCTCTTGGCCATTGTATGTCTTCTTAGGAAAAATGTCCACTCAGATCATCTGCTTATCTTTTAATTGGACTGTTTGGTTTTTACTATTGGATTCTACGGGTTCTTTGTATATTCTGGATATTAACCCATTATCAGATATATACCTTTCCCATTCAGAAGGTTACCTTTTCATTTTGTTGATTGTTGTCCAGAAGCTTTTTATTTTTATGTAGTCCCACCTGTTTATTTTTGTTTTTATTTCTTTCCCTTTTAGTACCAGATTCAAAAAGCCAACACTAAGACCCATGTCAAGGAGCTTACTGCCTATGTTTTTTTCTAGGAATGTTATGGGTTCAGGTCATACCTTTAAGTCTTTAATCCATTTTGGTGAATTTCCATATATGGCGTAAAATAGTTGTCCAGTTTCATTCTTGTGTAT
Source organism: Suricata suricatta (assembly GCF_006229205.1). Lineage (NCBI taxonomy): Eukaryota > Metazoa > Chordata > Mammalia > Carnivora > Herpestidae > Suricata > Suricata suricatta. The sequence continues at coordinate 55,138,138 of NC_043714.1, forward strand.
GTAGCTGTCCAGCTTTCCCAAAATGATTTATTAAAAAGACCATTCATTTTCCAATGTGATTTCTTTGCTCCTTTGTAATAAATTAATTGGTCATATTTATATGGGCTTATTTGGTGGCTCTCTATTCCATTGATCTCTACATATCTGCTTTTATAACACATTTATATTATTTTAGTTACTGTAGCTGTGTAATATAGTTTGATATCATGGAGTGTGATGCTTTCAGCTTTGTTTTTCTCAGGATTACATTGTCTATTTGGGGTCTTTTGTGCTTTCATACAAATTGTAGAATTATTTGTTTCATTTCTGTGAAAAAATCAATTGGAATTTTGACAGGGGTTGCATTGAATCTGTACATTGCTTTGTGTAAGATGGACATTTTAATAATCATTCTTCTAATCTGTAAGCATGAACTGTCTTTTCATTTATTTCTGTCTTCTTCAGTTTCTTTATTAATGTCTTGTGGCTTTGAATATACAAGTCTTCACCACCTTGGCTAAATATATACCTAGGTATTTTTATTCTTTTTTATTCAGTTGTAAATGGAATTGTTTTCCTAGTTTCTATTTCTGATAGTTCATTATTAGTGTATAGAAATGCAAAAGTTCTGCATATTGATTTTATATCTTGCAACCTTACTGAATTTGTTTATTAGCTGTAACATTTTTTTTGTTGGAGTCTTTAGGGTTTTCTATATATAATGTCATGTCATCAGCAAATAATGATTGGATTGATCTTAATTTTGTCTCTTAAGTAAATGCCAAACTAGCATAAACCCATAGTATTGTAAACATGTACTCTGCCTGCTCTGATCCTCCCTCATGTCAGTGGTTCTCAAACAAAAATAGCTAGCGTCAAATAAAAGACGTTATTTTATGGAAATGGATGATAAGAGATTGTTCACAGAAGTTGACTCATCAGTTGTGTTTTTCAAATACAAAAAAAAAAGTGATTCATGTAAAATTGTAGTTAATTTTTTGGGAGACTTACTAATGTCAGCATGATTCTATGATTTTTACATGTATTAATTTATTCATTTTTCAAAATAACTCCATAAATTAGATACTATTATCATTATTTTGTGTAGATAAAAGCACTGAGGCAGAGAGCTATTAAGCAATATGTCAAATGTCAAGCAGCTGAAAGAATTAAAGCCCAGGCATGTGGACCCTGTGACCATAATCTCAATGAGTACAATGTAATTGTGGTCAGAGCTGGTTTCATGTGCGTGTGATCTGTGCAATTACACAGGGTCCCACCTGCAGTTGGTTTAATGCTCACACTATTCATACTTACTTCACAAACTCTATCTCTGCCACCATGCACACACTGTTCTTGAGTCCATTGTGCAGGGCCATGGGGAACTGTTGAAGGAAGTTGGCTGACATTAATGCATGGGGATAATTTTATAGCCAGGAGCTGATATAATCTGGAGGTTTCTTTACTCATATCTGGTGGTTGATGCTGGAAGTCGGCTGGAACTTCCACTGAGGTTATAGAACAGAGCATTTATACATGGTCTCTCCCTGTGGCCTCGGCTCCCTCACAGCATATTGACTTCAGAGTATTCAGACTTCTTACATCAAAGACTTCTTACAGACAGCTTATATAAGTGATAACTGGATAACTGGATAAGCTGCTGACTTTTTCTTATCTAGCCTCAGAAATCACCTAGTGTCACTTTTACTATACTTCACTGTTAGAGAAGTGACAGATCCAAGGGGAGACTACATAGTCCCTACCTCTTAGCAGGAGAAGCATAAAATCATTATACCATAATGAGCATCTGAAATAATTTCTCATAAAAAGAAAAAGCAAGACTATTCATGATATATTTGAAAAACCTCCTATATATTTACTATGGATCAATTTTCCATTAATGAATCCATACAAAAATTGTCATGTAAGACCCTAACTTTACATAGGCTCACAGGTAACATTCAACACTTAGCACAGCACTTGGCATGTAGGAATAAATACTTTCTGTTGTTGAATCATCATCTCCGTTGTCATTATTGTAGTGAACATTCATAAAGTGATAATATGAAAAGAGTTATACCTTGCAAACAGGTTACAAAGTTAATTAAAAGATCAGAAAGTATAAGATTGATTAGCATAGGGTTTTCCAGCAATAATAGATTTTAATAAAATCACAGGAAATAGATAGTAATAGAGGAAATTGGTCCCTGAAAATATTATGGTGGAAATTGGAGTCAGGTGATGAGAAAATTATGGATTTATTAGACAATTATTTGACTTCTTTACAAATGGCAAAGCAAATTGATTTTTATTCAATGCAATTTAAGCTAATTCTACTTTTAAATGCAGGCAAATACAAATAGTTTATAAAATCTAGAAGTATCATAGTATGTGAAATGTTTAGTATGGGAATTAGTATATTTGGTTTTTCCATCTGTTGCTTTGAATATAGTAAATTAAATTAAGCCTTTCACAAAACTGAATTTAAAACTCAGTCTCATCAGGAAATGCCATTCTTATGCATAATTTATAAAACATTTTAAATGTTGTTTATACCTTTCAGATTGGCAAACTCAGCAAACTCATCAGCCATGTTTACAACATGAAGGGAAGAACAGAAACAAGTGTCTCAATTACACATGCAATCCAATTGACCCCACAATGATCTTTCCAGAAGCCACTACTGAGACATAGCATTGTAGTAATATTTCTAGACATGTGTACAGTATATAAAATAAGTAACAAGGCAGCTGTATATTACCCAACTTCCAATCTTACTTTTCATGACATTTTTTTCTTATTTTGATGAGTGAAGGACAACTCGATTTTCTGTTTCCAAAAATATATGTAAAATTCAAAGATAAAGGCTAAGGTATTCTTCAAGCATAATTATTTTGTCAAAAGTTAGATGCAGAAACTCTTTAGTATCTAGCAGTCAAATAAGAGATGTCATAAAGCATTCACTCTAATGTATTAAATACTTGGGTATTGTTTGTCACATGTAATGAACTCAGATCTAGGTATTATGGTCATCTACATGCATACAACCCAGCCCAGACTTTATAATTTTCTGGGTAAGCAAAGAAATAAAACAACAACTACAGGTAGTGAGAGTTTGGTAGCAACTCTAGAACATAGAGGAAGCCTTCAAAAGAGTTTGGTAACAACTCTAGAACACAGAAGAAGCATTCAGAAAAAGCTTCCCAGAGGAGGGCCCCTATGAACTGAGATATGAAGAATGCACCAAAGGACTTTCTTACTAAAAGGCTCTATGTTTTTTGAGTAAGAGTTTTTCTGATAATTCACAGATGACTATAGAGCATTTCTCTATAAAAATAATAAAGATAATGCAAGTAGCCAATAAAGTAGGTACTTGAAAGCAAATATATGATGTAAAATTTAACATACAACATCTACTTCCTTTACTTAAACCTCTGTAACAAAAACTTCAACTGAATTGTATATTTGATCCCCAAATCTCTGCTTTTCTTGCTTCTGTATCTCTAAAATTTCATAGAGTATTGGATCAAAAAGGATTGCATGTTAAGTTCCAAATGTCAAGATTTTTTTCTGATTTTAATAGTATATATTCATTATACAAAATTTGTAGTATACTGCTTAATTGGAAACAGAAAAGAGAAAAAATCCCACCTGTAGTAATAGTGACGAATACATTGATTTGGTTAAACATGTAGGCCATGTAATCAGAAAAATTTTTTAGAAGTTCAAATTCCTCTATTCCCAATATTTAGCAGTCTAATTTTATTTGACTAACTAGTAGAGAAAAAGATCCAAATGTACCTGGATGCCTTGAGGCTCTATCAGTCTGTTACAGATAATGGTCTCTTTATCCTAATATCCATAGTCTACTGCCAGATTAGGCCTTCCACGGTGACGCAAGGTATCAAGGCATCCACAGAGCATCTCTAAGCTATCCTGGCCCTGGCCGCTCCACACGTCACACGCATTCTTCTGTTCCAGCTTCCTAGGTGAATGCTCAGTGCACGCTTTATGCCTCAATATCTGTGGCAGGTGTTTCCATAGCTGCTGCCTTTCTGCTGTGACCACAGCCTTTGCTTTCTTTCTAGGTAACACACTCTAGCATGGACTGCCGGTGTGTTCTATAAAGAAATGAGGCTATTATACCTTTCCTTACTCATTATTTAATCTTGTCTTGACCTCGATAGAGCAGAGTTTATATAAAGTTCCTTAATAAATAGGGATCCTTTGCTTTCTGATGTGTATTTTCTCTCTAGTGGCATAAAAAGAGGATCCACATTTTCCTGTCTCTCCTTGTATCTGAGCTCAAAGTTCCCATGCATGAATTTTCTTTACCCTCTATCAGCCCCAACTGATACCCAGCAAAAACCCTTTTGCAAATGCAACTAAAAAGTATGTGCATGCACAGGTCGAGAAGATGGAAGAATATTCCTATCCCAACACCATCCTGATTATGCTCAGCCTCAATAACTCGCTAAACATGTAAAAAAGAAACACTTTTAAAACAATGGAAAAATGGGATGATTGGTGAACATGTATTGAAAGGGACTGAAAACTAAACAGAAACCTTCCTAATGTTTTGAATTTTGAAACTGTCAGAAGCACTTTTATTAAACATCAAAAAGACAAGATGATAAAGTAGGCTGCTCTTCAAAACCAGAAATTATGCTGAGGTTTTTATAGCCTAGGTGAAAAGCAAACATAGCACTAGGAGAACTGAGGGAGTTCACTGTGAGTTCAGGTACAAGCAAGGAAGTTGACAGTGAAGACCAATGATGAGTTATTACAAGTTACTACATACACATGTGTCATGAATTCCCACAATTATCTAAAGTACGCTTCACCAATTCACCTACATCTGAAAGCTTATAATCCAACTGAGTAAAAACAATACCAGAAGTAAAAATAATTTCACTGGAAAAAAAGGTTCTTATGATTTTACATTAAATGACAAAAAAAGCAAAAGAAGTATGATGGAGTTCAAAGCACAATAAAAATTTTAATCTTGCTTCAGGCCAAATCAATTAATCCAAGTTTCTTTATTTAAACAACTAGTTCACAAATTCAGTTTGATTAAGGGTAAAGAATAGGATATTTTACAATACGGCATTTAAGTGACTAAAGTAGATTATTATACAGTTTTCATTTCTTTAGCTTTGTGCTATGTTTACTTACAGGACACTGAGTCCGTAACTATGACGCTGATTCTCCATGATCAGGGGAATAAGAAAACGTGAATAGCTCCTTTCAGCAAATAAGGAGTTGAAATGAGAGTGCCTTCTCTCACTATTACTACTACTAACAACTGTTTTCTCTACCTTAGTTCTGGCCTCTGCTGGGTTTGAGGTCTCAGTACTCAAAGAATGAATATTTCCAGCAAGAGACCCTAAAATGTTACCAGTAGATTAGAAGTTGAAATCACTGTCTCTCCATATATGCTTTTTGGGCCATTGGAAGAACACCAAAGGGGGAGGAGGAGGGGAAAGGAGCTAGAATGTTGGTAGGTGTATATGATCCTGAACTTCATGAGGAAATAGAATAGATGCCACAAAATAGAGCAAGAAATAAGTAAGGAACCAGTGAAATTAAAATACCACATGTGTAAGATCTCTGAAGATTCAGGGAAAACTGGATCAATCCACGATGGAAAAAAAGACCAAAAAGAAAAAAAATCAGAAATCAACTGAGATATCAGCAAGGGTAACGGGAATATGGAAAGTGGTAAAGGAAAACAGAAATACATATAAAATCTCAAAATCAGTTGCAAAAATGAAAAATGTGTTAATTCATTTTCTTCTATGTTATACTATACCTCTATTTATATATTAACTAATTTGCAGTTTATTCCATAGATGACTAAGGACCACATAGGATATTGAGACATAACTAAGAGGGGAATTTTAGGAAGAAGTGATGTTATACAGGGATTGTAGGCTTTTTAGCTCAATAAGAGATTTCATGAAACTGGTCCTCATTTGGGGACAAAATAAGAATGTGTTTAATTACAGAAGAGATTCTTATATGATGTTAGGCAAAAGCACTGCTATTGCTATTGTTTTTATTTTTTGTGGCTTCAACATTGGAGTATGGGATGGAGGTGCATGTTGATATTTAGCAGGGAAATGCTGGACCACTGCACATGTTCTTCTAGTTCCTGGCTGCCTCTACTCTTGAAGCATCCTGTGCAAAAGTGAGAAATGTCTAGATCTTATTACAGTATCTCCTTTTGTTTGAAGTCAGAAATGTACTTTCTCCACCTTTCTTGCAGGCGCCTGATGTGAACTACATCAATCCAAAATGTTTACACCAACTTCAAAAGAGATGCAAGAACTCAAAGAAGTATGCTTCTTGTTGAGTATCCTCTGACAAATGTAATGTCAAATCCAGCTGCCCCACAAGTAGTCATGTCAGAGGATTTAGAAAGGGTGATCAGTAGAGAAATTTGGCAGCGTTAACTGTGGTACCTGTGCCCGGTGATGGATGTAGACATGTCTTCGATGAAGATGTTATGTGCTCTGAACTGGACACACCTCCGAGGTATGTAACTTGCAATTCTGACCATTGGGCTTTGGAAAATTCCAAAATTGCATATATATAGTTTTATACACATAGTGTGTGTGTGTGTGTGTGTGTGTGTGTGTGTATACATATATATATACACATATATATAACTAGCTGAAGCTAGTTATAGTGGGTGTCTCTTGTTATAATTACGACCTCTCTGCAAATGCCTCCAAAGTAAAAAAAAATGATTGAGCACAGTGATATATCTCATTTCTTCGATGAGGAAGGGATAAAAACTAACAAAACAACCACACAAAAGAGTTCATTCTCTCCACTTCTTCTAAAACTAGGAACACAAAATGTGCATTAATATTTCAAAAAAGTAACCTTACCCATGAATGTAAATTTTCCTGTAATCAGAAAGGAGGTCTCATTTAAACTGAATCCCAAATCTCTCCACTTAATTTTTGAATAAAATGTGTAAATGCAAACATTTTCAGAAAAACGAAAAGCTGAAAACACATGAAAGAAAAGGAGTGTCTAAAAACAGTCTTTTTAAGGCAAGAAGTGATTTTAGATTTGAATGGCTGCTGTTGGAAGACAAAAGCAGCTAGGAAAACAACTTAAGGGCAAAAATTCCCTTCCCGTTAAGAAACAAAAAATACCTGTGGCAATTCAACATAATTAGGTCTCAAGCAGAACAAAGTTTGAATCTGACAAAAAGAACAAGGTACTGAAAAGAGAACAAGAAAAAAAATTGGAGTGGACTTCAGTGGTTTCTGGACAGGGACTCAAGATGTCAATCTGTGATTTTCTTCTACGGAAAATGCTGTAGCAAAGATGACCTGTAGAGAATTGTTCACGTAAGGATGCCAAAACTTTCCTGCTTTCCAGGGGACACAGTATGGACATTCTCCCAGTTGCTGGGCAGAAATGGTTCCCAGAAATTAAGATGTAAGTAATGAGCATATTTAGACATAAAGAAATTCCCTACAGGATTCAGAGCTGAGAGATTCACAGAAATTTAGATTTAGAAATTTAAATCTGAGATTTAGGAATAATGGGAGAATCAACAAATGAGATAGATTGTGGGCTATATTGCCTTGCATTTTGGATTTGGATCAGATTATAGAGTTGTGCTAAAAGCATAAGCTTTCTCTAAGAAGATTCTTCTTCAGGTCCCTTAAGAATGAGACACATCTTTCTAACAAGAATCAAATAGCTTCATAATTTAGATATTGTTGATAATGCTACTGTAAACATCAGAGTCCATGTATACCTTTGAATTAGTGATTTGGTATCCTTTGGGTAAATACCTAGTATTTCTATTGCTGGATCATAGAGTAGTTCTATTTTTAATTTTTCAAGGAACCTCTGTACTATTTTCTAGAGTGACATCACCAGTTTGCATTCCCATGAACAGGGTGGGAAGGCACATTCTCCACATACTCACCAACACCTGTTTTCTGTGCTAATTTTTGCGATTCTGACCGGTGTGAGGTGATATCTCTTTGCAGTTTTGGTTTGTGTTTCCCTGATGAAGAGTGATGTTGAGCCTCTTTTTATGTGTGTATTGGCCTTCTGTTTGTCTTCTTTGAAAAAATATCTATTCATGTTTTCTACCAATATTTTAACTGGATTATTTTGGGGGGGGGTGAGTTTTATAAGTTCTTCATATATTTTGGATACTGACCCTTTATCACATATGTCTTTTGCAAATATCCTCTCCCATTCTGTAGGTTGCTGTTTAGTTTTGTTGACTGCCAAATTATGGAAAGAACCCAAATGTCCATTTACTAATGAATGGATAAAGAAGATGTAGTATTTCTATACAATGAAATAATATTCAGTCATAAAAAAGAATGAAAGCTTGCCATTTGCAATGAGAGTATTATGCTAAGTGAAATAAGTCATAGAAAGACAAATACCATATGATTTCACTCATATGCAGAATGTAAGAAACAAAACAAACGAACATGAATGTGGGGTTGGGGAAGAGAGGAAAACCAAGAAACAGACTCTTAATGATAGAGAACAACCTGATGGTTACTGGAGGAAAGGTGAGGGGGGGTGGATTAAATAGGTGACTGGGATTAAGGAGGGCACTTGTAATAAGAACCAGATGTTGTAAATGTTGAATGACTAAATTCTACACCTGGAACTAATATTACATAGTATGTTAACTAACAGGAATTTAAATAAGAACTTAATTTAAAAAAAGAATCATCTCATGCCATTCCCTTTCCTAAAGGATCATTAGGTTTTTAATATACAAATCTAGAAATCTAGACCTAACAATCTTTTCCCCTCTCTTTATTTCTTCCTCTCTCTCTCTCTGTCTTTTTCCTTCTTTCTTTCCTCTTCCTTCCTCCCATCCTCCCTCCCTCTGTCCCTTCCCTCCTTTAAATCTCAACCACTTTAGTTCCAACAGAGGAAGGAGATTTAGGATGAGGTTTTTAATTTTTTTAAGAATAAGTTACCTTTCTCCACCTAGTTAAAAAAATGGTAGCATAATTTTTTTAAATTATATTCTTCATGATTTTGTATGATATTACAGAGAGATTTTAATTTTCCTTTAAAGCATTTAAGTATTTGACTCCTTAAAACCTTTCTAAAGCTAAAAATTCTATATTAGCATAGAGAAACATTTAAAGCAGTTTAATTTCAGATTTATATTCATATATGCAAGTATGTCTTAAAGTAAATCTTTCAGCAGAATTTTAAACTATTCTAGCAGAGTGGAGAAATATCCCCTTCTGAGTTAGTGAAGTTTCTTATTACTCAGAAAGTAGCAAAATATTTTGGTATCATTAATTAGTAAAAAGCCTGTACCCTTCATCAAAATGTCACTTCAATGAAATTTAGAATCATCTGCTTTCAAGATAGAACGAGTAATCTTGGTTTGGGTTGTGAGCAATGTCAAAATAATCTCATGACTTGGTTATAAAATGTACATTTGATGGAAGCTGCAATTGAAAAGCACTTTAAAAAGTTTCTTTCAATTATTCGTGTCTTTATAACAACACATTTAATAAACTCTGGGTGTGTTTGAGGCTCTCTCCTATATACCATAGAAGACATAACATATTATTAGCTCAATATGCCCCCCTCCAGGAGGAGTACAAATAAAATATGTGCAAAAATAATACCGCATGTTTAGAGTACAGAGTAGAGTTGTTGAACAGGTCATGCTTACAGAAGATTACAAAAAGTGATATAAATGTTCATCTGATTTTGCTCAAATTCAACAATAAGTTATGTTTTCTATATATTTATACTAAAACTGTTAAAGATCAAAAGTCTTTTTTGACTATCCCAATCATATTCTCTTTTTATTTTTGCCATAAATGACCATTATTTTAGCCTTATGATTACCCATGTGAACCTAAGCATGTGTTTCTACTTAAATATTAACTATACCTTATATAATATCGTAAATTTTTGAATAGTTCTAAAAATATATTCTATCCTATATAATTTTTATTTATTATGTTTATATATTTTGATTTAGTTAATTTGATTTAAATACTATATAGAGGAACACAGTGAATATACCACTATGTTTTACTTCCCTACAAATGGCTAACGCTTCTATTTTGTTAGTATAAACAAGAGAGCATTGAACATCTTCAACACATCGCATTATATGTGTGTGAGTGCAATGATGCTCTAAGTAGAAATTGGGGAGTTTATGCATCTTCAAATTTTTCCTAAATCACTAGACAGCATTGTTAATGAATACCGAATGTAGATTAGTTTGCTTTTGTGGTGAATTCTATTTTTTGTCATTAACCATATATTCCTAATTTACTTTAAGTTCTACCCATTTGATATTAATATGCCTACATAAACTTTCATCTGAATAGTTTTTTGTTACTTTTGAAATCCACTGGAAAATGTTTTTCTTTACCTGACAATTTTAGTCTCTATATAAATTTTGGTTACTAATACTTTTAATAGCAATTGTACTTTATTAATTTGTGTCATCTTTTTACTCTTATTTAATTTGCTTTTTACATTCCTTTCTTAACCTTCTATTAGATTGTTTTCATGCTATTTCTTAGACTTATTCTTATTTTTATAAATTCAGTTTACATTGTTTTAATGGTTTGTTTTAAATTTTGCTGTGTATACTTAATATTTCCGTGCTTTTCCAGAATCCTGTAACTCCAATCCTCAGCTTTTAAAATTCATCAAAATTATGTATTATTATCCTTACCAAATTTGCATGTTATAATTGGTATGTAGATTAGTTACACCTTGTCTGAAAGCTCTCTTAAATTAGTCATTTTAAGGGCACCTGGGTGCCTCAGTCAGTTAAGCATCTGACTCTTGATTTTGGCTCAGGTCATGATCTCATGGTTCATGGGTTCAAGCCCTACTTTGGGCTCCAAGCTGACAGAGTGGAGCCTGCTTAGGATTCTCTCTCTCTCTCTCTCTCTCTCTCTCTCTCTCTGACTGCCCCCTTCCTCATACCCTCTTTCTCAAAAATAAATAAATAAGCAAAATATGCTATAATTAGACATTTTATTGCTATTCTTAAACTATACTTATAGTTTTGGAAATTCTTTATCATTGTTTCCTTGACTTTCTCTAAATTACTAAATTCAGTGTCCTTTCCAAAGAACATTCTTCATCATTTTCTTCAATGGTAAACTGTGAGCTATAAATTCTGTCACAATTTCTCTGAAAATTTATCTCTTATTCATGTTAGTTTAGCTAAGCACACTTTGGCTAATTGTTGAATATATCATTCTATTACCTTCAACTGTTTATTCTTTGATAAAAAGACTGTTGTAAGTCTAATTATAATATCTTTAATATTTATCTTTGTAAGTCTTCAACATTTCTATTTGTCTTTTATATGTGAATTTGGACTATTATATGCACATATATTATGTATCATATATATTTAACATGCTTCTTTAATCTAAAAACTTATCTTCTATTTGAAGAAGTTCCTCAACCATTATCTCTTGATTATCACCTTTTCTGTTATTTTTACTCTTTCCTTGTAGAATTTCTATTTCAATATGAGATATTTTTATTCCATATTTTAAACCTCTTAGTCTATGTTTAAAAATTCTCCATATATTATCTGTCTATGATGCATTTTGATGATTTGTCTTCCCATTCACCAATTCTCTTTTTAGTTGCATTTAATCAGCTGTTTAGTCAAACTTTTTATTTCATTAACAACATTTTGAGTATTTTTTTACTTTAATTCCATTCAGTGTTTTTGATGATGGCCTTTTATATTATTTCCTTTCCTATTTCTTAATTGTTTTAAGAATTATTTTTAAATTTTATTTCAAAATATTTCATTATTCTAGTTCTTGGCTTACTAGCTTTATTGTGTCTTATAGGTTTTGATTACATCTCACAATCATGTCATCTGGGGCATGTGAGTCTCTGCTTGTCAAGGACTAGGTATATTCTTGGATACACAGACTACCTCATCTCATTTCCTTCCACCCAATAACATGGACTATGTTAGAAATAATAAAATATCTCCTGTGGGAAATGTGGGTTTCCTTAATAAATAGAATAGAACTCAGGTGACCAATAATAAAAAATGTCCACTTAAGGGAATTGTAGTTTTCCAGAATCAATTCTGTCTTCTTTTGATAACAACCCCAACTTTATATGAGGAACTATTATAACCCACTTTAGGCTTGGTGTAGATATGGAACACATTACCCAGCCTACATCGACCAATCATTACTTTTTCTCATTTACACTGATTAGATCAAGGCTGGCTTGTGATTTAAGCATTGTAATCATAATGAATTTCAGGAATATCCTGGGGAATTTACTTTTTTTAAGGATTCATATTTCATAGGATGATGTGAGTTGTATAAAAACAATCAGTTGAAAAATATAAGAAGCTGGGAAGTACATGGAAAATGATTTCTAGAGATATAAGGTAAATCCTGGATCAAACCATATGTAAAATCAAACTCTCCCCTGTCTAACCATATCAACCAATAAAGTCTCGCCAATACATCAGCTAATCTGAGCTAGATTTTATTAATTACAAATAAAAATGGAGAAAGGTTCCTAGCCATTAATGTCTATTACTTCTTAAAATATAGTCTTTTTTATTGCCTAGTTTAAAGCACAGGGACTCTTAGATTCAGATGATATTTCCTGCATTGTGATTTTGAGAAGATTTCATATTCTCTTCAGCATCAATTTCTTTATTTTACATTTGAATAAAATAGTGCCCACTTACAGACTTATTTCAGTATGGACTATGATGGTATATATTTAATGCCAATTTTATGTTAAGAGTACTTTCTAAAGTTGTATTATTTTAGAGTTACTAATTATCAGAATAGAAGATAATTGGATTTCAGTTAAACTATATCCCCCATTTTGCAGAAAAGAAAAAAAAACTTACCTCGGTCAAATAAATTACACAATATGATTTTTTCCATAGAAACTTTTGTGACTGATAATATAGGCTGAATTTGAATCCACGTCTGCAAGTGAAAATTTAGGAGTACCTCATTATTTGACTCTATTTATTTATTTACTTGATTTTTTAATACAGTTTTCTATTTTTAATTATCTATGTAAATATTTGTTCACAAAACCAGATTGTCTTGGAAATGTTTAAATAAGGGTCACCTGAAATTTCTCAAGTTGATCTTTATTATCATTGAGATATGCTTTCTGAAAGGGAACAATCCTCCTGCCTTTCCTTATACAAACAGTCTCTAAATATGATGAAAGAAAAGGAAGGAAAGAGTGGAGGAAATTGAAATGCAAAGATGTAAAAAATATTTTTATAGAATATTCCTTATATGCAATTAATGTTAGCATAAACAATCCAAATGAAAGTAATTTTATTTTTAAGTGTTTTTTAAAATTTTTATTTTTGAGAGAGAGACAGAGACAGAGAGACAGAGAGAGAGAGAGAGAGATGTGTGAGCAGGGGAGGTTCAGAAAGAGAGGAAGACACAGAATCCAAAGACAGGCCCCAAGCTCTGAGCTAGCTGTCAGCACAGAGCCCTACGCAGAGCTCGAACCCATGAACTGTGAGATCATGACCTGGGCCAAAGTCGGATACTTAACTGACTGAGCCACCCATGTGCCCCAAATGAGGGTAGTTAAAAAAAAAAAAAAGGGTAGATGTGAGAAGACAGTTCTGCAATGTGAGTTATTTGTCATCTTTTGCAAAAACATAGGGGAAAAGATGACAGTTTTCTCTTAAATGAGACAGAGGAGGAGAGTGACAATGTTAAGGCCTGCAGGCCTTTGTTTATGCATGCTTCCTTCGATGATTTATGTTTTTCATAGCAAAAGTCAGGAGTCACTGCTAATATATGAATATATTACAGGTGTCAGAGGAAGTAAAATACATCCTTACTGAAGAATAAAATAGAATGCCATTAAAAATGAAGAGTAAATACTATTCAGAGAAAGCTATTCGTGTCTCACTTATAAAATCATCTCAAACAGAATGTGATGACTAGTAAGCTTCCTTAATATGTAGAAGCTATTGTGCAATTACAATTTAGCAGCTTCTGAGCCTATAACTATTCATTTTTACCCCCAGTTTTAAACACAAAGAAACTGGAGAGGTAAATGGAAAAATTTAGGTGATATGTATCTCCCCAATTACATTCATGTGCACAAATAAATACAAGTATCTAAAAATAGGTTTAAAATTACTTTTTTAAACAGCAAGCAATTAACAGTGTGTACGAGATTGTTCTGTGACCTGGGGTCCCGACTAAGGGGGTGGGAGCTCGGGCAGGAGGCTGTTCTTCAAGACTCAAGCGATGATGAAGAGAACAAATTGTGAGGTAAAGAAAAGAGGCATAGGGGCGCCTGGGTGGCTCAGTCTGTTGAGCATCCAGCTTCGGCTCAGGTCAGATCTCCTGTCGTGGGTTCGAGCCCCGTGTCAGGCTCTGTGCTGACAGCTAGCTCAGAGCCTGGAGCCTGCTTCCGGTTCTGTGTCTCCTTCTCTCTCTGCCCCTCCCCCTCTCATGCTCTGTCTCTCTCTGTATCAAAAATAAATAAAACATTTTTAAAAAATTAAAAAAAGAGGCATATTCAAAATGTAGTTAAGAAATGCACTTTTCGGGGCACCTGGGTGGCTCAGTCAGTTAGGCATCCTACTCATGATTTAGGCTTAGGTAATGATGTCACTATTCATGAGTTCAAGTCCTGCATCGGAGTCTGCGCTGATAGCGTGGAATCTGCTAAGGATTCTTCCCCTCTCTCTGCCTGTTCTTCTACTCATTCTCTCTCGCGCGCGCTCTCTCTCTCTCTCTCTCTCTCTCTCTCTCTCTCTCTCTCTCTCACACACACACACACACACACACACACACACACAGGCACACTAAATAAATAAATAAATAAATAAACCTAAAAAAAAGAAATGCACTTAGAATGTTATGCTGACAGAAAGATACATGTTAAAGGAATGAATTGACACTAACATTTGCTAACATAAAATATAGTATGAATTATATAATTTAAGCAATTAGTGAAGAAGTCCAATAGACTGTGGGAATTATGGCGGTGCAGACACAGATGGTAAAAGCCTTTATGCAGCATTCAGGAAAGTATGAATGAAATCAACTTAGAGTGTGTCTTCCTAAATGAAAAGAGACTGAAATTCTTGGGAGGCTAGAGGCAAAAATTCTGTATTTTATTTTTATATGTCTGGCTCCTACCATGATGGCTCACACAAATTTAGGATCCGATAGCTACGGTATTCATAGAACAAAAGATTACCAAATTTAGAAAGGAGGCAGAAACAAATGAGCTAATTTAATACTGAGAGAGAATAGTATGTCCATAGGGAAAAACTGTCATTTCTTGGTAATTAACTGGTTTTGAAAGTTTTAGTAGAATGGAGTAAAACTTTGAAAAACTTACCAGTAAAGTGGAATAAAATCAGGAATAAATATAAGCCATTTGGGAAGAAAATATTTGTAAAAGGTACATATGATAAGTGATATTATCTGAAGATATTCAAACAGCTCTTAAAACATAACCATAAGGAAACAAATAATCCTGTTAAGAATGGTAGAAGACCTCACAGAAACCTCATCAAAGAAGATATACTGATGGCAAGTAAGCATATGAAAAGCTGTTCAACTCATGTTATTAGAAAATTGCAAATGAAATGGCAATGAGTAAGTACTACACAACTACTAGAATCACCGACTAGAACACTAACACCACCAAATGCTGGAGAAGATGTCAAACAACAGAAACTTTT
This sequence comes from Suricata suricatta, assembly GCF_006229205.1. Lineage (NCBI taxonomy): Eukaryota > Metazoa > Chordata > Mammalia > Carnivora > Herpestidae > Suricata > Suricata suricatta. The sequence continues at coordinate 55,153,862 of NC_043714.1, forward strand.
CATTCATTGCTGGTGGGATGCGAAATGGTACAGATTCTTTGAAATGCTGTTTGTCAGTTTGTTATAAATCAAAACCTATTCTTACCATATAATCCAACAATCATGCTTCTTGGGATTGACCCAAAGAAGTTGATAAAAGTTATGTCCACACAAAAACCTGTGCAAGGATAGTCATAGCAACTTTATTCATTATTGCCAAAACTTAGGAAATTAATATATTATTCAGTGGGTGAATAATAAAAAAAAATTGTGGTACATCCAGACAATAGGATATAATTCAGGACTAAGGTGATAGATACATATTATATATTTGTCCAAACACATAGAATGTACAAATCCAAGAGTGAACCCTGCTGTAAACCAGACTTTTGGTGATAATGATGTGTCAATTGATAACAAGTGCACCACTATAGTGGCAAATATAGAAAGAAGGAGACGTTGTGCATATGTGCTTCAGGGGGTGTATGGAAACTCTGTACTTTCTCCTCAATTTTGCTGTGCACCTGAAACTTCTCTAAAACAATTAAGTTTATTAATTAAAAACATAAGCCATGTATTTTAGCAATTAGGCCCTCTTCATGGAACTTTGTGATACAGAAAATGTGTGGAGAAAAGAATACAATAAATTGAAGATTCAACAAAAACATTGTTATTTTTTCCTCTGAATGTCTAGTGCCTTTCAATTCAATGTTTTATTAATGTTCTTATTTTTCCTTTGAACGGTTCCTCAGATGTGTTTTGGCTATAATATTTTTTAATGTTTATTTATTTTTGAGAGACAGAGAGAGAGAGAGCAAGCAGAGGGAGAGACAGAGAGAGAGGGAGTCACAGAATCTTAAGCAGGTTCCAGGCTCTGAGCTGTCAGCAAAGAGCCTGACGTGGGGCTCGAACCCACGAACTGTGAAATCAGGACCTGAACCAAAGTTGGACACTTAACCTACTGAGCCACCCAGATGCCCCATATGAGATTTTTTCTTAAAAGTTTTGTTTTGAACACTCAATGCTGGCAAGGATAATGAAGTAAATGAAACATTCATATATTGCTTGTGGGAATGTAAAACTACACACTCAAGAAGACTGTGGCAGTATTTTATAAAACTAAAGATAGAATGACCATAGGATATGGCAAATTCATAGGCATTTTACCCAGAATAATAAAAATATGTTCACACAAAAATTTGTATACAAATATTCATAGGAACTTTGTTCATTATAGAGTCAAGCCAAAAACAACCCAAATGTCTTTCAGTTTGTAAATGTTCACATGAACTGTGGTTTACTCATGTCTTAGAATACGACTCAGCAATAAAAAGGAATCCTTGATACAAGCAACAACTTGGATAGATCTCAAGGGAATTATGCTGGGTGGAAAAAAAGCTAATCTCAAGGTTGCACATTGTATTATATAATTTATGTAACATTTTTTGACACAACAAAATTACAGATATAAAGAACAGATTAGTAGTTGTCAGGTGCGGTGGGGGGGTTGGAGGGAGAAGGATATATTTATAAAACAGTAGCACAAAGATTCCCTATAATAGAACCATTCTGTGGTTTTTTTAATTTAATTTTTTTTTTAATTTTGAGAGGGAGACAGACACAGAATGTAAGTGGGGAGAGGCAGAGAGAAAAAGAGGCACAGAATCTGAAGCAGGTTCCAGGCTCTGAGCTGTCAGCACAGAGCCTGACGCAGGGCTCAAACCCATGAACTGTGAGATTATGACCTTGAGCCGAAGTGGGATGCTTAACCAACTGAGCCACCCAGGCTGTGTTTTGGTTGTTGTCATTGTGACACGAATCTACATATGCAATAATTGCACATCTAAACACAGACATGAGTACATGAAAAATTGATGAAATCTGAAGATCAATAGAATATATCAATGTAAATTAACTGGTTGTGATATTGCACTATGCATATACAAGATGTTACCTTTTGGGGAAACTGGGTGAAGGAAATATCGGACCTATTTGTATTAACTTCTGCAACTGTATATGAATCAACAAGTATCTCAAAAAGTACATGTTTTCATTCCATAGCCCTTAACAAATGTATATATTTGTCATAATAAAATCATAGATTGGTTGTGGTATTTATAATATTTCAGTTGTTACATTTGTTTTCCACTTTGTACATAGTCCTGCTGATATTATATGTTTCCAGAAGCTTTGAGATCAGAATCTGTTTTCTCCATAAACAAACCAATCATTAGTTTCAGATGCAGACAAGGTTCCAACTTGTCATTGCTCTTCAACTTATCTGGTATTGCTTACCTTCATATGCCTGAGAAAATGTTTTGAATTCCCTTTTGTAGGAGTCTGATGGTGGTGAATGAGCTCAGTCTTTGTTCTTAAATGATAGTTTTATGGGTATGAATTTTGCATTGGGATATGTTTTATTAACATTTCTAAAACTTATTTCATCTTAATCTACCTTTCCATATGTCTGTTGAGAAGGTAGCTGTCAGATTCAATCTACTTTTTGTTCCTCTAGGATAACTGATCTTCACAGTCGTTCCTTTGTATGCTTGCTCTTTGCCTTTTTTTTCTAAATCTGATTTACTATGTGTCTAAATGTGAGATTTTAAAAACACTTTTATAGTTACTGGTTTTGTTAGAATGAAATTAATATATTGATGTTTTTCATCAGTTGTGGAAGGTTCTGAGCCCTGTATCTTAAAATATTGTTTTTGCGTTATTATCTCTTGCTATTTAGCCACTTGAACTCAACCTTGCAGACACTGCTTAAGTCAAATTGTGTTAGGCTATATAGGGTGGTAACAAATGACCCCAAATCTCCATGGTTTAAAAAAATGTGTTTTTTTTTCCTGCTAATGTCAACCACTGTCCAACTATAGCACTTCTCTATATATCTTCTCCACTTTGATATCCAGACTAATGGAGCAGCCCCTATCTCTGGAGAATTGCTTTCCTTGCATCTGATTGAAAAGAGGAATTTCAGAACCGTGTCCTGTCTCTTAAATCTTCTGCTCAGAAATAAGACAGGTTAATTCCAATCTCATTCTATTGTTCAGAACCACTCAGTAACCAAGTTTACATCAATGAGATCAAATCCTATCAAAAGGAGACCTATTAATTAACCGTTAAAAAATGCTATCTGTGAAAATATCCCACATTGACAGCAGATATAGATGACAAATATGGCCTTTAGCTGGGGGAAGAAAGCTCAGAAATACAACTGGAACTTCAGACCTGGAAGTGTCTAAAAATCAGAACTCTGAATGCTTGGATTAAAGCTCTTAAATAAAATTTCCCCCAAAATGTTAAAAAAAATGCAATATACCACATACCCTCTCATATCCTCTATATCTTACCATCCTATATCTATTTTCATTATTTTGTTTTTCGATTCTTCTTTAGGAATACTTTACCTGATGAATTTACCAATTATGACTTTAGAGGTATCTGGTCTGCTGTTCAGCACAATTTTTGAAATAATAATATGATTACAATAATACATTCTAGTTCTAGGATTTCATTTCTATTTAATTGTTGCTCTCCTATGCAAAATCACTTTTTACTCTTTCTGGTTCTCAGCCAGAATGTTCAAGCTTGAATTTATCTTTTTGAACATGTTAAACATAGTTTTTACCATCTGTCTATGATAATTTCACTATCTGAGGTTCCGTGCATCTGTTTCTGTTGTTTGTTGTTTCTGTGTGTTTTCAATTCTTATTATCTCCTTATGGGACTGATTATCTTTAATTATGTGATGGCCTTGAGATTTAAATGTTATTTATAGAAATAATTTCAGACCAAGGATGATGTTAATCTCTCTCAAGATATTTCCTGCTGCCAGGTGTGAGAAGAGTTTGTACTTTAAGATCATTTTAATCCAATTCAGTGTCGGAAATTTTGAGGACCACTGAGAAGACTTGAAGCTGGACAGCAATTCTCATAAGGATTGGTTTACGCCTTGATGGTCTTACTCTGAGGCTGAATTCTTATAGCCTTACCTCTCACTGTGTCCCGGACCCCAATTTTTTCTCTTTTCTCCTATAGTCCTATCAAAAGTACTGCCTATTCTTCCAGGTCCTGAATGAGAACTGGCGAAGTGCCAAGACATACTGAGCTCGCAAGGACCAACTTAACATCTATGCATTTTAGGTTTTCCTCGGATTAACCTAGTGAGCCTTATTTTTTCTTTTTAGCTTTCCAATGTTTTAAGAGGTTTGTCTTAAATATTTTCTGCATTTTTACTTGAAAGAATTGATCTGAATCATATATTCTAATAGTCTAGGTTGTCAGCTTTGGTCTACTGAAGTGACATTTATTTAAGGCCCTTTTGTGATAAAATTAAATTTTTTAATCTAAACTTGTTACCTAAAATTAAATAGAATATCATTCCAAAAACTAGCCTTTTCTCCATGTGGATGGACCCTGGCCTTTCAACTTAGAGCCATTTCGGCCTCTGAAAACTCCAGTCTCAGTGTGCTTGTATGGGGGCGTCCATTGCTTTCTTTTAGGTTCCCAATCTACACCTCGAGTCCAGACATTCCTTCCAAGCAGAAGCCAAGATTATTGTGAGATTCATTTCTCAGGGATCATAGGCCTGTGCTACGTCTGTCCCATGTCTGAAAATGGTGCTCTCCTATATTTTGTTCAATGTGCTAGTTATTTCTGGCTTAAGGTTTAGTTCAATCTTATTTATACCATTATGAATGTTTTTACCATTAAAATATTAGCTTGTTAATATTTTTGTGATTTATAAGACACATAATCTGTTTTTGACGTAAATTGTCACAATGGTTTGTGAAGCTCCAAAACTTTAACAAGTGGTACGTATAATGTGTCCAGATGGGTACTACTGCCGTTTACTGTTCTCATTAGTAAAATGTACATAAAAAGTAAATCTTTTAATTTACTTAACTTATGTAAAAATATTAGCTCTATCTATCAACCTATCTGCCATATAAAGGTTTTTTCATGTAACAATCCTCTTACCTTCTATCATTGCAACCACCCCTACAAAAGATACAGGTACTCTGATTATTGATTGGGCTTTTCAGGGGGTTTCTTTGGGAGGGAGTTTGTATAGTTGTTTTTCTTATTTGCAAGCTAATTATAAGATGATATTATGGATATAAATTAAAATAATAGCATTGCATATTTTATCACCAGTTACAGGTCAACACAAACAGATGATAAATGATGATAGATAGATAGATATGTGGATAGACAGATATTCATAGGTAGATAGATGATAGATGAGAGAGAATGAAAGGAGAAAGAGCAAGGAAATAGAAGCCACATGTTCAAACCTGCTTGAATTTTATGTATGAGTGTGTATGTGTATATGTGAATTACAAGCCCCAAATTATCACCAGGCTATATAAGAAGCTGAATATTTTAATATATTTTAGGTTGATACCAGATTTTAGAAAGTTGAATGACTGCCCTTCAATTTATACAAACTCAAAAAATATCTATGGTAGGTAGAATTATTAAACCCGGAAAGAGTTCATGTCTTAAATTCCAGAACTGTAGAAAAGATTATATACTATGCCTGGGAGTAAGTTAATTTACATAGCTAAAAATATATGCAGATATAACGGAGCTTAGTCAACTTGACCTTGACACAGATTACCTTTGATTATCTGGGTAGGGTCAATGTAATTGTATTTGCCTTTAAAAGCAGGAGAAAAACATCAGAATGTAAAGTGGAAAAGATATCACAGGAAAGAAGTCAGAGAGATCCAAACCATGAGAATGTCTCCTTGACCTCATGTTGTAAGCCTGAAGATGAAGGAGCTTATACGGAAAGTATGAGGAGGAATGCCATAACCTGTAGAGAAAAAAAGAAAACTGGCCCCACACACAGCTAGCAAAGCAATAGGGACGTCCATCCTACCCCTCATGGAAATACATTTTGACAACTGGATGAGATTAGAAGCAGAAACTTCCCCAGAGTCTATAACAAGTAACTCCACACTGATGGAACTTTGATTTTGCTGTTTTAATTAGTAATTTTGGTCTTGTAATTAATTTTTCGCAAACGTATGGCTGGAAATTTCTCTGTGAAATGAATTCCATTCTTGATAATGAGACGTAATAAAATGTCTCAATGTTTTGTTATACTTAGACATTCACTTTATAGCCTTTTAAGTACGCTAGATAAAAACTGTTTAATTAAAAAACTGGGGAGCACCTGAGTGGCTCAGTTGGTTACACATCGGACTCTTGATTTCGGCTCAGGTCATGATCTCATGGTTCTTGACATAGAGCCCCATGTTTGGCTTGTGCTGACAGTGTGGAGCCTGCTTGGGATTCTGTCTCCCTCTCTCTCGGCCCTTCCGCCGGTCCTGCAAGCTGGCTCCCACTCTCTCTCAAAATAAATAAATAACCGTTTTTTTTTTAATGGATTTGATTAAAGACATCTACTATATGCCTCTTTAACTGGTAATGATAGACTTTTTATTATTGTGAGGGAATAAATTACATTTAATTAATAGACTATTTATTTATCTCTTCACAATTTTACTTATTTACCCAATAGTAATTAATGTAGTGTGGATAGAATGGGTGAAACATCTCATATGACAGTAAGTGGGGACACCTAAACTTTAACTCTTTTTATTACTGTTATTATTTTTAAGTTTATTTTATTTATTTTAATTTTTTTAACATTTATTTTTGAGAGACAGAGAGAGACAGATCATGAGCAGGGGAGGGGCAGAGAGAGAGGGACACACAGAATCACAGAATCGGAAGCAGGCTCCAGGCTCTGAGCTAGCTGTCAGCACAGAGCCCAATGTGGAGCTCGAACCCATGAACCATGAGATCATGACCTGAGCCGAAGTCGGATGCTTAACCGACTTAGCCACCCAGATGCCCCTAAGTTTATTTATTTTTATTTTGAGAAAGAGAGAGAGAGAGTAGGGGAGGAGCAGAAAGAGGGGGAGACAGAATCCCAAGCAGGCTCCAAACTGTCAGCTTGGAGCATGATGCAGGGCTCAAATTCACAAACTGGGAGATCATGACCTGAGCTGAAGTTGGACACTTAACCAACTGAGCCACCCAGGTGCCCCTTAATGCTCTTAAATATAATGAGGACTAAGGATGGAACATATAGAAACTATAAGAGTGATTTGCATTTGTCAAGGAGATGAGAGAATATTTCACACAGGAATTAAAGATGAATTTGAAATGTGCATAACTGATACATGTTAACAAAAATATTTTTAAAAAGAGAGAGAGAAAGCACTAGTAAAAGGATGATAGTGAGTGTGGACTCAAAGCATAATTACAGAACAAGAAAAGCAGATGAGCAGGGTACAAAGCGAGTTAGAGATATAGGGAGAATCCGTCTTATAGGGCCTTATTGTCCCTGATAAGGAATTTGGTTTAATTTCTGAAGAATGAAAAACTCTTAAAAGATTATAAACTGGGAAGAAACACAGATCTATAATTTGCAATTTGCAAGATCTGGCTGCATCAAGGAAAATAGATTATAATTCAGCATAAGTGAATTCCAGCCAGGGGCTACTAGATTCATCTAAGTGAGATATGAGAGTGGCTTACACCAGGCTTTTAGTGTATGGATTTAAAAGAGAAGAAAATGGACTTGATGGGCGTTAGGGAGATAGGAGTCTCAAGACTTTGGTGATGGACGGTCCATGAGAGTGAAGGAGATGGAATAGTTTTGGTTAATCCCCAGCTCTCTCGAATGTCCAAGTTAATAAATTGTATGGCATTTCATTGAAATAGGAAAAATTAGTAAAGGATCATCTTAGAAAAAAGATAATAAGCTCATACAAATCTCGCACACTTCTGAATTCATGTAACTATTTTAAATATATGAGATATTCTCCAGTGAGACTGTAAAATCTTTATGGTGACAGATATGTGACTTACTTACTCTTTTAGCCTAAAATACATAGCAGGTCAATACATGATTTGCCATAATGTGAAAAGAAGAAACAAGGACGTAAAGGAATAAACATTGCAAAGCTTCTAAATGAAATGAGTAGCAAACACTTTAAAACTTGCATAAGGTTATAGAGCTAGACAGTGACACTCTGCCTGTATGAAATCACAAGCATTTTACATTTGGTAAAGGAAAGAGAATGTCACAATTGTAGGAAAATCTAAACTTTCCACTATCCTTCCTACATGTTCTTTTCTGCTGAAAAGAAGAGTTGGCCATTCAAATTAATAATGTTCATATTTATTACAACAACCTCCTTATATATTTGTTCCAGTGGTCATGGGAAGGAAAGGATTACTTTTTAGGAACCTGAGTCACACTGTTCCCTGGCTGAAGGTTGGTAGTCAACCAATAGTTGTTCTTGTTGTTGCTGTTTTTTCTTTAGTTGTCTGGTTGGTTGGTTGGTTAGTTGGTTGTTGTTTTTAAATCAATATTCACCATGTGATGTGTGCCTAACAACATTTATTTAAGTTGATTATTTTCTTTTAACTATTTGATAAATATCATGCATTTTTTTTAAACATATGGCAACAGAGAATTCGAGTCTAAATACAGGCATCTGACAGATCTTGTTCCTTGCTGAGAAACAATTATTTCAATATAGCTTGACAATATGGCTTTTTCTCAGACCCTCTATGCTTCATTTTCCCCCTGAAGTAAGCATGCTGTTAAGAAAATTTATTCACACAGGATCCTTTATTCAACCTACTGCCTTAACTATAAACTTTCTCCTAAGCGCCTCTCAGATTCCCCTCTAGTGACAGAAAGGAAACACTGCACCTACCAATTCAATATGGTTGTTTTAAATGTTAGTGTTTAAACTCATTCTCTTTGTGTAGCCACCATTTCCTAGGAACTGAATGAATCTAGAGCTTCTATTTCAGTTCAGTACACAGACATCTCTCCATAATAACAGCTGCAGTTAATCTTATCCATGCTTGTTCTGATTTATATGCAACTGTTTTTTTATTGCAAACTGATACGGATTTTTTGTTAGGTTTCCTTGCACTTCCTATCAAATGACATACTGCGTGTTTTCTAAAAATGGGTGAATAACATTTTGATTGTACTCTCATTCAATCAAGAAAATCATATCCAAAAATTTAATTTAGATTTATTTTTCTACTTGAACAGAGAAGGATTTATTAAAATTTGTCCCTGGTTCACATGTTATAAATGAAACATATAAATCAAAGTTTGTTCATTCCTCTGAATAATCCTACACACAACTTTGGGTCTCCGATATATTATCCTGATACATTGTGTTTTGTTTACATTGTGCTTTACCTAATGCATCCTTTTCCTCAATATATAATGCTTTCCCACTTTGAATAAGTACAGAAGTATTCCTAAATTTATGCCCAAAGCTCAATTTAAAAATCTCAGTATTCATTTCTGAGGCATCTATTTTTTTTAAATATTTTATTGTCAAATTGTTTTCCATACAACACCCAGTGCTCTTCCCCTCAAGTGCCCTCCACCATCACCACCACCTCTTTTCT